>NC_134483.1:106961735-107336735 GCF_040206685.1 Ascaphus truei | reverse complement strand
ACACACACAGTGTGTGTGTGTGTGTGTGTGTGTGTGTGTGTGTGTGTGTGTGTGTGTGTGTGTGTGTGTGTGTGTGTGTGTGTGTGTGTGTGTGTGTATATATCCATACATACTACATATATATATTAGTATACATTCAGAGATGTTCTTGAAACAAGAACACATAAATGATTAAAGGACAACATTACAATGCCCAAGCAAGGCAAAGGTAAGTAATATTTTACACATAATCCTGCTGTACACGTACAAGAAAGATGTTTGCAGTTAAATAGGTGCTTTTATAATTGCATGTGAATAATATGCACATGCAATGATTACATAAAGTAACACACCCAAATGCAATGTTTTGCTGCAAAGTCAATGGCAGCTTCTCTAAACTTAGCAACTGGCTCCTGGTGGACCATTACTGAACAGACGATTAATACATAAATATTTATAACACTATTCATTAATTACGACTGTTAACATTTCCAAAACTTCACGTGTACAAGAACATACTTGAAAGTTTGGAAACAACACAGTCTTCAGCATACATACAATATTAATTAGATAATCTGAAGTCAACAAAACAAGGCCAAAGACATATTTAGTGAATTATAAAATTTATTTTTTTTGTTCCTTTTGAGAGCGAGTAACAGGCCTGCTTGTTGTCTCTTGAATTTTCCTTTTTCGTTTGGCAACAACTTTAGCCACAACAGAGCCACTTTGAGTGGCCTCTGGCACTTCACGGGCAGGGCTTGTGGCCAGTGACTCACCTACAGGGCTTTTGGGCAGTGACTCACCTACAGGGCTTTTGGGCAGTGACTCACCTACAGGGCTTTTGGGCAGTGACTGTTCACCGACAGGGCTTTTGGGCAGTGACTCACTTACAGGGCTTGTGGGTAGTGACTGTTCACGTACAGGGCTTGTGCCCACTGACACATGTGAGCAAGTTGGTAGACACTGCACAAGTGATGGTTGGTCTGTTTCATGTGTGTCTTTTTTTGTTTTTGACCAAAAACTGGTCAGTAGTAACTGCTTGTGTTTTGTTTTTGTCGCCTCCTTTGTAGGTGTCAGCTGCTGATTTTGTACAGATGGCAGCGGTAGGATGTCGTCAGGAACCTGCACAGCAATGTCTGCTACTTGACCGGTAACATTCGGACCTGGTGAATGAAGATCAGAAGCATGTGGTGAAAACTGACCAGCATGAACAGATCCTGCCTGTGAGGTGTTCAAGTTGAATTGTGGTACATTAGTCATTCTCAAGTAATTAGCTTGGGTTTGCTGAACAACTAATGCTTCGAATGAGGTGTTGATTTTTTGCAACTGTTTAGGCACTTCAATGAAGACTCTGTGGAGATGTGCCAATTGTGAAACTGTTTCTTCCTGCAGTGCAATCATCCTTTCCAGCACTGTCATCAGGTCAGAATGGCGACGATTTTCTGCTTCCACAATTTTTCCCTCAGAAGCTACAATTGCATCGTATGTGGTAGTTGCTGGATGATTTGGCGGTAAAACAGTATCAATTGGAACCTCTTCATGGTCACTTGCTTGTATTTGTGTGTCTATGGCGGCATCATCATCATCATCATCATCATAATCCTCATCATCATGTTCTACAAATAAATGTACACATTATTAAATGGCATGTTAATCTCTGCTGTGTTACTATGTAATTCTACTGTGTCATAAGTAACAACTAACATGTTTCCATACGTTTTATAACCTCACATTAAAAACTACCTTGACTTAAGAATAATGTTTGGACTCAGTATGAAATATGAGTGAATGAAAACTTGATGTAAACTCACAACTCCTACATGATAGTTAACATCACTAACACAATACATGTTGCCTTACACTTCATTTTCACTGACACTAAGTAATCCTATTTAAAGAACATGTGCAAAACAAATTATGAACATGACAACATAACATATAGAAGAGCACATATTATATGGCCACCAACTGATACACTCACCTTCTAGGTGTGTTGAGCTGGCTGACCCAGGTGAAGACACTTGTTCCGTCTCAGGTGACACATGTCCTCCAGGGGCAACTATATATAACAATAACATAAGTTTTACATTTACATGTGTAAATATTGAACAAACAGTTATTGTATTTTCTGTATTTATGAGTACCTAACAGCATCATTTCCTTAACCCAAAATGTGTGTGTGAAAGTGAACATAAATAGTTGTAATAACAATGTACATGCCTGTGTACTTAGAACTTTTGAGTTCCCTAACATAAAACATACTATGTTTCTGCAGTAATGCGTGAGGATAAATAGATTAAATTTGTACATAAAAATCATATGTTGTGTAGTGATATCAGTATCATAATGTACATAACTATCATGAGATGACCATTCACAATGGTTATCATGAAGGTGGTCATATTGCAAAAAGTGTTGTTTTTGGTAGAGGATATGTGTGGTACATTAATCGAAGATGTGGCACACCTGAATGTGGCTGTGACTCAACAAGACAACACATGCAGTGTGTGATAATGTGTCTTTCATAGTAGTTCAACTATAGATATGAGTGAACTAATGTGTGACGTACGCTTTGATAAGTAATGAGTTGTTGGGGCATTTAGTAGCTAAAGTGAAGCTTTCAAATGAGTGTGATTAACTTCAGTTGTGCTAGTCAGGTTGTAATAACGGTATTCCCTTCCCCAAAAAGCCTAATCAGCCACACCTTTCAATTACTTGAAACAGGTGAAAATGGTGTGAACTAAGTTGACCCTAAAATGAGCCTGTAATTTGTGTGTGTGCTGAACTCCACCCCCTCTGTTGAAGTGTATGCTGTGATGAGATATTAATTGCAGCTGCTTTAACACAATGGTAGATGAGCTAAATAGTCGTGTGCAGTTTTTAAGTTATGAAAACAATGACATAACATATGATACGTGTGCCTCATTATGCTGTCTGTATATGAGTTAAAGCAAAAATGGACCTTTTCATAAACAACTATAGATGTGTTAGTGCAAGTGATGTTTGTAGGCAGTTGCATGCAATATATTTGATGCATGCTTAAAATAGGCAGTAATGTCATGTTTGTCGGAGTAAAATAAATAAAATACACAATAATATTATACATATTTATGTTCTGTACCTGTAGCTAGTAATAATTTCTCATTAGCATGTGTTACACATGTGTACTACCCTGTTGTTCCCCATCTTCGCCCACCATCAATTGCTTCCACTGCAGCAATGCATTTTGGGAATTCACATGTAAATGAGCATGCAATGGCACGTGCTATATTAGTTACTGCTTTTAGTAGGACTACAACATATATGTCTATTTTTAGATATATATATATACAGAATCAGACATATTCATATATAGATGCAGGTATGCTTATATTGTGAAGACAGTATAAAAAGCAGTGTAAATATGCAAAATAACTGTAAGCAATGACACGCCTAGTACAGTAATATTTCTCACCTGGTGGAAATTGTGAGGGATAAATTCCAATATCCCGGTCACCAGGTAAGCCTTCCACGACGACGGGAAGTAATTTTGCCCGAAGCAGCTCCTCCAATGGACTTAATATGAGACGTTGTGGTGTCGGCCCACCTCCAGTGCCAGTAGCATGCACGCGTTGCTGTTGTATTTTCTTTTTCAATTTTGACCTAATATCATCAAATCTCTTGTGACAATTCCGCTTGTCCCTCACATGATTCCCACACGCATTGACACCAATGACTATTGTGTCCCACATTTCTTTTCTGCTTGATGAACTTGTCCGCCCTTGAAAAACATATAAAATATATGAGGTAACTTAATAATAATAGAAGCACCAGTTTCCTACACTGCTAGCTGTTCCAAGAGATAGCAAACATGCTGTTTTATGTGTAATATGTGAAGCACATGAGCATTCACTACTAAACCTATACATGTAAGCAAGGTTGCATTCATATTGTATGCAGTTATGGCAAATTGACCGCCTGTGTTTAGTTGTCCTTGTAAGGCATGATAAAAAGCTGTGTTTCCAGACTAATTAACATAGAAAGATATTCTGAACCCATATTTGCATATGAACAAAACTCAGATGACCTAGGATCACATGTATTTGAATAATAAATGTAAAGGTACACTTACCTAGTAAATGTCCATATATACTGTCATAGTGCTCCAGAATGCCAGTGACAAGAGCTGTATTTTCCTGGTCATTGAAGCGAGGATTACGTGGCTTCTCCACACGTTTCTTCCGAGCAGGTTTAGGGTCAGAGCTTGGCTGGTGCTGACTGGACTCTCCTTCTTCCAATGGAAGAGCCTCCAAAAGCTGGCCACCAGCAAGCACGCCACCACCAGACACCCCATCAGCAACTGCGCCACCAGCAGCACTCCCAGCACCAGCACTCCCACTCCTAGCACCAGCACTCCCACTCCTAGCACCAGCACTCCCACTCCCAGCAACAGCACTCCCACTCCCAGCAACAGCACTCCCACTCCCAGCAACAGCACTCCCACTCCCAGCAACAGCACTCCCACTCCCAGCAACAGCACTCCCACTCCCAGCAACAGCACTCCCACTCCCAGCAACAGCACTCCCACTCCCAGCAACAGGACTCCCACTCCCAGCAACAGCACTCCCACTCCCAGCAACAGCACTCCCACTCCCAGCAACACCACTCCCACTCCCAGCACCAGCACTCCCACTCCCAGCAACACCACTCGGTGCACCAGCAACATCACTCCCCTGAACAGTACGTTCACTCCGACGCGTACTCGCACGAGTAGCACTCCCACTCCCACCAGCATCACTCTTCCCACGCTTTGCGGGCATACTTCCAGCACTCACAAAAAACAGACAATAAATGTACAGCCAATCACACGAAACACTTCCACATATAAAACAAGACAAAGATGTAAACAAAACAACAAAGGACAAAGCTCTCCCAATACACAACAAGTCTCTCAGTCAATATGCAAATCTTCAATCAGCCAGCTCTGTGCGTCTCTCTCTCTCTCACTCCCAACAACACAGAGAATGATTAGCAGTACACGTTGCCTTTAAATATGGCGCGCTATCCAATACATGCTTGTTTCGCCTGATTCAGCAAGATTTGTGATTGGGCAACCTAACAGCACCCCGCCACGCACGCCGATACACCTGTGTGTGATCGGCTAATCATCGTGAGAGTGGGCGGATTTGTTTTCGGGTTGATTTTGAATGTATTCGGCACTTACTGCATACGGAGAGGAAAAATCGCCAATAACATGACTAATCGGTAAGCTTGCCGATTTCACATAATCGACGCTTACTGCATGAGGCCCATAGTGTGGGATATGTGTATAATGGTATGAAGGCACCACAGTGGGTGTGTGAAATGTGCACTCACTGAAGAGAGCACACCCCACACCCACTAATGGGACAGCACACCTCAATCCCTAGGCATGAGACAATGTATAACCATATACAATAGAACTGCAATAACAATATTGAATAAACTCACAAATCAGTCCTGGATAGATGTAGCGTGCCTCCTTCCGGTATAGGTAAGTCCAAGTAGAAAAAGAGTGGTGGAGCACTGCTGAAAAAAGTAAAGGGCTGGAGGCTGATAGCAAGTAAAAATGCTTTAATTTAATGCATGAGTTGACCGGGCTACAAACAAAGAAGGTATCTCTAACGCGTTTCACGCTGTCAAAGCGCTTTGTCAGCGCGAAACGCGTTAGAGATACCTTCTTTGTTTGTAGCCCGGTCTACTCATGCATTAAATTTAAGCATTTTTACTTGCTATCAGCCTCCAGCCCTTTACTTTTTTCAGCAGTGCTCCGCCACTCTTTTTCTACTTCTGAATAACCACTATAATATTCTATGGCTAAATATCCCATCAATGTATTAATGCTAGTTAGCTTGTATACTGGTTCGGGCTAAGTTAGATCACTGCCAGTCAAGCTATGTTAGATGATCACTGCCAGTTGAGATAGGATAAAGTCAGCGCTAACAAACAGGCACACATAATGTGTTTTTAAGCCCAGAGGTGCGGTTCAAAGACTGCATCCAGTTAAAGCCTCATTAATCAAAAAGCGCCGCTAACACATCTCCTACAAGGCTTCTTTCAGATCAGCTCTTCAACATTATGATGTCATGACGCCTTCCCCATGACGTACGTTTTGCATGGTTGTGCGCTTTTTCGAAGGTCAATATATTGGTCATTATATACAGGGCTAATGCCAACCTGGAGTACTGAAGGTGATACAAGTTTATTTATTTTTAAAATTGTTTTTAATAAGTTTGAAATAGGTTATCTCCGGAGCTGAAATCCATTAATTTCAGCTGTAGTGATCCCCTGCCTCCTGAGGTACACAACTCTGTAGGTGCTGCCAGTATCTCTCTGCTGTTCAAATATCCCAGGATGACGTCACTGTCACGGGAGACTAATGCTTTTAACACCTTAATACCCGTAACCTTTGATTGAGCAAAACGTGAGATAAAATAAATTGTGATTTATTTACAAAATGAACATACACAGCTTGATCTTCGAAATAATATGAAATAACACTTACTGGGACGGGGCAAAATGAAATAAAATGTTCCTGGAATGAACTTCACAGAAATAAAGTCTCTAGGCACCAATTCACAGGAGCGGGGTTGGTGCGCAAAACAGAGCCGCGAAACAGTCTTTGTATAGTGGCGTCTCCCGCAACCCCTCTTACTCCGCCGAAAGTAATCTTTTCGTTCCCCCAATACAGGATTGGTTAGCAAATCCTTAGTTCTTATGAATACTGGAAGCAGGGGACAATTCTTGGTTACGATGGTATAATCTTTGTCCCACACGATGAATCTTAGGTGAATCTATCTCCCGATGGGCTGCATGGACTTTTAAAACCACACAAGCCCTACCAGTATAATGTGCAGCCAATCATGGCATGGGAACAACGCATCCCACCTATTGGCAAGGTTTGCCAATACTTCATGGAGCCGGGCAGAGGCTTCAAGGTATGCTACGGTCATGCGCTAACTTCGCACCTGAGCCGCTTAGCATACCTAACCAAGCCCACATCCCTGGCGACATTTTGTCTACCTGCCCCTGGACATCTGGCCAGAAAAAATTGTTTATATTTACTTCCCTCCACTTAACACTTTGAAATGCTGGTACCTTTTTAAGTCCGGACTTTCCTAGACATTCTGAAGTCATCTCAGCATGATGTCTTAGAAGTCCTGACTTAAGTTGTGCATGATTCACTTGCCAGAATGGCCGGCCATATATCTGGGAATCACTGTACTTGTGAAACAAGTGTTTCCGCTGCTCCGCCTGCTTGAATGTAAATGTCCTTGCTCTTATAATTTTAGTATACCAAAAAGAAGGGGACTTTCATTCATTACTTTTTATGAAAGTTTAAAATACAGTAACCACAACTGTTTTAATGATAACCCCTAGCCCTCTGCATAGCAAAAATCAGAGCGCTAGGACATTCCTATCCAAAGTTAGCTTCACTGCTTATACGCTATGCAGCAAGCTGCCATGGTTTAAAAACGTTTTCCCTTTCCTGCGGTTGGCAGTGAAATACTATTGCAATGCGCACACAGGATACATAACTGATACAATGTAACTCAGCATAATGATGTGGTCCCCTTAAGCCTAGTGGGCCACACACCAACACATTACTTGTTCAATGTAACTCCTGATAATGATGTGGCTCTCTTATGCTTAGCGGGACACACAGACAATTAAAATACATTTACAGCACTGCAGCCAATACTGGGCTGCAGTGCTGACACTTTACATGTCAACTTAAAACCCCTATAACCCTCTTCACCTTATATCTAGTGAGAGAGGTCCGGAACCCCTCACTGGATTCTGGGATTTGTAATGTAACTCAGTTCCCTGCCCGGTCTTACTGCCCAGGTTTGTGCTGAAACAGGGAGATTTGGCAATGAGCTGCAAACTGATTTCTAGGGAAGATTGTATCTGGTGGTCTGTATTCCTCATGTCCTCAGGAGTCTGGGGAGATTCCTGAGTGCATGTTTTGGGGTAACCTGCAACATTGGCCTTCTTCTATCCAAACACATCCTGACAACATTTTACCGTAAAATTATCCCTGAAACTCACGCCTTGCACATCTCCGCTGGTTGGCACTCCTGGAACAGTAAAACCACACATACATCTTTATTATACATGCAGTTACATGCCACAATTGGGTTGAAGAGCTGACACTCACAATTCTCCAATATGGCTCAGGGGCACCCAGCTGGGCCAAATACCTTTATTAATTGCCTAGGTACCCCTTCATCGTCACAGTCACTGCTTCCTTTTGTCCTGTGTGACCAGGATATTTAAGCCTGAGAAGGAGATACTGGTATCCCCCTATAGACTTAAGTATCTCATAGAGCAGTACATTTAATTAATGGAGTTCAGCTCCATAACCACCCGATTCAATCGTGTAAAAAAAAAAAAAAACAAGAAAAACCATGTTGAGTACAGATTTAAGCCTCCATTTTGGATTTCTTTTTGAGACATCCGTGGAAATCCCAAGGCCAAATGAATGGTCTGATCTGTGGTGGATTCAAATCCACCATAATAAATCACCCTTCTCTATTAATCTTTATATGAATGGGAGAAAAGGCATGCAAAAGCTTTTGCACCATTTTGTGGATCTCAGCCAAAGTCACAATCTACAGTGCCGTCCATCGCTATTCTTAATCTCTGTAGAACAACTTCACTGTTGGTAGACCAAATGCTCATCTTCATTTTCCCCTTTTCTTCTTCTTTGCTCTTCATTCTTTCTTTTCTTCACTGCAGTTGTTGACACACTGTGCTTCTATATAGAGTAAGGTGCTCCATGATGTGTCCTTTCATAGGACTGCCGCACTATCGAACAGCACATGCCCTATAAGCACATTATTTAGCAACCAATTGTGTGTGTTGCTGTCACCCAGTATTCGTCCTATGTTTCACCTTTGACTGTTTTTTTTAGACTCATATTTTTTTAATTTTACATTGTAACCTGAAACTGAACTTAAAAAAAAAAAATTAATTCCCCCGTCCATTTGTGAGGATGTAAAAGATTAATGAATATATTTTTTTTGGACAGCTTCCCCTACATAGCTTATTCAAAGTGATAGGATCAAGTTATTTATTGTGTTTTTTTAAATCATTTGCACTGTTAATTTATATGAGTTTGATTTTGTCTTTGTCATTTATTTGTGTGCTATTCTGAGAAATCCCGAGTGAACAAAAGGATTTATATGTTTGTGTACACATTCTGCAGACTAAGCTCTGTAGCATAATTATTTTTGGCTCTCGTTAACTGCTTAAAACATCCAATTTAACTTTATTTTAAACATACCTTAAAGTAAATTATAATTTACTAGTTAAATATCTCTTTCAATTACTTTCCACAATAAAGCAATATTTGTCCTATAGTAAACTTTTAATGAGGATTTCCTTTAATTTTATATTCTCAATGAAGTAAGAAAACCAATATGGGTGGTCACATTCTTTCACACTGTAGGATTATAGTGTAATCATTTAATTAAAATAATCACGTGCTTTAGGAGTAATGAAAATGAAACTGTTCTTGACTTTATGTTGATTTCAGACATTGCTATAGTAGTTTTCTTGATGTCATGTCACATCAGCAGGCTATTAAAGTCATTAGCGTAAACCAACTGTAACACATGTTCCCCACCCTCGGGAAGATGTTGCTGTTACTACCGTTGTCTGTGGTGCTTTCATACCTGTGATGGTCCAGGAGAGCTGAGTGGTCCGCGATGTTGTGGGGACCAGGACAGGCTTTTGATGATCATGATGGTTCCTCAGGGTGTCAGCGCCTCCAGCTTCAGTGGGCCCCAGGGTATCCAGAGTTAGCCCCCACCAAAACACAGTTCTTTCCCCCCTTGCTCAAATGGACTGAACACTCAGGCTGGGGTATATAAAAGCAATAATAAAAATAATTTGGCTGTTGCAGTCACTGCAGATGTTATACACAGCAAATGCATGATGGTCAGAGGATCCCAGGCCTCTAGATGGTGCTGTCTCTATGTTAATTGAGGCCTCTTGATCTTGCCTGGCCAGCCAACCCATGAGGGACTGACTGCCGTGTCCCTCTCCCAGCCAGGAGGAGACCGGCCACACACTCCACTCCCTAGGAGGGTTGGATCAGCACTACTTACAAATTTGCACTCCCTCCCTTAGGCAGCAGAAGGGGAGGGCACAGGATCTGCACCATGATAGGCTGCACATAGGGATAGGGAGTCAGAATGAGGGGAGTCAAAAGCCCACAGGATTGTCTGTCACAGCCTGTAGCTTCTATGGACTTACGTGACAGGAGGCAGAGAGGCAATCTGGACAAGCCATATTACACAACCAATAAGTTCCTTTTTGGGGCAGCATGAATAAGAAGTCTATCCATACGCTATGTTGAATGTAATATGTTTTTAATATATTTGTTAAATATTCACACATTTAACTGTAACTACTGTAGGCTATTGTTTCAAAACCAGGATTACTGAGAATAACCTGAATGACACCAAAAAAGAAAATAAATGTATTGTATGATCTAATTTTGTGAATTGTTGATTAAATTATAATTTCTAACATATTTATTCTACTATTGTAATTGAAAAAGTATAATTCAGTTAAAATTAACAGTATAAATCTATAATTTTGTAGTCATTAAGGGGTCTATTTTAGTAGCTCCAAAGTGTGACAAATCATTTCTAAAGTGCCTTTTAGAAGTTGATTGGCATGCTTTGCTATTGTGTAAGACCTTCTAGCATGTCCAATTTATGTCTAAAAGTCTTTTTAGAAGCAGTTTCACTCTGGCTCTGCTAATCCGATCGGTTTGTCAAAAAAGTCTCCAAGTCGCACTTTTATTTTATTAAAACTGCTATTCTTGTAGCACCGTTATCCAAACCGCTTCTAAAAACTCGCATTTGTTTCACGCCACCTCAAACGTGAGATTGGTATTGTGAACCTGAAATATGGCTTTGGCTGAGGGAGCAGAACTCATAAATCAGACTGGGGATTGAGTTACAGTAGCACCACCTCTGGTCGTTCTGCTTCCAAAGCAATTGGAGTATAATCCATACGTTTTGGCTGCTAAATAATGCGGTTTATCACTTTAAAAAAAAAAAAAAGCGGATTTGAAGAAGCGGTTGGTAATAAAATAAACTGTTTTGCTCACATTTCATTCCACTATTTTTGAACATGTCACACCGTGCGGTTTAGCAATGACTATATTGGAGCTACAAGAATAGGCCCCAAAGGGTCCAATGTCACATATTCAGCCAGAAATAATTCAACTGTCTAACTGGCTTCCCTAAATAGCAAAGGTTTGTACTGCTTTCATTATTTTATTTTAACCAGTTAGAAGTTTTATTTTTTAGGGGCCTCCGAACCGAAAAGTGTTTAGTAATAAAGTGTTTTCTTTCCCCTTAGCCCACCCTGTTCCTATAAGAGAACACATAGTGATAAGGGGAAGGAATCACTTGCTGAATACACAGTGACATCACACAAAAGAATTGACATCCAAGCCCAAATCTAACTTTAGAATTTTTATATTCACTTAAAAAATTAAATTAGAAATTAGAAAATTTAGTCACCAGTATTTGAGACCCTCCAAAAATCAATAGAAACCCTTGGTAATCAATACAAACTACCCAATAACCAATTTAGACCCATAAATGTTCTGCTTTCAAAAGTTACATGTAACAATACCTTGCAAAATGTTATGCAAAGCATTGTACTGCTGCGGCTCATCTGAGTCTAACACATCGCCGTTTTTTCCCTGGCTTTTTCCTGGAATGCGACGTACTTCACCTGGAGCATGCCGCATTCATTTTGCGTTCTCAGCCACGGGTCATGCGCGGTTGACGCGCGGTTGATGCGTTTATTGAGAATGGTTCGAATTTAATAGGTTGCAATTCTTCACGTGTCCGCCAGATGGCAGATATTCATGAATTGTAATGCGCATGCGCTTCAGTAATGTGTCGACTTGCAGGTGTTTCATTTAAAAAAAGATACCACAGTGTGCTATTGTAACTTGGCCTTGAGACTGAAGGAAGAGGTTGCAAAAATGTATCAATGTATCAAAGGGGTTTTCATATTAAATAAAGATAAAGACCAGTTTCTGTTACAGTATTCTCCAGAGAGCCGTCGCCATGAGTGTTCAAGTGCAACCCGTTTTCCAAAAACCCGACAGAAGTTACGCGTATTTGATATGGGCCGCGATTAATGCAACAGATGATAAGATGGCAACAGTTGTTCAAATTTATCAGTATTTTATCGAAAACTATGACTTTTACAAATTTTCGCCAGCTCCTCATACGTGGAAGCATGCAATAAGGAAAAGGTTATGTAGCGATCCCTGTTTTTATCGTATTGAGCCACAATTTGTTGGAGGGTATTGGTGTGTATCACCGGCTTTTTCCTGTATCTATGATCGTGCAGACGGCAAAAGGCAAAAGGTCGTGTTAAAACCAACTAAGAAACGACATTCGCTGCCAAGCAATGCACCAGCACCAGCACCGGCTTCCAATAACGGTCCCACCGTCAGTGACAACCCTGAGCCTGAGTCGGATTTCGCGTGCAGGTTCGATCAAGCTTGCATGTACCTAAGCAATTTCCAGCTGACTACAGGTGGACTAGTCCCGCTGCAAACTATTGACGTGGATGATCAAGAACACTGGACTGGCAGTGGACCGGCGCCGGCGCCAGCTGAATGGGAAATTCTATGGTGAGTATTGTTGCCATATTATTTTCTGTGTTTTTTTTATTTTGACAATACAGTATCAATATTGCTGTGATTCAAAAGTCAAGCGATTCTCTTGTAAGCAATATCATTGGCTGACCGGCTTCTACAGTACTGTACTGCAGATACAGAACAATTGGTGGAACGCTAGGCGCATGCGCATTGGAACCTTCTTGAAACGCATATGCGTATCATTACATTGACGGTAGGCGCATGCGCATGTGAACAGGAGACGCCCCCCCCGAGAAAATTATTGGTGGGACTGGCTGGGAACTTCTTTAGGGGGCTGACCATTACAGTAAAACTTTTCTTTTTATTTTTTCTCAGAAAAGAAAACGGCTAATGTAGGGATTTCGATGGCTAATATCGCTTTGTGTAACAATGCCTGCACATTGCTGAATCCGATTTAAAAAGCCACGTATCAGAGTCTACAGTTTAGTGGCCGTTGTTATTGATTAGGATAGAATACTGTACCTGAAACAGTATGCTGATGTTTTCCGGCCGTACAGTATACAATACTTTTTTATATACAGTATACTGTGTAATGAACCCAAAAAAATAAAAACTATGCATTTATTCTACATGTATTACAGTGCCAGTACATACAGTACAGTACAGTATGTGTCTTCTATTTTTTTAATACTCTTATACTGAGCATGCCTACAGTATACAGTGCAGTATGCCTCGACATTCTAGAAACACTGTATTTTGTTACAGTAGCAAAGGAGCCAATGGAACAATATAAAACAAATAAACATGTTATTTTATTGGTGGAGTAAGTACAAAAACATTTATTTACAAATACTGTACAATGTAGAAACATTTTAAGTGCACAGCAATTCAAAACATCAACAGGTGTATGGTTTACTGCTACAGTAGTGAAAACATTTATGTATAGAAAGTAAAAACATTTACAGTCAGTCAGTATGGTTTACAGTCACATGTTTTAAAAACAAATTCTTTATTCATAAAATATACAAAACCCAACATCTCCTTTATTAAAGTCAAAACATATACAGTGGGATGGTCTGCAAAACAGTCTGCACCAGTACAGTCCTCGAGGGCAGCAGACAGGCCCGGTTTTCAGGACAACCTTGAAAACCGTGCCTGTTTGCGGCCCTCAGGGACTGGAATTGTGCAGGTCTTGTGTGTGTGTACAGCAAGTTAAAACATTTCTGTATAAATACAAGTTAAAAAACACACAACAACATCTCCTTTATTTAAGTACAGCAGGTCAAAACATGTACAATACAGTTCAGCACAACAGTATGGTCTTACCTGTGATTAAAAAAAATCTTTATTCATAAAATACAGTATAAAATGCAACATCTCCTTTATTAAAGAAACATACAGTATACAGTACAGTGGGATGGTGTGCAAAACAGTCAGTCAGGCCTGCACCACTACAGTCCTCGAGGGCAGCAGACAGGCCCTGTTTTCAGGACAACCTTGAAAACCGTGCCTGTTTGCGGCCCTCGGGGACTGGAATTGTGCAGGTCCTGTGTGTGTATGTACAGCAAGTTAAAACAGTAACATAAATACAGTTAAATACAGTTCAGCACAACAGTATGGTCTTACAGTTCCCGTGATTTAACCATAAAGTCCACCACATTGTCCGTCCATGGCCGATTCCTTGCATGGCGCAAAACGCCATTAATGCAGTCTCGAACGCCTTTAATTACAGGATCTGTAATTGGATAAAAGCGCCGCATTTGTTCACGAATGTTCTTTCTTAAATTGGCAGGAAACGCCTTTTTTACGCGATTTCTGTCGTAGTTCACTCTGAAGGCCCAGTCGCAGTACAACGAGTAGGGAACATGGTGCTTAAAAAGTAACAAGGCATACTTGTGGGGTGCACCAGCACTCATCACCCTATACTTCTCCCTGAGCGTCGGTGGCAGATCGCACAGGGTGATGTCAGGCACCGTATCGATGCGAGCGAATGTAGGTCTTCTGCGAGCGGGTGTGCTTGAGGCGACGGGCGAGGCTAGGTTGTCTGGGAGGAAGATTTCCTCCTGTCTTAGTCGCTGTGTTGTCTCCTGGCGTGGTCTTGACCGAGCTGTCATATCCTCCTCAACGGCATACATGTACACTACATCTTCTGGTTGAGGGGATGCGCTTGGTGATGGAAGGGGGTCGATGCTCCCATTCATCACATCCATGTCACCTCCCTGCTCTGGCGTCGGGGAAACAGGGGCATTAACACCGAGCAAATGATGTATACCCGCTATGTCAGCCTCTACCTTCTACATCTGTCGATCCATCCGTTGATCCATATCTAGCATCCATTGATCCAAATGTATCATCCGTTGATCCATATGTAGCATCCGTTACTCAACATTTAACATGGTCTCCAGAAGCAAATCTATTTTTGCTAGCACGATAGAGTTCCCGGGGAGATCCACACTTATCCCATTCAGCATCCGGTCTAACGAGCTGCTTCTTGTGCATGACGTGTGGACATCTGGGTGGATGGGTGCAACGGAGGATGAGATGGGGGTTCCATGGAGGGAAGCGGCAGCGACATCGAAGAAGGGTGGAGGAGGTGACCTGTGGATATCCGGTAGAGGAGAAGCGGCAGCGTCGTCGAAGAGGGATGGAGAAAGTGACCTTTGGATTTCTGGGCGAGAAGCAGAGTCGTCTAAGAGCAAGGGAGAAAGTGACCCGTGGATTTCAGAGGCGGCAGCGTCCTCGGATAGAACCGGAGAATATGGCCTGTGGGTTTCCGGGAGGGCGGCGGCAGCGTCGAGGACGAGGGGTGGAGAAGACGGGCTGAAGATTTCCGGGACAGCGGCGGCAGAGTCGTCGAAGCGTATGTGAGGAAGTGGTCTGCGGGTTCGATGGGTTGGCTGCCAATCGTTTTGCGTCGAAGGGAAATCACCATATATCTTCTTGACATAATAAGGCCGACATCTATGAAAACCCATAGCCTTTGGGGTCAGCAGAAGGTTTTCTTTATTGGCCTTAGCCTTTTGCTTTGGCGTTGGCGTGGAAATGGCAACTGCCTTTCGCCTTTTCTGCCTGACAGGCACGGCAGAGACGAGTGGGTTCCTGCGTCCGTAGAATCGGGGTTGCTCCATGGAAGCAGGTGGCACAATGCAGTATCTGGACAAGGGCAAGTTCAGATAAAGATCATCGAGTGGTGGGCTTTGCAAAGTGTGTAACTTTTATGCATGGCAGCGAGGTACAGGTGTTGAAAGTGGGCTTACTCTAATGTGAGTCATTACCGTATAAATACACCATCCATTTTGTGGATTCACTGCACATTGAATACACATCGACTAAACATCGAATATACATTCTTGTGTTTGTATTTCTTTCTACTCGCAGCAATGGTTGTTAAAAAGATTTCCAAGGATCTCAGCATGCGAATTAAGGAGATGTACACGAGCGGACACCGAATTGCAGCTATCCAACGCTGGTTAGCTACTTCTGGCCTCGTTGTGCCAGCAACCACCGTGAGCTATCATGCACACGGAAAAAACAGAGAAAGCAAAAGGGCACCAAGTCTAACTAACGCGTAAGTATATTTATAAAACTTTTTAAAAGAAATTAGATCCAAAAATGTACTGTACATCTACAGTACTGTATCTAATATTTTTGTTATTTCTGTAGATTTATATTACAACAGTATATATATTTTGTATATTTATATTTATATTACAACAGTATATATATTTTGTATATTTATATTTATATTACAACAGTATATATATTTTGTATATTTATATTTATATTACAACAGTATATATATTTTGTATATTTATATTTATATTACAACAGTATACTGTATATATTTTGTATATTTATATTACAATAGTATATATATTTTGTATATTTATATTTATATTACAACAGTATATATATTTTGTATATTTATATTTATATTACAACAGTATATATATTTTGTATATTTATATTTATATTACAACAGTATATATATTTTGTATATTTATAATTATATTACAACAGTATACTGTATATATTTTGTATATTTATATTTATATTA
Organism: Ascaphus truei; assembly: GCF_040206685.1. Taxonomy (NCBI): domain Eukaryota; kingdom Metazoa; phylum Chordata; class Amphibia; order Anura; family Ascaphidae; genus Ascaphus; species Ascaphus truei. The sequence goes on along the minus strand of NC_134483.1, from coordinate 107,320,035 downwards.
CAACAGTATATATATTTTGTATTTTTATATTTATATTACAACAGTTTTATATTGCTGCATATTAATAGAACAATATATTGTATCCTGTTGATCTACTGTCTCTAATATTTTTACTTACCGGAATGTTTTTCTTTACATTGGTGGGAGACAACTCTTCTGGTGGACAAAATAAGTGAGGAGAATGATGAGAAGAGTGCATTAAGGGTCAAATACACTCTGCAGGAAAATCACAATCTCACTGTATCCAAGACCAGCATAAAGAAGATGAGATGCAGCATTGGATGGAAATATGGACGTGTGAGGCTAGTACTGGACAGTACAGGAGGTAAAACTGTTGTTTAGGAAACTGTACTGTACCGCTAAAATTATTTATTCCTTGTCATTACAGAGCGTACCCCATGATAAGGGACGCAAACAAAATCAAAAGAGTGGTCCAGGCCCAGGCATGGATCGACAGTGGGGAAAATTTCAGGATTGCATCTTCACTGACGAGCATACTGTGTCGCTGGAGAGATTTGCAAGCTTTGCGTTCCACAAAAAAGGCCGCATATCTTTGAAGCCGCGGCCAAAACACCCCGTGAAGCTGCATGTGTGGGGTGCCATCTCTAGGCGTGGACAAGGATGCATTGTCATCTTTCAAGGAAAAATATATGAAATATAATGTAGCCTTATGCACTGTACTTTACTAGTGTAGCCTTACTGTATGCACTGTACTGTACTATTGTGCAGTTTTTTGAGCACTTTTCTTTTCTTGCTATAGGAATCATGAATAAAGCTTTCTTCCAAGACAACATTGTCCCTGAGATAGTGCAATACTTCACACGCGAGTTCCCCAATGGTCACCACTTCTACCATTACAACGATCCGAAGCACACCGTGTCAACAGCGCATATCCTTGAGCGTGGTATCAACTGGGTGAAGACGCCTGCAGAGTAAGTGCAGTAGACCGTGTCTGATTTTTTCCCCACTGTTTTTACTGTGTACTGTATTTCTTAAACTAATTTTCCTTTTTTTTCAATGACAGATCGCCAGACTTCAATCCGATCGAAATGGTCTGGCATCAGCTGAAGGACCATATCCGGAAAGTGGCGAAACCCTCCAAAAAGGACGAGATGTTGAAAGGCATAATGAGTTTTTGGAATGATGCACTCACCGTGGAACGCTGCAATAAATATATAGACCATATTGCCACTGTGTTGCCCATTGTGATCGTGCGTAATGGACAAGATCAGGAAAGTAGTACTGTGCTGTAGTATTGTAAGTACAGTATGATACAGGTAAGTATGGCACAGATTTTTTCTTTCCCAATAGTCAGAGTATACAGTAGTTACAGTTTTTTCTTTACAGAGAGAGCATCACCAGCCATCAGGTTACAGTACATACTGTAGTATTTAACAGTAGTCAGAGTATACAGTAGTTCCAGTATACAGTAGACTAGTTTGACAGTACTACAGTAACTGCCTACTAACTGCTCAATTTTTTTTCCAGAGAAAGCAGCACCAGCCATGTACAGTAGTACTACACATATATATATTATACATTACAGTATATTATTAAATAATATTCTTATACAGTAGAGGCAACGTTTATTCTAACATTTGCCGTAAACTAGCCGGGTTACATTCTGGGTATGTGCTGGGTATGTGCTGGGTATGTTCTGGGCTAGTTTGAGGCACCTTTAAGGCATTTCTGCATTGACTAACGACCCATAGGATTAACACAGCAGGGATCCCTGGCATTCCAATTCAGTTTGAATGGGACTGCCAGGGACCCCCGCTGTTAATCTGATAGGCCATTAATCAATGCAGAAATGCTGGGGCTAGTTTAAGGAAAGTTTAAGGCATGTATTCAGAATGTACCTGGGTGTTTCCTGGTTTTTTTGGGGAATTGCCACTGGTTTTTGTTCGAATAAGAGTTGCCTCTACTGTAAATGTGCATTATTCATGTTTCCCCATGTCTTACAAATTTTTTCTAAATGTTTATCCAATTTAATCTGCCAGAAGAACTTAATAAAGACAGCATTATGTATTATTCATGATTATTTTTATATTTGTATTTTTTGGTTCCTGATAAAATAAAATTAATATTTATTCACATTCCTGCTAATCATAATCATTGACAACAACCACAACCCCCCCACCCCTTCAGTACACCAATGAATAAGAATGAATGACAAAACAAAATGAATCAGTTAATGGTTTTTAACTCTCAATTCTCACAATGCTGTGCAAATCAGATTTACCTTTCAAAATCGAAAAGGGATTTTCAAAAGCGTTACCGTAAACTAAACCTCAAAGGATGGGGGGGGGGGTGATTCATGTGCAGTAATCAGCTAGCTCCCATCTCAAAGAGGATTACACAATGGCAATATTCAGAAAATTAACGACTCTGTGGAGAGAGGGGTTTGGGTGACTCATGCGCAGTAAGCAGCAAGCTCCCATCTCTAAAAGGATTAGAGTACACACAGGCGCATAGAGAGGTGATGCTCTGTGCAAATCGAATTCGAGAAGGGATTTTCCAAAGCGTTGCCGTAAACAAAGCCTCAAAATTCCCATCTCAAAGAGAATTACACGCAGGCGCAGTGAGGCTTTGTAGCTCGGCTATGGACGGATTCAGAACACAATGGCAAGATTCAGTAAATTAACGACTCTGTGGAGAAGGGGGCTGTGTGACTCATGCGCAGTAAGCAGCTCCCATCTCAAAGAGAATTACATGCAGGCACAGTGTGGCTTTGTAGCTTGGCTATGGACAGATTCAGAACACAATGGCAAGATTCAGAAAATTAACGACTCTGTGGAGAGGGGGGGATTGAGTGACTCATGCGCAGTAAACAGCTCTCATCTCAAAAAGGATTACACGCAGGCGCACTGAGGCTTTGTAGCTCAGCTATGGACGGATTAAGAACACAATGGCAAGATTCAGAAAATTAACGACTCTGTGGAATTTCAAATCCTTGAGCTAGCGTTCGTGGGGGAAGGGGCTACAGGTACAGCTGCATGAAGTTCAAAGCTGAAGACATACTTTAATTTCAAAAGGCAGTTCATCATAATAATACACCCCCAAATACAGTACGTAAAAAGCACACAAATCAACCATTCGCAGTCAAAAGCTACAGCACAGATTGAATATCATAATACAGTAAGATGGTTTTTGTAGGCTTGTGGAGAAAAAAAAAAAAAAAAATTACAATAAAAAAAAAATTTCATTTTTTTTTGGTCACTCACTCACTCAGGCAAGCAAGCAGTGGTGGGCGAAGTTACAGGTGCATGCGCAGTAAATTCCTGCTATCAGGCAGGAATGTGATTGAAACCAGACACACGTTCAAAGGAATGGTGTGGGAGAGATGTACTGCATTGCACAGAAGATAAGAAGTTGAAATACCCTGCAGTGCAGTTAATTATCCTGAGCGAGGGGAGAGCGCTGTATATGCTGAAATGTGACACTGTTACAGTACTGTACACGCTTATGCGTTTCAACAATTTTCAAATGAGACATACTGTACAGCAGCACAGCACTGCAAATGCATGTATACTTTAAATATGCAAATTTACAATTACTGCGCGCGCACACACAGACTGTGTACTGACGTTGGTTGAACCGCGAATGTATTAGACTTCCAAGACAACAGCTCGCAAACGCCCCGCTGAGTTTTTACACGGCATTGCAGTATTGCAGACAGCGAGAATAAAATGCTAATATCACGAGCGCGAAAATAACGCAGTTCACTCCGGGCGAAAACGACAAAAAAACGCACCTAACCGGGATACTCTGAAAGCCGCGGATCAAGCCGACTTAGGGCTCTATGCAGTAAGCGCCGAAAAAGTGCAATCGCAAAGGGTACCTTATCGGCATGATTCTGCCGATTTTCCCTCTCCGTATGCAATAAGTGCCGAATCCCTTCCGAATCAAGCCGAAAACATTTGCTCCCACTCGGCCGATGATTTGCCGATCACACACAGGTGTATCGGCGTGCATGGCGAGGTGGTGTTAGGTTCCCCAATGAAACTTCTTGCTGAATCTGCCGAAGCAAGCATGTTTTGGATTGAGCGGCCCATTTAAAGGCAGCGTGTATTTTTATTCATTCTCTGTGTTGTTGGGAGTGAGAGAGAGAGAGAGAGACACACAGAGCTGGGCGATTTACATTTTTCATATTGACTGAGAGAGTAGTTGTGTATTGTGAGAGGTTTGTCCTGTGTTGTTTTGTTAATATCTTTGTCTTGTTTTCACTTTGTAAGTGTTTAGTGCGATTGTCTTTAAATTTCTTTTCTGTTCTCTGTGAGTGCTATAGGTTTGGCCGAAAGGCGTGGGAAGAGTGATGCTGGTGTGAGTGGTACTGTTAGTCGTGTGAGTACGCGTCTGAGTGAATGTAGGATTCAGGGGAGTGCTGTGGCTGCGAGTGTGAGTGGTATTGCTGGGAGTGCGAGTGCTGGTGGGGTGTCTGCTGCTGGTGCGTCTGGTGGTGGGGTGGTTGCTGGTGGCCCAATTTTGGAGTCTCTTCCATTGGAAGAAGGAGAGTCCAGTCAGCAGCAGCCAAGCTCTGAGCCTGCACGTATTTGGAAGAAACGTGTGGAGCGGCCACGTAATCCTCGGTTCAATGAAGAGGAAAACACAGTTCTTGTCACAGGGATTCTGGAGAACTATGACTGTCTGTATGGGCATTTACTAGGTAAGTTTATCTTTGCATTGATTCTTCAAAGACATGTTATCCTAGGTCATGTGAGATGTCTTAATATCAAAATATTATTCTATAATATCTATCAATTAAACTTAATTGTTACACACATATGCCTTCATGCTTTAGAACGACCATAACAATCAGTCTAAAAATTTGGGCAAAGTTCATACAATATTCATGCAAGCTTCCTTACATTTGTATGTTTACACGTAAATGCTCATGTGGTACACATATTACACCTAAACCAGCATGTTTGGTATCTCTTGGAACAGGTAGCAGTTTAGGAAACTGATCGTTTTTATAATAATAAACGTCATATATTTTGTATGTATTTCAAGGGCGGACAAGTTCAGCATCAAAAAAAGAAATGTGGGATCAAATAACCTTGGCTGTGTCTGCGTGTGGGAATCATGTCAGGTACCGGGCGAATTGTCGCAAGAGATTCGATGATATCAGGGCAAACTTAAAGAAATAAATACAAGCACAACGGATGCATGCTTCTGGCACTGGAGGTGGGCCGCCAGCACAAGCTCTAATCTTAACTCCATTGGAGGAGCAGATGCGGGACAAATTTCTTCCTGTCGTCGTGGAGGGTTTGCCCAGGGACAGAGATATCGGAATTTATTCTGCTCCATTTCTACCAGGTGAAAAAATGTTACTGTACTAGGCGTGTAGTAGGTTACAGTTCGTATCTATATTTCTGCTGCTACTTATACTTTCTTCCCAATATAAGCATACCTACATATATATCTGTATATATGTCTCTCTCTATCTATCTATCTATCTATCTATCTATCTATCTATCTATCTATCTATCTATCTATCTATCTGTCTGTCTATCTATATATATTTATATCTAGTTGTCCTACAAAAAGTAAAAATTAATATATATGGTGGCAAAAGGTGGCACTAAGTGCTCATTTGCATGTGATTTCCCAGAATCCCTTGCTGCAGTGGAAGCGCTGTATGCTGGGCGATAATGGGGAAAGACAGGGTTGCAGACCTGTCTAAGACATGCAAATGAGCATACAGTAATATTTACAGTTGCTTTATATATATATATATATAGATATATATCTCTATGTGTGTGTTTGGAAACATGTATTGGCTCAGCTATCGTGGATGACATCATTATGAGTAAACATACACAACTTGACCTGCATGAAGGGATTATGTGTAATGATCTTACAAATAACACACTGCAACCTTCTACCCTACAAAGCATTCAATATCTTTGCCCTATAGTTGAAAGCTGAATGTATGTGTGAATCTTTGTACAAACAATGGGTTAACATGCATAACCACAAAGCACATCCGCACTCATTGTTTGTCACAGTAATGTATAACTTCGTTATACTGTGTCTGTGCACACAAATGCCTAATTCACTTTTGCATTTATGTGTCGATACATATATACATATTATATATATATATATATATATATATATATATATATATATATATATATATATATATATAAATTAGTGATAATCTATGTTATACCTACAGTATAAACAGGCCATTACTGCCTCATCAAGTCTTGCATGGAAGATTGTGCATTCAAAGTCGAACATTCATAATTTGCACAAACACATTTCGTTATGTTTAATTAAAGCTCTTTTTTCGCTTCATGTAGTATAATGAGAGCATAAATAGGAACATGTACCATATGGTATTTAATTGTGTTCATATGTAGCTCACTTCAGATTTTTAATTAGCTCATGTACAGGTGTGTGAAAGCAGCTGCAATTAATATGTAATCACAGCATAGAGGTGAACACAGGGGGTGGGGTTGGGCACCGAGCCAGATCACAGGGTCAGGTTACAGTCAAGTCTTGTGGGACGGCTTACAGGTGGTAGAACCAAATAAAAGGTCAGGGTGCTGTCACGTCTTGGGGGAGGGACAACAGTTGTTACAAGCTGACAAGGTGATCAGAAGTTAATCACATTCATTTGAAATGGTAATTCTCTGAAGACTTTCACCCACCAGGCCACTATATATGAAAATGTACGTTAGTCATTCGTTCACTCATATCTTCTTTTTACCTTATAGATACGCCACATTATCACACCAGTACCATCTGTGAGCTACACACTGCATGTGTTGATGAGTGTCAGCCACATTGAGCGCTACACCTGCTTCTCTTAAATGTTCACACAGATCACTAAAAACATTCATTCATATTTCCACAATTAGGTACTGAATTATTAGCAGAGTCAACTTTGCTGTCATGGTAGTGATGTACATTATTATTGTTAGATTACTACACAACATATGCAGTGTATGTACAACAGAACACTTAATTGTACAACGCATTCCTGCATGAACATTGTATGTTGTATGGTTTTTACAATAAATGTGCCAGTTAGGTTCACAGGTACATTGATGTTAAGATGGATAATGTACAGCTTGCCAGAAACATATCATTGTCATTTCGTTATGTGATGCTGATATTTAGCCATAAATACTCCCACTACACAAACTTCATGTTAATTATGTACACATGTCAATAAAATTCTTATGTTATTCTTCTATATAGTTGCTCCTGAAGCTCATGTGTCACCTGACACTGAACATGTCTCATCACCTGGCTCATCCAGCTCATCATCAAGCATGGAAGGAGAGTGTATGAGGTGCAGCACATCTAATGTGTACATTTGTAGATGTTAATTTGCCATGCAAAATAAATGCCTTTCACATGTACTTAACTTCACATCAGTTATTGTCACAGCAGATGTAGTGTTTCCTGACAACATGTATTGTGTGTGTTGTAAACTATCAGCTAGGAGTTGTGAGGTTACAACAACCTTTCATTCATTCTTCTTTTACACTGAGTCGAAACATCATTGTTACTTCAAGCATCAACTTTTAATTTGACACAAAATAATAATTATGGAAACATGTTATGTGTTCCACTATGAGAACAACTATCATTATATTGAAAAACAAGTGAAAGTTCCATGGCAGTTCATAATATCTTTCTTTATTTGTAGAACCAGATGTTGCCACTCAAGGACAAATTCACTCAAGTGAGCATGAAGATGTTCCCACTCCTGGATTAACCCAGCATTCAAGTCCTCATGCTCGTGACACCTACTCAGCTATTGCAGCTTCTGAAGAAAGAATCTTCGGTGAAGAAAATCGTAGCCATTCAGAAATGATGTCAGTGCTTGAAAGGATGATATTACTGCAGGAAAGGTCAATATCACAAATGTCACAAATTGAAAGAGTCATCATCCAAGTTTCTAAAGAAATCCAAAATGTAAACAGGACATTACAAGCAATAGTTGTGAATCTAAGCCAAGCAAATCAGTTGCGAATTACAGCAAGAGAACAACAATTCCACTTTACCCCATCTGAGGATGGATCTTTACATGCTGCTACTTTTTCGCCAGAGTCATCAGTTCTTCATTCCCCAGTTTTGGATGACAACGGTACAGTAGGTACAAGTTCTGTTCAAGTCCCTCTCAACATCCAACCGCTTACATCTGTTCAAAATCAGGAACGGACACCTACAAATGAGACACGAAAAAGAAAGTTAGAGCAACAATTACTACTAACCAGCTTTTGGAAAAAGATTAAAACACCAAAACAAGAAACTGCTCCACCATCACACGTGCAATGTTTAGCAAATGCTTCACAACTGCCACAGGCCACACCCAGTGCCCCTGAAGTGCCACAGCCCACACCCAGTGCCCCTGAAGTGCAACAGTCCACACTTAGTGCCACTCAAGTGCAACGGCCCCCACCCAGTGCCCCTGAAGTGCCACAGCCCACAACCTGTGCCCCTGAAGTGCAACAGCCCACACTTAGTGCCACTGAAGTGCAACAGCCCACAACCAGTGCCACAGAACTGCCACAGGCCAGTACAAGTCGTACAGTTAAGGCCAAAGTACTTGGCAAAGGGAAAAGGCAAACACAACAGCCAACAAGCAGGCCTGTGACTCGCTCTCAAAAGGAAAAACAAAAATAAATAATCACATTCACTAAATTTGTTGGTGTCCTGGTGGTGTTTACTGCAGACTATTTCATGCATAGTGTATGTATGATCATGTATAGATGCTTGATAACATTCAAGTATGTCCTTGTACACATGAATGTTTAGAAATGCTCACTGACTGAATGAATGCATATTTAATAACTTATGAATATGTATTAATCATCAGTTGATTAATGGTACAACATTATTACACACTTGCCATGTTAATAGAAGCTGACATTCACTTAGCTCTTGTTCAAGATGAGATGTATGTGTTTTTTTTTGGTAATGTAGATAGTCATTTCATGCTAATATTATTGACATACAACTTTAAGTAAATACCCATATAACAGCATACATTTTGATGTTATGTTTTCTGGTGTGTTAACTCTGTAACACATTACTTACCTTAATCTTCTTTCATAGTTCATAATGTTGGCATGTGATCATGTATGATTTTTGGTTACAATAACAGATCTGTAAGTGTGTATGAATATATCTTTATTATCTCTATATCTCTATGGATGTGAGTGTGTGTGTGTATATATTAACGGATATATATATATATATATATATATATATATATATATATATATATATATATATATATATATATATATATATATATGACACTGTTGTCAGCACACAGGCCTTCTGTTAATAAGATATAAATGTTAGGACACTTGCTAAAATTATAGTATCACTATGATTGAGCCCCTAATTCACTGAGCTGTATTTAACTTTCAATATGATTACAACAAGGCCTACTTACACACATAAATGGCTTTAGTTTAGCACTCTATATATAATATAAATATAAATATATATATATATATATATATATATATATATATATATATATATATATAATCAGAATGAACAGTACAGGCCTTCATGGCTCAAAAGAGGCCTTGTTTGCTGTTAAATACAACTTCTACACAGCTGACTCAAATAGGCCCTCAAACATACTCACCCAGTAATGTTATAAACTGTAATGAACTGTTAAGAGAATTACAACAAGGCCTGTTTGCACACAAGGCCTTCAATGTAGATATATATACTGTTGCGGCACACTTTATTCTAACAAATCACCGGTTTGTCCCTGGCTGGTTCCTGGAATGCCACGCTGTTCACCCGGAGCATGCCGCGTTCCCAGCCAGGGGTCATGGCCGGCTGACCCGCGGTTGATGTGTTAATTGATAATGGTTCAGGATTTACTAGGCTGCAATGCTTCACGTGTCCACCAGATGGCATAAATTCATGAATTGTAATGCAGTATATTTATATATATATATATATATATATATATATATATATACTGTATAACAACAACCCCTATAACCCCTAACATACAGTACTGTACACATACAGTACTGTATATGCACATCAATGATACTATAGGCCGGCAGGGGCGAGATGTGTTTGCAGCAGAGAGAGAACCGCTGCTCTATCTGCGCAAACATCGGCACATTAAAAATTATTTAAAATACATTTTTATTCATAGTGTAGATGTGCAGGGGGTCTCCGGAGCTGAATCGCGTTGGTTTCAGGTCCGGGGACCCCCTGCTTCCTGAGATACAGGCCCCTTTATGAGGTGCCGGTATCCCTCTGCATTTAAAGGTCCCGATCACGTGACTGCGGCATGTAAACAAAGCAGAGGGATACCGGCACCACCTAAAGGGGCCTGTACCTCGGGAAGCAGGGGTTCCCTGGACCTAAAACCACAGCGGTTCAGCTCCGGAGACCCCCTGCACATCTACAGTATGAATAAAACACATATATAAATAAAAACTCATTCCTTACCTTTGCGGCTATGTGCTATGGTAACGAAGCAGCATGACTGTATTTTTAATAATATTGTACAGTGAGCCACAAATCAAAGCTCAGGGGACCCCCTGCTCCTGCACAATATTATTAAAAATATAGAAATGCTGCTTCATTAACATAGCTGATAGCCGCTAAGGCAATGAAGGGGTTAACCCACCATGCCCGCTTTATTGTGGGTAGCGGGGGTGGGTGAAGGGGGTATTTGGCCCTTGGTGTGAGTTTAGGACTTGTGGGGGGGTTGCGGGTGCACTTAACCCCTTCACGGCCGTAGCAGTTAATACCGCTATGGTCATGAAGGGGTTAACCCCTCCCGCTATCCCCCCGCAAGCCCTAAACAACCATCATTGGGGCTAATACCCCCTTCACCCACCCCCGCTACCCACAATAAAAAAAATTCACACACAGCAGCCGCCCAAAAAATAAATAAATAAATCTAAATAAATAAATAAATACATGAATATAAATAAATACATTTAAAATACATTTTTATTCATAGTGTAGATGTGCAGGGGGTCTCCGGAGCTGAACCGCGTTGGTTTCAGGTCCGGGGATCCCCTGCTCCCCGAGATACAGGCCCCTTTATGGGGTGCCGGTATCCCTCTGCATTTAAAGGTCCCGATCACGTGACCGCGGCATGTAAACCAAGCAGAGGGATACCGGCACCACATATATATACATATATACACATATATATACATATATACACACAATATATAGTTAATTATATACACTGGCGACACACTTTATTCGAGTTCGGCTAGTCCCACGAATTCGGGTATACCCGGGTGTATTGAGGTTTGTGACTGTTTTCTGCCCGAGTGCATTGAGGTATTTTCCAGGCAGGGATTGAAGCATTTTATTCCCGCTGGCTGCAATACTGCACAGTATATATATATATACTGCATTACAATTCATGAATTTATGCCATCTGGTAGACACGCGAAGCATTGCAGCCTATTAAATCCTAATCATTATCATTTAACAGATCAGCCGCCCGTCAGCCAGGCATGAACCCAGGCTGGGAAGGCAAACACAACGGGGCTTGTCAGAGGTGAGGAGCGGCGCATTCCAGGTATCTGCCAGGTACATACTGGGTATTTGCTCGAATAAAGTGTGTCGGTGCAGTATAGATAAATATATATGTTGATATATTTATATATATTTAATAATATATGTATATTTATTTATATATATATATCTATGTATATATCAAGAGAGACTAACAGAGAGAGTGAAAGAGAGAGAGAAACAGAGAGAGAAACAGAGAGAGAAACAGAGAGAGAAACAGAGAGAGAGAGAAAAACAGAAAAATAGACAAACAGAGATGTGTGTGTGTGGTTAATTTTAGTTAAGTGTAAGCAGAAATCTGTTCATCCTAGCACTGTAGAAGATTTCACACACATTGTTATTCTAAAAAAAGTCATCAACTTGTTTTGCACATGTTGATTGCCTAAGCCGAAAGAAAAGTTTCGATTCATGTGAAAAGAGTATCTTAGACAAAGAATTTCAGCCAATTATTGTAACAAATTTCTGGTGGGAGAAAACCTAGGAGTATAACAGTTAGGTTGTATTATAACCTTGGAACAAACCGCAAAGATAACATGTAACTATTCACACATTCAGCAGACATCCGTATGCGCTCAACTTAGACACTGTACAGTTGAACAGAGAAGAAATGGCAAAAGCTTCCACATTACACAGCCATCCACGTAAATCATACAAATTTATGATTTATGAAGCAATCGAATCAACGGCTGAGAAGAGGGCAACCGTAGCCCAAATCTATGACTTTAGCCAAAAGAAATATCCATACTACCAAGAACCAGCCAGACAATTTTTTTTTAAAACTTCTGTACGATTCACTTTATCCGCAAATTAATGTTTTGAGCGTGTCCATGATCGGCTAGATCAACGATATGGATGCTGGCATGTTACCATCATTTAAACTTACCATGGAACATATCTTCTGTTAAATAGCATATTTTTGCCTAATACCAGTTACACTGAAGCCGCACCGACTGTCGCGTCTGCTGATATACCTGCACCCTCCATTCAGCAAGACCAGATGCAAGATGGACATAACTACTATGATATGTTTCCAAACTTATATGGGCACTGTACGTACCTCTGGACGTCTTGTTTGAAGAAGCCACTGCAGATCCATATGACCGCCTCATGGAGATGTGTGTGATTCAGGATTCAACCGTTGCCTCAACCATGGATGATACTGTTGTGCCTTCCTGGAGCGAGCAGTTACAGCCAAATCAGTTTTGACTTCTACAAGAATGGTAAATACAAATTTCGTTATGCCTTTACTCAAATTATATATGTCTACATTAATAATACACACCATTTGTTAGCCAAATGAGTGGTTACAGCTTAACATTGCAGCCAGCCTTACATGTAGCGTGCACAAAGACATTATTTCCTATAACAATATACTACATGACGAACCATTAGTACACATTGGTGATGGAGTCCTAAATCCTAGATTCTTATCGCTTTTAAATTATCATTTCAACATGTTACTCTAACACACACACACCTCATTGTTTAGCATTCAACATATAAAAACAAAGTGTCGCCCACATATGACGTGGGAACGTGGTAATGTCCCAAGACGTCCTTAAAAAGGTTACCGATGCAAGCCCCACCCCCAACCGACGTGCGCATGTGAAACCGTATTGGCTGTGCCCGTAGCTTATTGTTACGGTCAGTGCAGTGTGTCATGCGCGCGCGTCGGTGGGGCGGTGCGTGCACAGTGCTGGAGGACAATGTTCATTCAGTGGGAGGGGTGTTTGCGTGCATTTCAAGGTGCCTTAACATGACGTCACACGTATTTTGTTCGCTCATTTGCTGATCGTCCGTTTTTTCCGTGGGCACACGTCCGTTTACAAAGTTTAGATATGTATGTGTGTAGAAGTGAATTTGTTTCGCTTCCATATCATAACTTCCAGCCATGATATGCGTACTGCTAGCAGCACCATGGAGGGACATGTATTGAACGCACAGCGTACACATCGTTTTGCGCATGCGCTAAGACTTAGTCCACACATTCGTGACGTGCCCGCGCAACAGACGTTGTGCGCGCATTATTATGTATACAGGCACCGGAACAAACATATCAGTAGTAATGCCAGCAACGCCATTAGAAAAATGAGACAGTTCTGTATCTATAGTTTTATCCTTGCAGTTTAAATATATACGTAACTTATGCGTGAATATCCACAATCATATAGAGATGTGTTAAGCGTTGTCATGCTGAGACATATATAAATGTGCCATCTTTGAACATCATGTGTTTGCTGTATTTCACAGATGTCGCGGATGAATACATGGGACCAATGTATGATTTCAGAAGAGGCAGTCGTTATATTAGATGATTGTGACGACTAGCGAACAACTATTATAATAAATATGTAACAATGCTTTCAATGATTGGTGCGCAGATTAACAATCACTACATAATGTTATCCTATAGTGCAAATATTTAGTATGCACTTAATTATCATAATGATGTTGCTAAGCACTGAAGTTAGAACTTATATTGGTTTTTTGTTCTTTTCTACTAACATTATATGTATTGCCATGTGATATATGCAACCAACATTATCACTCAGCAAACACATTAATCTACTATATATTATAATCTCACGTGTGACTTTTCAAAGAATGCAAATGCTACATAACAACTCGTAGACATTGTATCTGAACATACACAATAACAATAGTGAGGTGATAGAAACTGTTTAGTCGTGTGCATTTTATATTATCACCTAAGTTGTAGTGGTAACCTAACATGCATGAGCTAATTAATGTTAGTTAAAGATCATGAAACCATGAATATTTGTGTGTACATTGTATTCACAGGAGTAACTATAGTTTAGTGTTATCAGTAAACATTCAACACATACATAGCTAAGTGAGGCAGATGATAAAAGCAACATTATTATGTTGGTTTATATTATTTCACGTACAAATACATGCATCACACAAAAACTACAACACACACACACACACTGTTGCTGAAATGTGTGCGTATGCAAATGTCCACTTCATTTATGTTCATAAGTTGACATTAGTTATAAAGGATCATGATCATTATGAATAACTAACGTGAAGGAAATAAAAATTATATTAACTACATTGTCATTGTGTTGAATGAATTAGGAAAAGTTGAGAATCCGAAGAACTATACTTTGGAATGGTGTTAACATTTTGACACATGTTGCATGTACGTCAAATCTACACACATCTTTCACTTATACAGTACATACACATGTGACAATGTAGTAATCAACATGAAGATGAAGTGATAGAACAACTAATCACATACATTGCAATGTTAATGATGTTTAAAACATTGGGGTCTTTTCATACAAACATGCATTGAGTGTTAACATCGCTCATGTGCATCAATGGATGTTCTCCTCCCATAATCAATAGCTGAGCAGGGTTTATCCCCTTATCTCCCCCCACCCCTATATTCCATGAATGGATGTTGTTACGTTTGCTAAATTACATAACATGTAATGTCCCTAATGATTTTAAAACACACTGCACAATAGCCACCAAGTGTAGCTAAACGCACGTACAAAATACAGAAACGACATGTTTCTATTGTCACATCTTTTTCATTACGTTCGGTTGATACATCCTGTAACTATACCTGTATTGAGGTTTGCACATCTTATGACAGATGTGAATTGAAATACATACCATGAGCAGTCATTGAAGTGATATACCTTTAAAAAGAAAACATGAATGAATAAAAATCATTGTCATGACATGTTCATTAAGGTAAGCAACACACAGAATTGACAATTTTGTATGTGAAACAACATCTAGAATACATCAAATATGATCTGAAATACACAATAGTGTACACATCATTGTGACTCACATGTCACACTCCAAAAGCAAAATTGTATGTAACCATACTGCACGAGCTATTGGCTATCGACATAGTATGTTTATTGTGTATGAATAACCAAAAAGAGCATGTACAGAAAATATAGATTTAGTACACATTATTTCCTCACGTACACACAACACCTTTTAGTGGTAAGAAGTATAATACAACCTGTTGATGAATGACATACCGGTGCCACATGCAATTGTCCACACAGCAGAGAAGAGAAAGGTGTGCGATTCATATTCATCTGTTTCCTAAGTGAATGGTATTTGGACAAATGTATTTATCATTACAAAGAATGAATACATCTATGTAGTACTATGAACATATATGTATTTGCTTACATGAAAAAAATGTGTTTATTACACATTATGACTGACCTGTCCGCATGCCTGTCCCTGTCACTGTCCCTGCCACTGTCCATGCCTCTGTCCCTGTCCCTTCCTTGGCCTGTGACATCCTCTCCATCAGCAAGCCTCTTGTCCAATGGAATCTTCCTCCGCCTCATAAACATTCGCATCATTTTCAGGTCTGTAGCTGTGAATGCGCAGGTAATACCCTCCTTTAAATACCTATGTGATGATGTCAGGTGACTTGCTGAAGTGCAAGGTGTTACATTAACATATCCAAGTTGTTCACTCCCAACGTGTATCCAGTACTAATTAAACGGATTATTTATGTGTGTTCACCAGGCAATCATGATATTTGAGAATGATGTAACGTTAAGCTTTGTAGAACCATTTATTGGCAAGTATTTCTGGAATGTGTAATGCATGTACCACTTCTGAACGCAACACTCAGTCATGTAATTAGGATACAACCATGACATTGACATTGACAAACTACGTTGCAACATGTGTAATTTGTCATGTTATTGTCACCTGTTCACATGAAGTAATTGTAAAGTGGATATGCATAATGTAATGCCATCAGGATACTTGCTATTGATTCAGTTTCAATCGTGTAAAAATGAGTAACGATTATAGATGTGTGTCTAACTTAGCATGAAGTGATTCTAATGCATCGTGTACAATGTAAACATGCAATGTTATTGAGTGTCCAATTGCGAACGACATCAAAAGAGGGAGGTCACAAAGTACATGTAAACATGAAAACAAACAGCTACATTTACGTTTGATCATGCGTTACACATTACAAGCATTGTATAATGTATAGCAACATTACTATACTCTGGATCTGTTAGATGTGTGAAATGTGTTACATCATATAATAAATTGAAGCACACTTAAGTAACATGTTTGATATGATGTGACCTGTTCCTTTAAGAGTTGAGTATAGGATTTTCCCTTGACACATCATAACATTAAGACTAATGTGACACGCAAATTATCATAACATTATAAAGTACAATGTTATGCAAATAATAAACGTAAGGGGTGACACGATGAAGTGAATGACCTCGACACTGTAATGCCAAGCACATTTTTATTATGAGCAATAGAACGTAAACACTACTATAATGTTATAAGTCCCCGCTCCATTGACTCCATTGATGTAGAGATAAGATTTTTTTTCTAAGTGCCGTCCTGGCAACCTTGCCGATCCTTCTCCCCTCCAACTTGCCAACTTTAGTTGGCGGGACCAATTGCCGATGAAATCTCCATTTCTGAGTGCCGATCAGCACCGATAAGCTGATCGGGGCTACTTGAATACAGCCGATTTCAAAAAGTGCCATTATCGGCAGCCGCATGCCGATAAATTTTTATAGGCAAGAAAAACTGCCGATTTTGACCACTTATCGGCGCTTACTGAATCTCAAATCCAATTTTGGCGGGAAAATGGCGATAAAAGCCTTATCGGCGCTTACTGCATAAGGCCCTAAGACTCAGATCGGCCGCCACTGTAGATGCCCAATTCACACTACAATTTACTGTACAAGTCGCAAGGTGTATGATTTTATGAACCTTGGCAACCTGGTAATTGTCAAGCACGACTTATATGTCTCTGGTTCTATGACCAGAAATTCTAACAATATATGCTGTACTGGGAATTTGTTTTTGTTTTTTAAAAAGTGGTTGTTTTTTTTGTTTGTTTTTCAAATTTCTTTGGCAGAAACTTGAAAATAGACCCTGACATAAAATAAAACATAGTTATTTAAAGAAGCAGTTCAAGCTGTCATTTAAAAAAAAATGTCATTCAATACTGTATGTGCATCAATACAATTTACAGTTATTAACTAAGTTGCTGATCGATCCGTTCTCATGTGATCGATCAGCGAAGATTTAGCTTGGGGTTTACTAGATGTATCTGGGTCCTCTTCTGCTGCACTGACAGGCAAAGTTCTGTGAGGAAGATGTGACCAGGCAGGCAATAGATTCAATTGGTTCACTGCTAGAAAGAGGGCTGGTCTCAAAAGGGTGATGCTGTTTCAGAAGAGGAAGGGGATTTGACTTTGTAAATGGCTGCTATAGGAACAAATGCATGTTAAATTAGACTACATTAAACATTTCTTTAAAATTGTTTTATTTTATTTTTTATTTTTTTCAATGCTACAAGTATTTTCTCATAGTACAGAACGGATTTATTTAATAAAAAAACACGTAGGATATTGCTTGAACGGCAACTTTAATTCCTGCATTTACTTAATTGAACAACAACAAACATCTGAAAAACTTTAAACAATGTATCACATTATTCACAGACTTGAAATCCTTAGTACACCACTTATGCTCTTTGTATAGATCAGGGGTGTGTAAACGGGGGAGCGCGCACCCAGGGAGGATGCAAGATGTTTTTTTGGGTGGCGCGGGGTGGTTGCTGAGGTTCCGCGCTCTTCCTCAAGGCATTTAAATTAAATGGCGGGGGACCACGCGAGGCCTCTGCAATTTCTACTTACCGTGATTTAGCCGGCTTCAGGACCCATGACCATGTCAATGCGGCATCAAATGACGTAGTGGGGTCATGTGATATCATGGTTGCCATGGTAACGTGACATCAAATGATGCTGTGGGTCAAGTGATGTGACGTCACTCGACCCTGCACCGCACCCAGGTAAGGGGGAGGGGACGCGACAATGGAGGAAAGCAGGCAGGGGGGGGCGCAGCAAGAAAAGTTTACGCACCCCTGGTATAGATGTTATTCTATTGTGTTGTCATTAGTGCATTCCTTATGTCTATGGTATAAAATAAAATATATAAAAATATATCAATATAAATAAAAGAGTGCAAATGCTTTTCAATTATTTTCAGCACATTCAAATAAAATATTAAGTAATTAAAACACAAATGTAAAACAAAGTATTTGAACATTATGTTCAAGAAACCTTTACTTTTCATATGAATATTGATGCAAGTTCAAGTCAAAAGTCTGTTGTTACTTTTGATCTTGTTTAAAAAGCTCAAACACACATCACAAGTGACATCAATTGTGGCATCAAGGATGAACCATTGCTACATAACAGTACTGCACAACAGAAGAAAATGTTTGCAGTCTACTGCAGGTCATAGTAGGAAAAGAGTAAAGAACGTGTGGCAACTTTTTCTGTCAGTTGTCTCTTTGGTCTGATATTCTGCTGGATAGAGTAAATGGGTACTTGATCTAAAGGCTTTAAATGACAAAAGCAGCCACATACTGTAATCTGAACTGACACAAGACTCAAGGTCAGATGAAGATTCTCTTATATCAATGCCTGCATTTTGCTAGGAGAAAAACTGGTCTTGTTTTGTACAGTACCGCCTGTTAGCTACTGTATCTACTGTATATTTCTTGCATTTTTGTTAGACAAAATTAAGACAAACTTTTCCACTAAAATTGTATTATATTTGTTTTATTTGCAACTGGATATAACATTGACCATGTTGTGAGTGAAGCCATGTCTCCCTCTGCTCCACCCCCCCCCCCCCTTCCACCTCACTATGTTGTCCCGCAGGGGAACTACACTCCCCAGAATGTCCAAGGAGCTGAGATCATGTGACACATTACAGCCAATAGGGCTGCTAGAATCTCCTGAGGGGAGATTGGAACTTTCGGATTGCTTGAAGTGCAAGTTGACAGTTAGTTCAGTTGGAGTCAGGACTGAGACAGGAAAGATAGGATCTGGGTGTCAGTGGCACCCAGACTAGGTCATATTAACCCCCCTTAGGTCCAACATAGTTCCCAATAACTTAATTAGATTGTGGCTGCTTCAGGGAAACACCTAGCTAGTGACATTTCCCCATTAGCTGTATATAGTTGGTTTATAGTGCCAGTGAAGATGCCATGTTGTGAACCATAGCCTGCGGTCTGGGACCCGATCCAGACATACATCATTAAAGACTATTTTATTGGCGGGACTATCCTGCTGGAACCCACACAGAGGCAGAGGCTTCGCTGACTGCGATGCCGCTGGATCCCCAGGATCCCTGTTGTTCATCAATAGCTCCGGGTATTGTAGTACCCGGCAGGTACCTCAACTAAAGTGCACCAACGGTTCACTGGTAGCGCTACCATACACACCTTAGGGTGGGCCTTGACATTGGGTAAAAAGACATTAGGGTATAGGTGCAAAGCACCCTTTGTAATGTGGGGACACTCACTTGGTGTATGGGGGTTGGGAGTGTATATATATATATATATATATTGTGGGGTAGAAGTATAAGATATATGTGTTCAGTAAAGCCGTTATTACATACTTGTGGTGTGATTGTTACTATTATTGGTTCCTGTGTGTGGATCATCCCACTGCGCTGGGATCCCTCACAGGTGGAGGCGCTGCATCAGGGCAGACAAGTGACACCCCAGGCTTCCAGAGGCTGAGGCTCAGTCCTTCTGGCAGCCAGACAGGTAACGGCAGTACCGGTAGTCTCTTTAGTCAGGGGGAAAGAGGGCTACATGAGCAATGTACACTTAGTTGCATCTTGCTCACAAGGTGTTGATGCTAGTGAATTTCAACCTCAGCAAATTAATATATTTTAGAAATGAGAAATAGGAACTGATTGCAGAATTAATTTAAAGCCGCTTTAAATGACAAAGGTAGTGAGTTAAAGTTTAATTTGCTGATTTATAGAAGGTCATAACCTCAACAGTTCTCCTTCACAAAATATTTGGTTTGCAAATACACTAATATGTACACAAGATGAGATTACCTAGCTGTGGCCTTTATATCTGTCAAGCTGTGGCTTTTGTATCTGTGTTGCATTATTATTATTATCATTTATTTATAACGCGCCAACATATTCCGTGGTGCAGAACAATAGGGTTGGTTGATAAAAACAATAAAATAACATTAACATACAGTGTTACAGTAGACGGACCATCGCCAAGGAGCTTACAATCTATAAGAAATGGTAAGTGAAAACATAAGGTAAAGGGGCATAAGACGTTTGGTGTGATTTGGATAGCTGGTTTTTATTTGATGGAGTAGGAGTTGGGGAAGATGCAAATGGGATTGTACAGAGATAGACCTGTGAGAGCAGGGTGATGTGTGAAGATGGAAATGCTTCAATATACATCTTAAATATCTTACCAAGACTAATAACAGAGCAGATAATTTGGAAACGGACTTCCAAAATTCCGTGCTCAGCTGTAGGGCGTCACTATTAGCATAGATATAATGAAAGTCTCAAATATACATCAAAATAGCAGGGAAAAAACACTCTCTTGGCTCATATGTGATTCATGTCTCTGTAATTGACTCCTAAGCGTGTGGGGGACCTGTGTAGATAGATATAGGTCAGTAATAAATGTCTGACCTCCTAGTTTCACAGTATGGCCGAGTCCATAGAAGGACAGGCCGCGCTGAGCCGTGCTGACACTCAGTGCTGAGCCCCTGCATCCTCAATGAGGATGCCTTGAGAGGGGGCTCACGCGAGCGTCCGCAGGCGTGCTGAGGCTTTGGAATTTTCAGCCGATAGCCAAGCTGTTTTTCAGCGCACTGTCGGCTAAAAACATCCATTCAGCCTGAAGCAGCGTCAACATCACGGCGCCGTGACATCGGTGCCGTGACGTTGACGTCAGTGCGTCGCGGGTGATTGGCCCAGCGACATCACTGCCCCGCCTCCAACCACCTCCCCCCGGCTCCCTTCGCGCATGCTGGCTCGCCTGCAAGTCCGTGGAATCGTGCTGACTTAAGCAGGCGAGCCTCAGCGTTAGCGCGCCTCCGCTCTCCTGAAGCCTCTATGGCCCGGCCTAATACATGTCCCCCTGGAGAAAGACACTTATAGTATTGAAGACCCAGACCGTAATAAACGGAATGGGGTACTCACGATTGAGAGCTGGTGATTCCTTGGGCGTGCATCACGTATGTAGTAGAGCAGGGGAAGGTTCCTCAAGGGAAAAAAACGGAGCACAGCAACGTGTAAAAGCTTTTTACCTATCCCATACCATGATGTCTACCATGGATTAAATTATTTTACCTATACACCGGTGTCTAGCCCCCTCCATCCGTTGCTGTGCTCCGTTTTTTTCCCTTGAGGAACCGTCCCCTAATAACAGAGCAGTTGTAACATCAGTTAATGGCAGTAAATGGCTGAAACCCTTTGGCAGCCTTAGGCTGCTGCCAAAGTCTCATGCCTTTGCTGCAACTCTGTGTTATTTCTAAGTGAGTCCAAAGTGAATTGAAAACAGCTACACAGCAGAAATACTGGGGGAGGTGCTTATGGGCTCCAGATATTTGAAGTTGTATCTGTCTTTTCCTTATGATGTTAACCCTGTCCACACTGGCTTAGTGGACAGGAGCAGGGAAGGCAAAGCATATTGGGGAGACTCTCTTAGGAGGCCGCCTTTGCTGTTACCAGCAGAACACCTCAATTATGCCACTACAATCAGGATTAATTTGCAGCCTTAGGCCTCGGACATGGTGAAGGGAAGAGCGCTGAGCAGCACTGACGCTCATGCTCTCCTGCTCAAGCAGGAGCTTTTTTGTGTCCCTGCATGAGCGGCAGCGTGCGCTTGTAAAGCCGTGTGGGAGCGGGGTGGGAGGACGTTCTAGTGCGCCACATCACGGCGCCAATGTCACGGACTGCCATTGGCTTTTGGCAGTCACGTGACGTGCCCTCAGCGGCAAAATTTAAACTCGCCTGTCTCTTGCATTTTCGTGCGGAAGCGGCTCCTAAAGCCGAGCTGATTACAAATGCAGGGGGTAAGTGCATCTGCTCAGCAGCGGCTCAGCACGGTCTTTTTGACCATGGCCCTGGCCTTACACCTGTGTCTTGGTGCTAAGAAAAACTGCACAAATTCACCAAATCAGAAGTTAACAAAACATGTCAGAAAAGGAAAATAATTGCAGGTTCAATTAGAACTCAGAGACGGTATTTGTAAAATGTTACATTGAATAGAATGAAAATAAAGTGCTTATACAAACAAAGATTACAAAAAGGATAACAGACAGATCTATAAAATACAATGGAATTAAATAGACACAGGTTTTTATTTTCCTTTTCCTGAATGAAATAGAACCTTATAAATTATGAGCGAAAGTTTTGAGACCCACACACATGCAAGTATATCCCCAAGATGAATCGATGTCTGAGTCTCAAACCTAAATCTTTATACTTAATAACTCTATGATCTGAGACAAAATCCATAGCTCTCTACAGCTTCCATAAAAAGATTAATACCAAATTTGGAACCACTCACTAGCGGGAGTCCTCATATTTTGGTGAGAATGCTATATTAACTATTTCGCTTCTGGTTCTGTTCAATGTTCAGCGGTCACAGTCGGTGGAATTGCACAATGCCCATTTTTTTGTTTGCTCCCATTTCTGTGTGCTTTGAAAAAGACACATGGAGGAGAAAATACATTTTCCCACTGAAAGGACAGCATGGAATAGTTGGTTTCCCCATTGTGATGGGTGCAGTAGACTGCATGCATGTAACATTAGCACCACCCAGAGAGAAGAAACATGAATATTGCAATAGAAACCATTTTCCTTCTCTCAATTTTCAGGTTGTATTTTATACTATGTTGCGAATTCTGAATGGGATGCTATCATGATGCTCCATATTCTGCATAGGGCTGCGTTTGTTGTAGACGCGCACATGCAACGGAGCACATGGCATCGCACGTGCCTATCACCTGAGCGATGTGTGCACTTTTAGATGGAGGCGATGGGAGGCATGGCGGAGGCAAGGCAGACGCGTCACCAGGCAGGTTCGCCCTCATTTGCTGAACCACTCACGTGATGCGGCCGTCGCACGAAAGTACGAAATAAATTTTCTTTTGAAAAATCTGCGCACGGTCACTCTTTATCGCGACCGCGCTTGCATGCACTATTGCCGGCTGGATAGAGCTGCTGCA
Organism: Ascaphus truei; assembly: GCF_040206685.1. Lineage (NCBI taxonomy): Eukaryota > Metazoa > Chordata > Amphibia > Anura > Ascaphidae > Ascaphus > Ascaphus truei. Next base: position 107,296,402 of record NC_134483.1, on the reverse strand, counting down.
CTTTGTTCACGCAGCGTGCGGAATTGCATGCACCATCGCACTCACAATAATTGCAGCCTAACAGCAACTGCACACTATTTTTGTGGAGGGGAGATATTGAGATGGGTGGCTAATAGGTGAGATTACCAAAAAGAATGTAGACTTAACACATTCTGTAATCAAGGAAGGGTTCTAAACTGTATCACATTCTAACTCCCATTCACTTGCATGTGAAGGTGTTTATTTATTTATACCATGTTTTAACAGGAAGTAATAGATTGAGAGTTACCTCTCGTTTTGAAGTATGTCCTGTGTGGCAAACTATAGCAACCTGAATGTGATGTTTTAAAAAATAAATACCTTTCTACAGTTTTACTTATGTTTCCCAATGTGAAGCAGGCTATAGATGTCAGACTTGGCTTCCAACCCCATTTGCTAATCCTCATACTTGTGCAGAACTATGGTATAATAAGGCACAGATATCTTTACATTATGTAATAGAGCAGACATTTGAAGTGTTAAAAAGTAACTTCAGGTGTTTAAATAAATCTGGTATGGTGTGCTAGAGCAGGGGTGTGCAAACTGGGGGGCGCACGTGATTTTTCTGGGGAGGCGCAGCGGTTGCAGAGTCCCTGTTCTCTTCACAAGGCATTTCAATTAAATGCCAGGTGTCCACACAAGGCCTCAGAAACCTCTACTTACTGAAATTCAGCTGGCTTCTGGATGCATCTCCATGGCAACGCCGCACAAAGGAAAGGGGGGCGGGCGCGATCACCGGGAGAGACAAAACAGTGGGGCACAGCAACAAACGTGTGTGCACCACTGTGCTAGAGGATAGCAATGGCAAAACTATTGATATTGCTAGTTCTTTCTACACAACATAGCGAGCAATGCTCGTTTGCCAGGTAACAAAGAGCCAGATCTGGAGGAAAAAACAAAGGTATCCCCTGCTGGAGGTCAGGAAAATACAGGATGGACAAGGGATAAGACAAGTCCAGAACAGACTAATTATCAACATATTTGGTTGTAAGTATCAATGTAAGTGAGTTAAAAACTAAAAGAAGAAGGGAACATATGCTTAATAAGCAACCCTTTGTTGGAAATGTTCATTAACACTGCAAGACAATGAACTATAAACCAATATGTACAACACTTAAACAATATACACATACATGTAAACAATAATAACCAACACAGTTAGGATTGAATTATGATAACCTTTCCTTCCAAATGGTGGGTCAGAAGACAGTTGTCCTAATGTGCATGTAAGAAACACATAAAATAATTCAAATACAATTAATTTGGCTATTGAAAAGAAATTGGAGATATTTGATTTCAAAGTATTTAACATGATGCTGTATATTAATAGGGACAATGTAGTTCTAAAATGTTACTACACATATACAAGTTAGCACAAGCACTTCTAAATTTGAAATGATGTGTGTGTTTCACTGGTGCGTTGGGAAAAGGACAAACCCAAGAGGTCCAAATACAAAATAGTTATAAACAAATAACCCCAGCACTCCAAATAAAGTGGGTAAACAAGAATTATCAAAGAAATAAAAAAGTGTATTGATAGTTAAATGAAAAATTATATACAGTAATATGCAGTCATATGTAAAACATTCAATTTGAATACGACATGAGTTAGAATCATAACCACTGATATTCTGAGCATCCAAAAGTTATCACTAAACTCTATGGGCCTCATTCAGAGAAGGTTCATAAAAAAAATCACCGGACCATTTAAATCACCCTTTTTTTGAGCGTTGCTATCACGGTATTGAGAAAGCCTTCATAACCGATCATAGCAAAATTCACAAAACGGGTGATAAGCCGGTGATCTGATGAACGACCCTCTGAAAAGGCCTTACCCGGCGAGTTGTATCTGCTGCAGAGAGAGCTGCTCTGAGAGAGCCGTCTCTCCCTGTGCAAATATCGCCTGATATTTATGCATATAAATTTTAATTTTGTTAATAGTTTAGATGAGCAGGGGGTCTCCTGAGCTGAACCGCATTGGTTTCAGCCTCAGGGACCCCCTACTTCCCGAGATACAGGCCCCATTATGGGGTGCCGGTATCTCCTATGCATTTTATTCCCATGGTCACGTGACGCGGACATTTAAATGCATAGGAGATACTGGCCCCCCATAACGGGGCCTGTATCTCGGGAAGTAGGGGGTCCCAGAGGCTATCCGCTATGGTAATGAAGTTTACTGTAAATGCATTTTTATTGCACAGAATTCATGCCAGGGGTCTCTGGTGCTAATATTAATTGATATCAGTTCCAGAGATTCCTGGCATCAATCCTATGCAGGAAAAATGCATTTTTTTTCTTAGTCCCATCTCGCCGCTTCTCTGCAGGTTTCCAACACCTTTAAGCCAACTTTTTCTGGCGTGAGAATTTTGTGATAAAATCACCATTCTAGAGCGGTGATAGGCGTTCATAGCCAAATCACTGCTACTAGAATTGCACGAGTTTATGAACATGCCGAAAAGTGGTGAAAAGTGGCTTATCACCGCTGCCTCTGTGATTTTTTTTATGACCAATTTTTTTGGAGCAATTCAGTCTTTTATCACCCACTTATCACTACTTACTGAATAGCAGTAGGCATTTTGGGTGATAAGTGCTTGATAAGTGGCTTATGAACGCTTTCTGAATGAGGACCTATGGACCTGAGGAAGAGAGGAGAACTCTTGAAAGCCAGTCCAAATAAAAAAGGCATCACCTAATACTCACTAGTACTCACTAAACTCAGAAAAGCTTGGTGGTTTCCAAGTCATATATATATATATATACAGAGAACTACCAACATATATAGTACATAAACCACTGACTGATGAAAAATATATGCTTCTCCCAAGTAGGGGACAGTGAGGAGGTGCCATATCTTGTGTTATATGTTGTACACTGTGTGTTCAATATCTTTAGTCCGAGGAACTCGCAATTACTCTCGAGTTCCCACTATATTACAGAGTCCCTCAGAACACTGTAATATAGGTCCAGTTCAGTCCCGCCGCTGCCACCAGTTAATTATATGCTTGTCACGGTAACTTATGACAAGATATAACAAACACCAAATATCTGGGTTGAACTGGACGAGGCTTAGATATGATAAAATATAATTTATTCCTTGAAAAAGGTGAACACACGAGATTATACAAATAACAGACAAAATATAGCACTTACTTAAAGGTTAGGACAATAAAGCCATCAGGATACAGGATGGGCCATTTCTTCCATAATTCAGGTTCAGATGTGGACATCACGACAATGCATGAAGAACATGAAGACAATTGAGTAAGGGGTGACTCTGACTTATATACCATTTCAACCCTTTACTCTTAACCCTAGGCGCCGAGTTGGCTAGAAAAATCTCTTTGAAGTAGATTTTGGCTTCCCCTGTAAGTGTGAAGTACCACACTTAAAACCACTCAGCTCCTTTGTTCCTGCCCCTTGTATAAACAATCAGGGCAGTTAACTTTTGATCACTTTTGATCACAGGGCTATGCTAAGTTTTTCAGGATGCCCTTCCTGCCCTATTAGCATAGCAGATGGGGTCTGCATTTTCAGAGCAGATCCAAAATCCCATATACACTTTAATATTTTCACTTATTAATAAGTTCTGTTCTGGTGGGTCCAGTGGATCGAAATCTGCCAGTTATTAAAGCCTACAGTGACCCTACATATTGGCCAAATTACAACTCTCTGTGACCTCCAGAACTGGAGATACAGAAATGCACTTTACTACATTTTTTAAAATACAGGATTCATCCCTTTAAAAATGAATCTCTGCTTTTCACTCTTTCCCCATTGAAATCAACGGGGTTTGCCACCATAGCGTTGAATGGCGGGCTCCGCCGTTGCCGTCAATGGGATTTCCCGCCATAGGCTTTCAATGGGGAAACGCCGCCATTGAAGCTTATGGATAAAACACAAATCTTTATATTTGTCCACACTCCGTCTGGTTGGTCGGAGGGGGTTGGAAAGGGTCAGCCATTAAAGCCGGAACCTGGGCTACATGCCACCCAAATCCCATCCCCCCGGTCATATTAGAACCGGAGATATGGACTTCCATTTTTCATCATTTTACACTTTTCGTTTTTTACGCCAAGCGGCTTTTCCCCATTGGAATCAATGGCCGGCGCCGCCATAGACAATGCATGGCGCACGCCGCCATTAGATTAAATGGGACCTCCGCTCCGCCACTGAAGTCAATGGCACGACCCTCCTTCTCCGCTCGACCCCTTACGGGGGTCTCTCATTCCTGAACCCTGTGTGGATCATGTGTGGGGGTTCCTAGGAGCTAGGGGCAAAAAGAACTTTATTCCCAGGGGCCCTAGAACCTAAGATTCCCATGCCAATTGTCTTTGAACTTGACCGAAGTGATTAAACTATTTTCAAAGACATTGTATCCGCTTTTGCAGTCTGCGGTTTGGATGGCTGCCAACCTGTTCCTCGAGGCCGGCATTGAGGAATCTCCATTGAAGTCAATGAGCCCATTGACTTACAATGGGAAACCGCCAATCCTCCTCTCGGACGCCACCTGCTGGTCGTCGCTGGAAAACAGGTCCAAAACCGCTACTTCTGCCATTAGAATGCATGGAGGCTCAATGGCGACCTATGGACGGCTGCAAAATGGAGCCTGAAAAGGCGGTAAAGGGGAAAAAAGGGCTATAATCACTAAATGAACATTAACCCCTTCCCTCCTGCATCAACCCTAGTGTATGTGTGAGTGCAAACACCAGGATAAGACATTACATTTACACAGGGGAATAAACATTTTGATACTGAAGCAAGGCAAAAACACATTACTGGACCTCAGTCCAGTTAACCCCTTGCTTCCCTGGTGAGAGTAGAGGGTGACCAAATGGGGTGTAACCCTTTTAATCCCGGGCCAAATCCTCTCTCTCATGAAAACCTCATGGTTACCCAGTAAACCACAGGGCTGTTTCAGTTGCCACAATTGCACAGCTTGCAAGTCAATAAAAACATCTAAAACATTCCAGAACTGGAATAACACAAAAACCTATAACATCGGGAAATTCATTCATTGTAAAACAGCCGGTGTTATTTATATGGCTATATGCAGCTGTAACATGAAATATATTGGCAAAACGAGACACCCGTTTAGACATAGGGTCTTAGAACATCTTGGCACTATTCGGAATAAGACTGACACGCCAGTAGCCAGGCATGTTCTGGAGCACCACAATGGTGACAGTGGAGTCCTCACTTTTGTGGGCATTGACCAGATGTCATTAGGGATCCATAGAGGAAACTGGGATGAGGCACTTTTAAGGAAGGAATCCAGATGGATATACACGTTGGGTACCCTCTCCCCGCAGGGTCTGAATGAGGGATTTGTTTATTACCCATTCATCTAGATTGCCACACCAATGCCCATCACCTTATTCCACAATCCCTTCACCCACCCACCTTGCCCATCTGTATCAGGGATACTGTTAGTGACAGAGCTATCATATTTATTGAGCACTTTAAACTTGAATAATCTGTTCACTATAAAAAGGACAATTCATTAATATCACATTTGAACACCAGGGATCAGACTTGAGTCTGACCTACTCTTTGATTGACATATAGCGGAACCAATAGGGAATCCGTTCCCTCTATATATACCTGACCCTATCAGGTGTCAGGTAACTGCCTTGATAAAGCAATCCGCGAAACGATCGTTGGCATTGACGTACTGATGTCATCAGGGAGTGCCTGCATTGACTTCATGCTCACTATCCCTAGGCTCAGTTTGGCGCACTTTGCATTTTTTACCTTCAAAAAACAAGCAGCTCATCACTGAATTGGTGAGTGCCCGTTATACTGACAAAGGGCACTAAGAAGTTGAAAATGTATTTTATTTTTTCACTTTATGTGCGCCTCCTTCTGGGGTGTTTCAGTTCCACTGGGGCTCCGTATCCAGTGTCGGGTGGGAGTAAACGTGACTAGAGAGACACTGAATCAGTCATAAACAGACTGTTTCTCTGTCCAGTCACATAGACAGAAATCAACAGGAATAGTTTTTAATGGCTGTCAACAGGAACGGCTTTTGATGATTGTCCACAAGGCCACTTGAAGGAAGATCTGCTAAGACACATGATCAGTCATTAACAGACTCTTCACCTGTCTAAATATATTATATATTGATGCTCTTTGATTAATCTGATATTTATATATATTACTTACCAGCAATCCGATGACTCCTGATGATAGAGACACTGAGTTAGTCGCAAACAGACTACTCCTCTGTCCAGTCATGTAAAATCATCACAATAGGCATGGTGTTTCATGACATCAATCTATAAAGACACCTGACCAGTCGTTATTAGACTGTTCTCCTGTCTAATATATATTGTATTGTATTGTATGTCTTTATTTATATAGTGCCAAAAGTGTACTCAGCGCTTCACAAAGAATACAGTGCAGGGAATTTTAAAAATACAATAAGTGCAGCAAAAATCAGACAATGGTAAAGGAAATCCCTGCCCCGAAGAGCTTACAATCTAAGAGGTTTAAGGGGAAACTTACAGAGACAGCAGGTGAGGGAATAAGTGCTGTAGATGGGTGTTAAATGAAAAGGTTAACACCATTTAAAGGTGAAGAGATGGCAGGGAGGCGTGGGTGAGAGCAGGTGTGTATGTCTGGCTTCAGGCTTAGGGGAGATCCCCCGCAGCAGGAAGGAGTAGATAGAGGGTATGAATAGAGGATTTGTGTGGGTGTTTTTATTGAGGGGTAAAGAAGATGGAGATATAGGAATAGAGTTGGAGACATGTGGCTGGTAGAAAGAAATGTGTATTTTGAAAAGAAGCGAGGTAAGAGCAAATATAGATAGTAGCAGCATCATAGCAGCAGTAGTTTAGTGCTGAGATGTGTGGTCTGGGATAGAAAATGTCCACCTTTCCAGTGTAGTTCACATCCAGGATTGAGGGTCCTTAGGTGTTCTGTAGTCCCCTTTTTTCCCTCCCGTTGAACTCCCTGTTAAACTCGACCATGTCACTTAAAACTGGGCCACTTTGAATCTTGGGCTGCTATTCAGTATTTGCGTTCTCCGGCAGCTTTATTAATGTGAATATTACTTACCTAAGGTCAGAACAGCTGCAGACTACCATCTGGAAATAGAGAGACATTGAACCAGTCACTAACAGACTGCCCCTCTGTCCTGTTGCGCAGTGATATATTAACAGGCATGGCTCTCTATTAGCTGTCTGCAGGATTACCCCAATTGAGGGCTGCAGAGACACCAACTAGCCAATACCTGTTTTAAACACACGGCGCAACTATGCTTATGGGCTAAGTAATATCGGTATAAATTACTTACCAGCAGTCCAATGAACTGCACAAGAGAGATATTAAGCCAGTCATAAACAGACTGCTCCTCAGTCCAATTCATGTAGAAGTTTCATAACCCCTTAAATACTTTGGGATTCTGTGAGTTCAGAGAATGTTCTGGCTTTATATCTTGGTAAAGCAAATATATTACTGTAGCTACCAAGACAATCATTGAGAATGCTATTTCTGTCCATGGAAACATACTTTGAATAGGTTATCTCACCATTCAGATAGACTACAGTGGACCTATGTCTCACTGCATACAAGCACTTATGCTTTATCTGTTTTATAGATGAATTTAAGATAAGCCTACCTACTTTCCAACCCATGTGACACACACTTTATAGGAGTACCTTTGAAGCTACACATCCATTTTAATTCGCTAAGTTTATTAGGCACCATTGTTCTGTTATTTAGGTTTGCGATCCATTTTATTGAGTAGAAGGAGTGTACCTGTTCCGGTTGAGGAGAGGCAATTCAGCGGGCACCACGAGGCAGGAAAAAATATATATACTGTATATCAGTGGCCTGCACACGGGTAATGTCACTCTTTGAAAAAGCCCAATCTCTGGGTGAAACGCATTAGAGGTGCAGGGGTATGCTTTTTCCCCCCTCTTTTTAACTATGCTTCATTAAAGGAATTGTTTTACAGCACAGTCCAGCTTCTGCAACGTTTTTTCCTGCCTCGTGGTGCCCGCTGAATTGCCTCTCCTCAACCGGAACAGGTACACTCCTTCTGCATATTACATCAGCCATGGAGCACACAGAACCGGCGTTCATATCATATGTGAGTACAATTGCTGCTTAATGAGAGCTACCCCAGGCACATAGGTCAATTCAGTTCAGGGAGACTGCAGAGGTCAAGGGGGGGGGGTTAAAGACTCCCCACTTACAACTCTGCACAACTCTCACGCTACACCTTGTGCCATCTAGGGGGTTTCATGCATATAGCCTCAAGCATGCATTATCACACCAAGTGATCCGGTTCAAATGCAGTGAAAAACATTTATTTTCAAATAATTGTGGGTTTATATAAAGCTCTGCAGCACTGGTTGATTGGGGCCATCCACCCCATATATTTTTTTCTTCCATTTTATGGAGTATTTCTCATGATAAAGTTACGTTTTTAAGTCCTTATCACAATACTTTACTGATTCTGTTGAGCTACTACCCTGGCTATATAACAATGTATACCACTTGGTCACCTATTAAGGTTTAGATACTCCTTGGAGTGCTCTCATGATAGGGGATTCTTTTCTCTGGTATATTTCTGTTATTTACCCTGATAGTAGCACCCACCTATTGAGCTGTAGCGAGGTTTACCTTTCCTCCCCCCCCCTCCTCTCCCCCATGCTCCCCCTCCTTACCCCATCCAGGATGTAGGCTGTCCTCATCTTCAGTTCTCTACATATCCTGGAACAATCCAAAAAGGCCAGATGGCCACCAAAATCTCCCAATTATAAAAACATAAAAATCCATCCAGGCCCAATGGCGTATTTGTAATCCAGGTCAAAAGTTTTTTTGGTATCCATGGCCTTCCATGCTCTGTGATGAGTTATTTTGACTTCTATAAGAAGTCCTGGTTCCTCTGTCGATTGAAAAATCTTGATCTTTAAGTATTTCTTGTATATTTTCTTTTTTTCTTTTTATTTATTATGAAATCACATATTTTGCCAACCAATGGGAGTTTGGTTTGCAAAAACAAAGATGTCATAATAAATGCAGAGAAGGACATGACATGGCTGATGTACCATGTGTCTCTGTGACACGTCTTCTACGATGACCCTAGCCATTATAAAAGTCCAGGTACCTTGCAGAAGACTGGAAGTCATCCAATTGGCCACATCCAGTGGTGATGTTTAAAGTTGAAGAAAGGAGACATATTTTAGACATCAACCAATCAGATTGCTTAAATGTAATAGGTAATTCCCTCTATTTATTATGACATCACATATTTTGCCATCCAAGCTCCCTTGGTTTAAATGGAGGGAATAATAATAAACGAGTACTTACCAGCTTCCTCCTCACTCAGGTCTCCAATATCAATAACTGTTGGAAGTTCAATAACCCGGGATGTGGAAATCACCTCAATCATATGTTCTTTAAATGGAGAAATTTGCAGCTGTGCTTGTGGTCAGCCCTCCCTTTCTCACTCCCCGTCCCCACAGTTTCGTATGCAGCCCTGGCATGAGAGTTTCTTCCAATGCTTCCTTTTACTTTCAGCCTAACGTTTTCTTCAGCATTTCAGCATGGCGAGTTGCATGGTTCAGAGCATTGATGTTAGTTATGGTGCTCCTCCATAGTGCTTGTCTGTAGTTGAGGTGTCGTAGCAATGCTCTCCAGCTTGGCATATTTCTGTACTGTGCCATTAGCTTGCAGACCCATCCTCATGCAGATGTGTGGTGATTTAGCAGAGGGAACCAGATAGCCTTGCTTAGCCATGTTGTTGCCTGAATGCAAACTATGAATTAACATACTTCTATTAATACTTTTTTAATTTGCTAGTGTACAGTATATTGATAGTTATCACACATGAATGTTCTGTATTAATACGCATAAGCACTATAATTTTCAATGCACGTGAGGACATTTATAGTGTAGTATGTTTTATTAATGATATGCATGCTACATTTCCCAGTGTGTATTTGTGGTAGTTTCACGTAACATGCATGTGTGGCATTAGTTGCTAACATGTATATACACTAAGATATCTTAACACACATACTCTTCATAGCTTTATAACTTGCCATTAAGCCTATGCTAATGAGATATAGTACGACTATTGGTTTGCCTATAATTAGCTTTGTGGATAAGGTTTTAAGTCAGGGAGCATGACCTTGTTATAAAATGATTGAACTGAAATCATCCGCTATAATGCAAAGCCAAAATCAATTACCAAATGAAAAGAAACATACATATAAGGCCACCGTAATATATTAATAACCATAACATTACATAGCTATAGACCAACTCGACTAAGCTAGACTGTTGAGACCTCATATTGTTGTGCGGCTCGTGAACGATAATCGAGCCAAATTATTTCGACACCACCTGGAAGCATGCTTCGGAACATGAGTGGCTCAACACATTTCAAATAAGGGTATCTAAAAAAACTCCATTGTGGGCCCAGTCTGTTGTTGATCAAATTCCGCATAGCTTTTACAGTAAATGCACACTACACACAACAAGCAGAATTATGCACAAAACAGCCCCCTTGACTTAATTTTCGGAATATATGTATAATATTTGTTTGCATACAGTATATATATATATATATGTATACATGTCTATATATATATATATAGAATCCAATGCACAGCCGGCACACCATATGCAAGTAAATAAGTTTTGGTGCTTATCCCATAAAGCAATAACAGACCATACGAAAGCGGTTGCAACACGACATCAAGGGACAGCACACAGGTAAGTAAATCATAAATTTTCTATATTTGATAGCAGACACAAAAACTGATGTTTTGGTCCCCCAGTGGGACCTTTCTCAAGGTGGTGCACCCCCCACTGGGGGACCGAAACGTCGTTTTTTGTGTCTTCTATCAAATATAGAAAATGTATGATATATATATATATATATATATATATATATATATATATATATATATATATATATATATACATTACCAATGCGGCAAAGAGGCGACAGCACTCAGGTGATAGGTAACACAACTTATGTATTAAGCATAGCACAAAACTCCAACGTTTCGATCTCACTAGGGGATCTTCCTCAGGGGGGTGCAGAGAACAAGTGACTATCAGTGACATTATATACCCAACCCAGTGACATAAACCACACCCACTCAATTAATAAAACATCATAATCCTGCGCAAACACAGGTGATGATTACATAGGAAGGAGGATCAGCTGAATCCGTGCTTTCGGATTCCAATCGGTCCGTTCTAGTCACCTGACCATATTCAGTGAGGTGTCTCTGTCGCTGGGAGGCTTCCCCATATCCTCCTTCTAGCTTCCATACTGTAGCTGGCATAGCAACCGTGCCTGCGTGTGAGCCCAATTCACCGCTCTAGGGCTCCCCACAGTGTCCATGATCGCTATGGTAACGGCACATGCACATCCTTCATTCCAAGTACCTGCATGAACGATCCCTATACACCCACCAAAAGCCTGTCAGCTACACAAAAAACCTCAGATGAGGCGCAGTCAGTTACATTGCTGTATATCATTAGTAATAAGGCATATTGAGGTCTAATCCCACACGGGGATAGAATTTTGCCAAAAAAAAACAATTATTATAATGCCCCCACATGAGCTTGGTAATGGGGATGGTGGGATCATAAACAGCAGTGGAACCTATGAATAATATGATACAACAAACACCCAATACAAAGTGAGGGTAAGTGAAGTGGACAGTAAAGGGGAAGGGAGTTAAAGGATGAAGCTGAACATATTAAATCAGATACATGTTGTGCTGCTGTAATTATATATAAGCAAAAAACACAGCAAATTCAAGCCTAACTATTGTATCTACACATACAGATAGTTGATGTTAGTGGGTGGATTCAATTACTAAAAACATCCCAAATTCATGTCCTCATTCAGACCTTTAGGGGCCATAGAATCCAGTTTGTAAATCATTCTTGCCTCAAGCTGAAGCAAGAGCTTGTGTCTATTCCCTCCCCAAATGGAACATGGGCCCGTACAACGGGCATACATCGAAAAGTGGCCAAGCTGTGCTATTTAAGCTTGAAGTGTCTAGCCACTGGTAATAGTTTGAGATCATTATGGTTGGTGGAATCATTCATGGCTTTCCGTATTGCGGATCGGTGCATAGCTATTCGCTCCTTGAGCATCCGTGATGTCTTACCCACATATATAAGCCTGCAGGTGCATTTAATGATGTAAACAACAAATTTAGAGTCACAATTGAGAAAATCGACAATCTTAATTGGATATCCTTTTTGCGGATGCATAAATGTATTGCCCAGCATTAAATACTGACAGTTGACACACCCTTTACACTTGAGCACCCCAGGAAATTTTGTAAGCCAGGTGGGATTCACAGCATACTTATCTACGGGGTCCGCCTTCATATGGTGATCCCCTATATTGTGACCCCGCCGGTAGCAGAAAAGGGGGAGAGACTTAAATTGGTTACCAATACGCTTATCATTCGCCAGAATATGCCAATTACGTCTTATACTGTGCTGTATCTTGCTAGACGCAGTACTATACGTTGATATCACATGGAACCGATCACTCTCATTGCTTTTCATCATGGGTTTCAATAGATCATCTCTTGCAGGTAAGCATGCTTTAACCAGTGCGTGATTCATTTCTGTCTGATCATAGCCCCTCTCACTGAAGCGTTCTGCCATTTTCTGTAATGCCTCCTCAACTCGCGCAGGGTCACTCGTAATTCTCCGTACCTGGAGCATCTGCGAGAAGGGGAGCCCCCTCTTAAGAGGAGGTGGATGGTGACTTTGAGCATCTAGAAGGGTGTTTTTATCTGTGTTTTTATCTTAGTATGTATTCTGGTACATAATACATTATTCTCCTTGTATATTACCGTATCTAAGAACACTATATCGGTTGCGCTGTACTGGTATGTGAAGTGAATGTTAGATGGTATAAGGTTCACATAGTCAAGGAATTCTAGCAACCCCTGCTCGCCCCAACCCCACAGAAGAAACACATCATCGATGAATCAAGAATAATGGAGAATAGATTCAGCATGTGGAGCATCATGTAAGAGATGTATCTGCTCGTATGTATCAATGTAGATATTCGCATAGGCCGGGGCCATTTTGGACCCCATGGCCGTTCCCATGAGTTGAAGAAAGTGCGCTCAAACCTAAAGTAGTTCTTATGTAATATGAGATCAATAAGGGTCATAATGAACTCAGATGGAGGTCCATCAGTATGGCCCATGTGATGTAAATGGCTCCTGACTGCATCCATCCCCTCCTGATGGGGTATATTAGTATACAAGCTTGACATATCAAGTGTCACAAGCAGGACATCCGTCAGGTCAAGTGATAGCACCGACAGTTTAGTTATAAAATCAGTTGTATCTTTGATATATGAGGACATCCGAAGAACCATTGGCTATTAGTAGAAGTCGACAAATTGTGACAATGGATGGCACAATGACGACCTGGCGAAAATAATTGGTCTGCCTGGCGGGGCTGTAAGGGACGTATGTACCTTGGGTAAGGTATAGAGTACAGGCACAATCGGATAGTCAGTAGTTAAGGATATGGCCGTATCTTCCGTGATCCAGCCATTGTTAATTCCCATGGCAATGATGGAGTCTACCTCACATTTATACAGTATGATACTGTGGGATCTGCAGGTAGTTTCTTGTAATGGTCCTTGTGAGCGAGTTGTTGCAGAATTTCACTGCGGTAGTAGGAGTATGACATTATCACAATGCCTCCCCCTTTATCTGCAGATTTTATAATAATTTCCTTCCTGTTGTTGAGAGATCTCAATGCCAGATGCTCACTGTTAGTGAGATTATGGTAACTTGTCTGACGATTCATTACTCGTTGTCTGGTGTCTGACTCAACCAGTTCTATAAAGGTGGAAATACTATGATTTGTGACTTACGGATCAAAGACACTTTTCGATCTAAATTTCTTGATATCCGAATTGGTACTTGTAGTTTCAGCGAGAGACACGGTCTCTTCTTTCTTACAGAAAAAGTCTTTTAACTTCAACTGGTGATTCATCCTGTACAGATCTACCTCCCAATCGAAGGGCTGCTGTAAATTGGTGGGTGCAAAAAGAGCCCTTTATGGAGAACCGCAACCTCTGCAGGTGTGAGGATATAGTCCGATAGATTGAAAATCACAGATTCTGTGTCCTTCCTCTCGCACCTTTCATCTTGGACTCTCGTGGTAGAAACCTTTGACTTCTTTGATTTCCGTCCGCCCCTTCGGGTTGGTCCCCGACGTCGGAATCCGGTAGCGGAGGTTTCCTGCCGGCGTTCGGTTGTTTTCCTAAAAAAGAGTCCGAAGTGATGTTATCCTGAGTATCGGACAAGTCCGTATCACTGGTATTATACCTTGACCCACTGAAGGCTGCCTTTCTGGATTTGAAATAGTATCACCTCTGCTGAGTGTTGTCATTAAGCCCCAAAAGCCATTTGTGTACCAGTAGCTTCCGTTCTTTATAATCTGATTTGACCAAATATATAACATGTACTGTATACTAACTGATGATAAAAATTAAAGTGCATGCATCATTTGGAGAACTTTTCTTAAAGATATTCAGCCATGTTAAAATGTATGTAAAATACACGTTGGGATATGAGTTAAGACTCTCGAAGGGGCATTATAACATAAACATGATTCTGACAGTTGCCATTTTCTTGAGCTGTCAAGTTCTTTATACTATCACACCATTGTAAAATAAAAAAAAACTTACTTTCATCTTCAACTGATTTATGTTTAATTGAGGAAGGAAATGTAAAATTTTCTATGAAAAAAAAGACAATAGCAATTTGTTAGGGGCATGCTAGACTGTGAAGTCCATGTTTTTCAACAAGGGTTTCGCTGGCATCCCTAAAGGGTTCAATGCATTTTCAGGCCAGTTGAAAATTTACCAAACACAGAAGAATTTACAATGCATCTGATCTCAGCCAAGTTATTAGAGAGGATTGAGGTTCCTTAAAAAGCATCTGATCTTGGACGCGCTATTAGAGAGGGTTGGGGTTCCTTACAATGCATCTGATTTCAGATGAGCTATTAAAGAAGGTTGGAGTTCCGCAGAATTTCACAATATTATTATAAGGTTCCTTAAGCAAAAAAGGGTTGAAAACCATTGATCTATGTATTTAAGTAGAAATAAAGTAAACATATCTGGTTTTGATTATTGGAGTAACCAGCGCCTGAATACAAGCACACTGGTTGGAAACTCATGAATTATTCATGTGCAATTACAGATCACCCATGCACTGGTTTAAATCATCTCTATGGCCCATTTATAGTCAATAACAATAGAAATAGCAATTGTCTTAGACTCTGTCATAGAAAGCAGACTGTAGTCAATAATGATGAATGGTAAAATCTAGCATCAAGCAGCACACAGTCTGCTTGACTCCCTCTATAAATCTGTGTAAATACTATGTATCGCAGCTGCAAAATCAACAGATCTGAAACTCACTCTGTCCCCAAGCACACACACCTCTATAAAAGAAGTCAAGAAAAAAAAGGGCAATATGTCAGTTCTAATAATTTACATTGTGCTACAATACTTTTTATTATACGTGGGGTGAAATCTAGGTTGTTTTCAAGGTCAATTTCAGGTGAATGGGGGGTCATGCTCAGGTCACTTCAGCTCCCATGCAGGTCAATAACGCCCTTTTGCTTTCACAGAATACAAGCTACTAGCACCCAATCAATCCACCAATGCTGCTGCTGTACAAAGTGTAATGAACACTGTATAAATGTAGTCTATCATCACAAAACATGCTCTTTAAGTACTTTCTCTTTCCATGTAAAACCTTCTGCTGTCAAATTCTACATTCATTCATGCAGCAGCAAGTAACAAAAGTGAGAAATCATGCTCTGGTTGGGGTTGGTAAAAGGTCACAGCTGACAGACACTAAGGTTAAACTGCCGAGTTAAAATACTGTTCATTACTGCTGCAGTTTTTTTGCCACCACCTACGAACACTTCTTTGTGTTACAGTCAAGTAGTACACTAATATATCCTGCTTGTAATTTATTAGCCATTGTTCTGAGTACAGAAAGAAGACTAATCCTTATATTATTTTTTTACTGAAAATACTATATAAGTTTAAAGTTACATGGGTGACCAATTTGTATGGTTCATTGAGTCTCCATTATCTTTAAAACATAGAACTGTGTATGTTATATAGAGAGGTTTTCTAAAGTACAGAATTTTACTTCTTAAAGTACAATTTTGCATCCAAAAACTATTTGATCCTCAAGAATCTTAAGCAACGATTCAAGAACTAGTTACAGTAGTTATGCAGTATTAAAGTCGTTTGCATATCAAGATCTGTACATTATTATATATATACAGTATATATTTTATGCTTGCCATTTTATTTTGCATTAGACCTAAAAAAATTACCCTCTTTATGCCTTATCTTATCAAAGGTTTTAACATTTATGATTAGCATTTATGTCACAGGATGATTGGACAAATAAAGATTTTTTACAAAATTATTAAAAGGTGATTTTTCTTAATTGAAAAATATATTTCAAGACCTTAATCGATGAATATGGGTGTATAATATTCTTTAAAATAAATACCCTCCAGTATTTTTAAATAGGGATTTAAAATAAAACTCTTTAATAAAAAAATCTGGACGAATAAATATCAATTACTTCTGGGCCGATGCTGAAATATTTGACTCAACAAAATCATTCTATACAGTATATTCATAAAAAAATAAATAGATTTTAAGATTTCAAAGTCAAATCTATGTGTTTTGCTCTTGTGTGCTTTCTCTCTCAGTGGGATTGAAACTAAAATGTTATGACTTAAATCACAGGAGGCTAACATCAGTTTTAGCAACAAGGGCTGCATAATTTCAGGACTATGAGTGAACGGCTGACTTTAACTAAAATGTTTCAGTTCTGTGAGCATATAGGTACATAAATAATTCAGAATTAATCCCTGCAGAGGGGACAATGGGAATCGTAAATTATCCATGTGCCGTCCTCAACATTAGAGGCAATGAACCTATAGTAACAAACTATGAGTGTTTCTCATTACATACATTTCACAGACACCTTAACCTTTTGAATATTAATTTCTATCTGCGGCATGCAGCTTGACATTTTTTTATTTTACTTGCCTGTTCTTTTTTGCATAACTTATTTCTTCAACTCAGTGTGTGCTATTAAGATTGACAAAATATTTTCCAAAGATCAGGTTTCTACAAAAATATCTTGTAAATGCTGGATAGTTTTCATAAAAATGCTCTTGCCAAAACAGCCTTCTGTTATGGGGGCGGGTTAAGTAAAGAAAACACTCTGCTTCAACATTTCTTTGTTTGGGGTGATAATACCTTTGTAATTCATAAACAGATACTTTCACATTTTGTGTGGGGGAAAAAATCACATATTTACCGTCTGTTGTTTGTAGAAGTACTGTATGTTTTACTAAAATCAACAACTTAAAACAAGAGGTACTGTAGCTGTATTCGCTTCGCTCAACCATTAACAGTAAAAAATCAATTACATACTTAAAAAGAATGCAGAAATGATTTTATAAAAGCAATTAAATATATTTTGATTTAACTTGTTTTCCCTTGAGATTATTTCCTGGATAAAATGTAATTTGTGTATTGTATTTAAAACACAAACTCCTGGCATTTGCTGCCAACTTCCCTTATGGGTGGTAGATCTGTGAAATCTTTTCTCCGCAACTTGCTACAAATATGTTTACACAATGTATGGGTAGATCTTGGTGGAGCAGGACAGACCCTCCTTCCTAGCTCCCTAGTGGCTATAAGAAATGTTTATATATATATATATATATTATGTCTATAAGAAATGTTTATATATATATATTATGTCAGGCAAGCCCCAAACAGCTAGGAATATAAGCAGCCTGCTAGACTCTTAACACAGCACCAGAGGGAGTAAAGATACCCGAAATAAGCAGAGGCTTGAACATTGTATATATTTTATTTCCACACATGTTTTATTAGATTTTGACAATAAAAGATTACAAAATATTTAGGTATGAGATCCATTATTTATATATTTGTTGGTTAAGGGGGAAAAGTGGGGGGGGGGGACAGAAACATTAAAAGGGGACATGTGGGAATTAGGGGTGGAGTGGTTAGAGGAGTACAATATTAATCTACTAACATTAGAATATATGTCTGTATATTTATGACCTACATGTTAATCTCATTGCTATGTCTACTGTACAACAAGAGGGCTTCCCAGGTTCTATAGAATTTAGCCATTGTGTCATTGATATTACTAGTCATTTTTCCATTTCCATGATGAACATGATCTGGTTTTTGACTACTGAAAATGCAGGATGTTCCTGGATTTTCCAAAATTGAGCTATGACATATCTGGTGGCCAATAAAATCTGGGGGAAAAGCCTTTTAGTGGTTTGTCAGGTTTCAAAGCGAGCTTTCTTAATATTATTGTGAGAGTGTCTCTGGGCAGTGTTATCCTGGGGAGACTACGTATGTATCTGAGGACCTGGGTCCAAAATTGATGGATCATTGTTGGAGCATTCTAGTCAAATGTGGGATATGGGTCAACGTTGAATACAGTTCTGCCAGCATAAGGGTGATGGGGATGGGTATGTCGCTTGCAGTCTAACCAGTGTGAGGTACCACGATCACAGTAATTTATTGGCATTCTCTATGACTGTTGTGCATAACGAACTAGAGGCAGATAACTCCCAAATCTCAAGACAGTCTTCCTCCTCCAAGTTTTGATCTTGTTCACGTTCCCATGACAGCATATCCTTCTCTTTTGTGGCTAGAGTATTTGGGAAGAGATTATGGTATATTGTGGAGGTGATCTGGATTAGTGGGTTTAAACACATAACAGGAGCTATAAGAGAGTTCCTTAATGTTGAACTATTTGGTTTTAACATTTGTGATTTGTAAGTATTTCAAAAAATCTGATGAGGAATTTTTATTTTGTCATAGATATCTGCAAAATATCTGATCGAAAAGCCTCAGGTCATGTCATATATCCTGGAGATCCAACTTGGCACCCAAAGCTAAAAGATTGACCTCACATCTTGGGACGAGGAGTCGGGTTGTCTTATAGTAGTGTCATGGCTGAGGGCATGGAGGCCAGGTTAGTTATATTTATTTATAAAAATGTTTTACCAGGAAGTAATACATTGATAGTTTCCTCTCATTTTCAAGTATGTCCTGGGCATAGAGTTAAGATTACAAATAATACATGGTTACAATACATAGTTACATACTGTAAGTGAACAGGGTATAAATTATATACAAGACATTGTATGCACAGTAAGATAATATATATTATAGGCGTATGTAACAGTTACAGACCAGATTACAATGTGAGACAGGTTTAGTTGTGAACGAACTTAGACTGGTGGCGGCTGTGAGAGTCTCCGAAGATTGTTCCAGTTTTGGTGTGCACGGTAAGCGGAGGAGCGGCTAGATACATTGCTGAACCTTGGGACCATGAACATTCTTTTGGAGTCAGATCACAGATGATAAGTGCTGCATATGTGTAAGGAGCCGCGGGTCGCAACGCAACCGCTCCGTCTCCTCTTTACAGTAGATCTTTTCACTTTGGGAGATCTTTTTCTTTTGGGAGATCTTTTCACTTTGCTGCAAAGCACCGGATCTACTATTTTTCTTTCCCCTCATACAGAGGTAAACGGAAGGTTCACAGTGTAGTGTAGGACCTGCATTAATTTTGGATATATCTTGACGTGGTATGCAGGCTTATGACACTTTGGCCAAAGGGTTTAACTAAATAATCAAGTAAATATTATTATTATTGAAGTATTTAAACTTTATACTTATTACCATATATGTTTTGTCAAATGGATGTAGCATTGGGCACCCCTGTCTTTTATTGTATACATTTGCCGCGCCCAGTAGCACTATTTTTGACATAAATATATATTCATGATGTGGTGGGTGTGGGAGTTTGAGCTAGCTAGGAATGTATGCATTTATATATATATATAAATGGTTACTGAAGCAAAAAGTGGCACTGTGTGCTCATTTGCATGTCATTTCCCAGAATGCCTTGCTGCAGTGGAAGTGCTGTGTGCTGGGTGATAATGGTGAAAGGCGGGGTTGCAGACCTGCCTAAAACATGCAAATGAGCATACAGTTGTATTTCCATTTACTATATGCTTTGCTGTGGAGGGTTTTTGTCACTTTTTTTACTCACCATAACTTAATTCAGTATGGTAAACTCCATTCTTATTGCTTCTTTGCATAGCCAGTTAACCAACCAGCATACAGTTGTATTTTGTATTTCCATTTGATATATATATATATATATATATATATATATATATATATGCAAATATAACTGTATGCTCATCTGCATGTCTTAGGCAGGTCTGCAACCCCAACTTTCCCCATTATCACCCAGCATACAGCACTTCCACTGCAGCAAGGGATTCTGGGAAATGACATGCAAATGAGCACACAGTGTCACTTTTTGCCTCAATAACCATTTTTAACATGGTTCCCTATAGGCTTAAGCTTGCTGCATGGTCACAGCTTTGAGCACAGCCAGGGTTAAGGTGCATACCCAGAAAACCACCCACAGACAGCTGTTTCGACCTTGATGGGTCTCATCAGTGTGGGGTTGATTTTACTGGGAATGCAAGAGAGGCTATGGGATAGGCTAAACCATAATGCTGAGTTAAGTTATGGTGAGTAAAAAAAGTGACAAAAACCCTCCACAGGAAAGCAAATATGCAAATATAACTGTATGCTCATCTGCATGTCTTAGGCAGGTCTGCAACCCTGCCTTTCCCCATTATCACCCAGCATACAGCACTTCCACTGCAGCAAGGGATTCTGGGAAATGACATGCAAATGAGCACACAGTGTCACTTTTTGCCTCAATAACCATTTTTAACATGGTTCCCTATAGGCTTAAGCTTGCTGCATGGTCACAGCTTTGAGCACAGCCAGGGTTAGTACAGGGACATAGTAACCAACGTTTCGGTCCTCCACACGGGACCTTTCTCAAGGTGATGAACAAACAGAGTGCAGTATAACACATATATATATACCCTATGCAACCAAGACAAACAGGTGCAACACATGATTTAATACATCAATCACTTACATGCTGTATACAGGAACCTCCCATTGAAACCAGGCTGTCAGATGTTAACAAGAGCACTGCAGCACTCCTGCCACGTAGGGTGCGCTCACTGCGCATGTGTATGTCAAAAGTTAATGTCTCTGAGTACATAGACTTCCGTCGCGTGTTGCCGAGCCAGTGGAGGGCGCATGTAACCAAAAAAGTGTGACTGCACATGCGCGAGCCGTGCGCTAATGCAGGGAGAAAATTGGTCATGAAAACCAATGTTGTGGCCATTGCGCATGCGCGAACCGACTGAAATAAATAAAAAATGCGGAGCTATTTACAATAGACAGCTACCGCGCTCTATCTCACTGTGACTCTCGGTATGTGGCATGACAGGAGCTATCAGACGTGGGAGCCCATGGACAGTTAGTGAGCTATGTGCAGCAAACCTGTGTCCCAAATAGAGGACTTATATCCATGTTCCATGACTAACAAACTTAATCACATAAACCGATAGGGGGGCCATTGCGCATGTGCAAACTGCCAGAAATAAATAAATAATAAGCGGAGCAGCTCACGGTGAGAGCATCTGCACTCTGCTTGATAAAAGGACTAAATATGGAACATGGCAAAGAATAACTGTTGTGAGAGCCCATTGGTATCAAATAAGCTGTACAACAGCAAGACTGCGTCACCAAGGGGAAGGCATATGACCATGTCTAATGCTCTGCATAATAAATAATAAACTGCCAGCATCAGTAAATATTGTCATGCCACCCATAGTGGATAAGGCTTACACAGTATTCTATCCACTATGGGTGGCATTTAGGACATGTATGGAATGTTGGTGTCATTTATTGGATACCGGTCAGTTTATTCATTCGTTTGTTGGTCCAACACAGAATATATATATATATATATCTATATATATATCTATATATATATCTATATATATATATATATATAGATATATATATATATATATATATATATATATATAGATAGATAGATATTTTTATTGAGCCAGCATATCTCAGTTTGTATATGTTCACATTTATTGGGTATCACTATACTGCACTGTAGCATTGGTGTTTTTTGATGGTGCAACATTATTACATGCTGGCAGTTTTGCAGGGACTAGACCACGATACTACTAATTGTTATTGATAGCCCATTTCAGTGATCAGCCCATGACAATATTTACTGATGCTGGCAGTTTATTATTTATTATGCAGAGCATTAGACATGGTCATATGCCTTCCCCTTTGTGACGCAGTCTTGCTGTTGTACAGCTTATTTGATACCAATGGGCTCTCACAACAGTTATTCTTTGCCATGTTCCATATTTAGTCCTTTTATCAAGCAGAGTGCAGATGCTCTCACCGTGAGCTGCTCCGCTTATTATTTATTTATTTCTGGCGGTTTGCACATGCGCAATAGCCCCCCTATCGGTTTATGTGATTAAGTTTGTTAGTCATGGAACATGGATATAAGTCCTCTATTTGGGACACAGGTTTGCTGCACATAGCTCACTAACTGTCCATGGGCTCCCACGTCTGATAGCTCCTGTCATGCCACATACCGAGAGTCACAGTGAGATAGAGCGCGGTAGCTGTCTATTGTAAATAGCTCCGCATTTTTTATTTATTTCAGTCGGTTCGCGCATGCGCAATGGCCACAACATTGGTTTTCATGACCAATTTTCTCCTTGCATTAGCGCACGGCTCGCGCATGCGCAGTCACACCTTTTTGGTTACATGCGCCCTCCACTGGCTCGGCAACACGCGACGGAAGTCTATGTACTCAGAGACATTAACTTTTGACATACACATGCGCAGTGAGCGCACCCTACGTGGCAGGAGTGCTGCAGTGCTCTTGTTAACATCTGACAGCCTGGTTTCAATGGGAGGTTCCTGTATACAGCATGTAAGTGATTGATGTATTAAATCATGTGTTGCACCTGTTTGTCTTGGTTGCATAGGGTATATATATATGTGTTATACTGCACTCTGTTTGTTCATCACCTTGAGAAAGGTCCCGTGTGGAGGACCGAAACGTTGGTTACTATGTCACACTAAATACAAAACTTTTTTGACAACTTTGTGGAGTGCTGCCTCTGATATTCGCTCAAACGGTATCGTATTGCATATATATATATATATATATATATATATATATATATATACAGCTAAACCCCGTTATAACGCGGTCCTCGGGGTCCACCCCGAGACCACCGCGTTAGTAATGGGGTCGCGCTAATTTTTTTTTTAAAATGGCCGCCGCGCGCCTGATCGGGAGGGAGTTAATTAAATAAATAAATAAAAAAAAAGTTTTAAAAAAATGGCGGCGATTCATCCCTCCTCCCTCTCCCTCTCAGCCCCCTCCCTCCCTCTCAACTCCCCCCCACCCCCTTCCCCCCACCCCCGAGGTATGCCCCCACAGGGCAGTGCCCCTCTCTGGGTGCAGGAGGGTGGGTTACATGTCAGCCGCACGTTGTACTCACGGTCACAAGTACAACGCTGCAGAGGCTGCAAAATGGAGACGGAGCCCCCAGGAGGAAAGCTGGGACCGGAGCCAGATGCTGCTAGAAGCAAAGCATTCTGGGAGTGGACGGGGCTGCCTCTGTCCAGCCTCATCTGCCCCTCACAGGGAGGGGGGATCCCCCATAGAGACCTGCCCCCCTAACTCCCAGCCAGGGCACAGGGGTGACCCCAAAACAGAGACCTGCCCCCCTCCCTCTCCCTCCCAGCCCCCCTCCCTCCCAGCCCCCCTCCCTCTCAGCCCCCCTCCCTCTTCCTCCCAGCCTCCTGGTTTTGCGGTGCGTGGCAACGTGTGTCTGTGTCCTCCCAGCCAGATCTGCTGCTGCTGCAAGAGGGAGGGGGGGGGGGTTGGGCTGCTGACATGTGAGTTCTGCTGACATGTGAGGGGGGGGGTGGGCTGCTGACATGTGAGGGGGGGGGGCTGCTGACATGTGAGGGGGGGGGCTGCTGACATGTGAGGGGGGGGGTGGGCTACTGACATGTGAGGGGGGGGGTGGGCTGCTGACATGTGAGGGGGGGAGGGCTGCTGACATGTGAGGGGGGGTGGGCTGCTGACATGTGAGTGTATTGTGAGGGCTGTGTGCAGTGAGTGTGTGCAGTGTGTGTCAGTGTGAGCAGTGTGTGTGCAGTGTGAGCAATGAGCAGTGTGTGTCAGTGTGAGCAGTGTGAGCAATGAGCAGTGTGAGCAGTGTGTGTGCAGTGTGCAGTGTGAGCAATGAGCAGTGTGTGCAGTGTGAGCAATGAGCAGTGTGTGCAGTGTGTCAGTGTGTGTGCAGTGTGAGCAATGAGCAGTGTGTCAGTGTGTGCAGTGTGAGCAATGAGCAGTGTGTCAGTGTGTGCAGTGTGTGCAGTGTGAGCAATGAGCAGTGTGTGTGCAGTGTGTCAGTGTGAGCAGTGTGTGTGCAGTGTGTGTCAGTGTGAGCAGTGTGTGTGCAATGTGAGCAATAAGCAGTGTGTGTGCAGTGTGCAGTGTGTGTGCAGTGTGTCAGTGTGTGCAGTGTGTGTGCAGTGTGAGCAATGAGCAGTGAGTGTGTGCAGTGTGTGCAGTGTGTGCAGTGTGTGCAGTGTGTGCAGTGTGTGCAGTGTGTGCAGTGTGTGCAGTGTGCAAAAAAATTATTATTTTTTTTTTTAAAAACGGGAGCCGCGTTATAACCGAATCGCGGTATAGCGAGGCGCGTTATAACAGGGTTTAGCTATATATATAATGTATTGTATGTCTTTATTTATATAGCGCCATTAATGTACATAGCGCTTCACAGTAGTAATACATGTGGTAATCAAATAAATAACAGATCATGGGAATAAGGGCTTTAGACATAAAAGTAACATTAAGGAAGAGGAGTTCCTGCCCAAGGAGCTTACAGTCTAATTGGTAAGTAGGGAGAACGTACAGAGACAGTAGGAGGGAGTTCTGGTAAGTGTGTCTGCAGGGGGCCAAGCTTTATGTATCATGTGTTCAGAATATCCACAGTGCTATTCATATGCTTCTTTAAGCAAGTGTGTCTTAAGGTGGGTCTTAAAGGTGGATAGAGAGGATGCAAGTCAGGTACTGAGGGAAGGGCATTCCAGAGGTGTGGGGCAGTCAGTGAAAAAGGTTTAAGGCGGGAGAGGGCTTTAGATACAAAGGGGGTAGAAAGAAGACATCCCTGAGAAGAACGCAAGAGACTGGATGGTGCATAACAAGAAATTAGGGCTGAGATGTAAGGAGGGACAGAAGAGTGTAAAGCTTTAAAAGTGAGGAGAAGAGTGGAGTGTGAGATGCGGGATTTGATCGGATGCCAGGAGAGGGATTTCATGAGGGGAGATGCTGAGACAGATCTAGGAAAGAGTAGAGTGATTCTGGCAGCAGCGTTTAGGAGAGATTGTAGGGGAGACAGGTCGAGGCAGGAATGCCGGACAGCAGGAGGTTACAGTAATAAAGACGGGAGAGAATCAGGGCCTGAGTCAGAGTTTTAGCAATCGAGCAACAGAGGAAAGGGCGTATATATATATATATATATATATATATATATATATATATATATATATATATATATACAAACACACACATTTACTTAAAGATACATTACATTTTTTTTTTACTAATATGTCATTTCCTTAATCAAGTGATTATGTTAGGAATTATATCATGAGAAAAAATATCTATACTTGCTTGATTACATTTTATAGTGATTAAAAGTCATTTCTCTCTCTATTATTATACAGTTGGACATTTAAAATGGCAGCACTTTTCCTTGATTCTAATTCTTTGTTGACTTCATATATCCATATGAATTGTATATACCCTATTACTAGTTTTAAAATGTCTTTTGTATATAGAGTATGTTACTCCAATGTTTAACATATAGAACTACATAAAGTGTATACATGTTTTATCTTTTGATTTATAACAATGTACTGTATGTGATCCTGAACTGTCTCAGTGAAAGTGTTGATGTTGTAGGTATATAAGGAAATGCATTACTACTGATGAGCTACTCCTTACTCCTGGCGAAGGGTGGGCGTGATCTCCCCAAAACATTGTAATAATAAAGAGAACAAAAATTCCTTGGCGCAAAAAGTCAATAATACCGGTCCTGGATTGTGATATTCTGACCAGTGCCAAATAATTGCTGATTCCAAAAAGATCTCCTGATGGACTGTAAATTCTGTAGGTATAAGCAAAAAGGAAACAAAGCATTGTGCAGTAACTTCATAGTGTGAATTTCTGTAGAAGTCAAATACCTACTTACAGGAGGTGAATAGGTCACGGGCAATGGATGATGTCTTTTACTTCAATTAAACAGCTGGATCCACGAAGTCTCCTACACACGTGTACCCATGAATGAATAAAATAACATAGCATGGTACATTTATTAAAAAGCGCAATACCATAAATTCTACAGTCAGTGTGTTTGATCTTGGCGTGTACTTTTTACATGCGGTCTGCAGCTTGGGTATCAAATACTGTATTTGTAACCATGTATTATTTGTCTTAACTCTGTGCCCAGGACATACTTGAAAACGAGAGGTAACTCTCAATGTATTACTTCCTGGTAAAATATTTTATAAATAAATAAGTATTCGGTGTTCGGCGCTAGCAGCTGGGTTCGGCGTCATACCCCTCTCCTTCTCCTCGTGGCCGCGACTCGAATTGGACCCTCCACAGATAACATCACCACAGCGCCGATAACTCCTCCTCCCTGCTGACTAACACAACTGCCTCCACCCTACACATTTCGTGACTTGGAATGTCACCCAGAAACATTGTGTTTGATACTTGATGTCCCTGCACAGACGCTTAATAAAATACGGATCAATCCAAATTGTCTTAACATTGCCTGTTTTCTTTACTCCAGATTTCATTTGGTGTGCAACTGGTAGGTTGTCACCAACAGTTTTATACAGGAAACCAGATGTACTACAACATGAAAATCTGACATCTTGCGAACATGCTAGGTGAACATTCTACATTTCTACAGCCATTTTAAAACCTATGTTTTTTTTACTCGCACGTAATGGAGTAGACTTTTTTCACAGAAACAGTATCTTATGTGGGTCACCGTCTTTAGAAGTCCCCCCAGTCCGACTGGAATATGTGGCTTTTTCCAGCACAGTATATTTTTTTCTGCCTGGATCTGTAGCTCTTTATTTATGGTCACCTCTGCACGTGGCTCTTCCATTTTTACTCCTGTTGCACAAGCTGCAGGAACTGCAGTAAATGAACTGAATTTTGTCCTTCCTCACTAACATTTGTGACTCATATATTCCAATTCTAAATTACCCATTTGTCTTGTGTTTTGTAGCATAATGAGATTATTGTGCAAATATAGCTAATTACACAGAAACAAGTCTTTTTGTATCCCACATGATTCTTTAGTAATCCATAACAAGATGACTTCAACCATATAATTCATGGCACATTCTGCCCTCTGATGCCCCATTGTTTGCTCTACAATTGAACTTTAGAGGAATAATGGTATTTAGGGGAACGCTACATCATTATGATCATATCGAAATAATACAATACTTATGCATTATAAATAAATAAGAAAAGGAAATGGAATGCATTCACTTTCACAAAATAACCTTTTATGCATGCACAATCCATTAAATACTGAATCAGTGCAAAGGTCTTTCTATCAGACATACAGTAAGAAAAATGTAAGTGATTGCATAGTAACATTTCTTTGAAGAAGCTTACTCTTTTTATAAAATTATCAAAACAAGAAGTATGGTTAATTGGGCCACTTTCCTCTTCTGCACTTTCCTGTACTGAACATTTTCTTCTTTCTGATTAGAAATGTACTTTATTAGTTATACAAAATGTTCTTTTAGGAACTGTTTTATGTGTAAAGGGTTCCCAGGAAAAATTAGTTTAGTGAGTCAAAAAGAGTATCTGCATATTATGGCACAGCTATACATGAGGAAGTATGAGCATTAGAGTTCAGTTCCGGGGCGATAGTAAATGAGGAGAAATGTCCATATCCTTCAAGCTCCCTAAATCTTTCAGATGCTCAGTAAAATCACATATATAAATTGTTAAAAAATTCAGCACACGCCTCAAACTGAAGTACCAAGTACACTTTTTTTTATGGTGGCTAAATTGGCCTCCAGGAAAATATAAAAACAATTACAAAAGACATAAAAACAAACATAGGGTGAAGCTCATAACTCATTTAAATACCATGTATTGGATCAAGACTCCGCATTGCAAAGAAAATGGTGAACCTTAACTGTAGATTTAATCGGTAAGTGCTGAAGGAATGGCTCATTGAGTAACACCACAGACTCTGATAACAACAAGCTCACAGAGCCAGGTACTGTGTCTGTAAAAATTATATGTAAATTCTATGTACCATGCTGCATATTGCACACTATACTGTAATTGTGAAGTGCTTTGAGTTCCATTGCGAGCAAAATTTAGAACAACATCTATATAGCTCCCTTATCTAGGGTGCTGTACATTAGTTAGTAAAACAATGGTCCGGCTATGAGTTATGCTCATTAAGAGCTTGCTTAGTTGGTAGGCAGTGGTTGGAGGTTAGGTCTCTGAATTTAGTCTTGTTGGTGGCATAGTTGTGGATGCGATTGGATCAGTGAGGTGGGAGGTTTAGGTAAGGGATGGGATAGAAGATGGTTAACAAGCGATCATGGAATGCGATGGAGAAGAGAAGAGAGGTGGTGGACGGGCATGTTTCAGTGCGGGGCTCAAGAAAGGTATCAGCATCTAAAGGAGGCACAGGCTGCTGTGAGATGAATGAGGGTTGTGACGGTCAGGTAGCAAAGAGGACGTGTAGGAGTGTAGGGAGATATCAGGGCTGTAACGTAAAGGGGGCAAGACCATTGAGAGATTTGTAGAACAGGGGGAGGAATTTGAAGATGGGTAGAGCTAGGAGAGGGTTGTAGTGTAAGGGCTGTAGTGTTTTGGATTTGTTGGAGGAGTAGAGGGGGAGACCAAAGAGAAGGGAGTTACAGTAGTATAGATGGGTGAAGATGAGGAAGTGGATGAGAAGTTTGGCCAAGGAGAGAGAAATGAGTGAACAAAATGTTCTTATGCTGTATAGGTGGTAGTGATGGATTTATGTGTTGGGTGAAAGGTGACTCCAAGGTTGTGAGCAGAAGGGGAGGATGGTGAGAGGGGAAAGCAGATGGTGGAGATTGAGGAGGGTGGGAGGAGGAGGAAGCAGGAAAGTAGAGAACTGGGTTAATTGTAGGAAGCTGGAGGACATCCAGGTGGAAATGATAAAAAGGCTGTCAGGATTGGGGAGTCACGCCGCCCTCGGCCACTCCCCGCTTACCTTTCTCTGCGGTTGGTCCCGCTCTTCTTGCGCCATCTACCGCTTGCCATGCGGGCCGCATGTGCACCCCGCTCGAAGCTTTACACTTCCTCCTTCGGCCCGCCCCTGGACTCCACACCGCTGCGCCATCAGCGGGGCGCAAAGAGCACACGCAGCGCACGACAAGCACGCGCAGGAGACAAACTCCCAGCAAATGACCTGGGTACCTCCTCACACCTGCCCTGCACAGCGGAGCGGCCAATCATTGTCACCACTGCTGACACACCTCCACATAACTTTCTTCTTATTGGATGTTCTCTCCTGCTCCACTGGCAAATTGGCTTAGCATAATTTAATGTTGCTTTGTGTTCATTGCTTTCTAGCCCCACAGTCTTGTCTTGTCCTCTTGTTCGCAGCTCTCTGTTATTGACCCAGCTTGTTTTGGACTCCGCTCTTCTGTACTGCTGACCCCGGCTATCTACTACAATCCACACCTCTTCAACCCTGACCTCGGCATCTGTACAACGACTATTCTCCTCTCTCCAACCCAGCCCCGGCTAATAGTACCTGCAACAATCCGTACCTCTCCAACCGAGACCCCGGCAAGTATATCGACAATCCATACCTCTCCAACCCAGACCCAGCTACCTTGACCAACCTACACTCCAGACACGCCCACACGGCTGTGGGTGTTTTTTATATCCATCCCCACCTCGGCCCCGCAGTCACGCCTTGATTGTGGTGAGCACATCATGACAAAGGCAGGCAGAGATACAGGTGGAAAGTTCAGGTGAGAATAGTTGGAAGGAGAAGTAGATTTGGATGCCACCTGCAAATAAATGGACATTGAATCAATAGGAGGAGATGAGGTGAAAGAGAGGGCAGTGTAGAGGGGAAAGAGGAGAGGACAAAAGGACAGAGCGTTAGGACATGCCCACTTGGAGGATGTTGGGTGGAGAGGATGAAGTGTTGAAGGTGAAAGAGTAGGAGTCGCAGGACAGGTAGAATGAGAGCCATGATAGGGCAGTATCAATGATGCCAAGGTTGGTGAGGGTGAAAAATGATAGTGAGCTGATCGACCGTCTCAAAGGCTAAACAATATTAAGGAGGATGAGAATGGAGGAGAGTTTGGAGTGAAAATATAGGGAGAGAAAGTTATGGATGGTTAGGAGAGCAGTTGCAGTAGAGTGTAAGGGATGGAAGCCAGAGTGGACAATGTGAAGGAGTGGGTGTGGTGAAGGTGGAGAGTTGGTTCTGAATGATGCGCTTGAGAAAATTGGAGAGTTATGGAAGGGTTGAAAGCTGGTTAATTGAAGAAAGGGATGAGCACAGCAGTTCTGGGTTTTGTCCGCTGGATAGGGAGAGGATTAAGCATTGCATATTAAGTGTTGCATCTTAAAGTGACAATATTAAAGTGAATATGTAGTTAGACTGTAGTTATATACTGTATGCATTGTTCCTCATGCAAAAATATAACCTCAGATTATGTACTATGGAACAAATTGCATTATCTCTTCACCCACAGGTATGTTTAACCCATTGAATCCTCTGTAATCCCCTGTATACAAGAATTACCCCACCTTGATTGTATTAGTGATCTCTGGTATGCTTATGTAGCCCCTTTCCCTGTGTCTAAGGGAACTATGCATGCTGCGTACTTGTTTAGTGTGCAGGAGGCCTAATCCTCCACCAATGGGGCCTGGGGTGATTGCGTCTCTCTGAATACAGCGCCTACACCTGAGAGGGATCCTAGCGCAGCTGGATAACCCCTCACAGAAACTGATATAACAAAGGTAATATATCAAACAGGTAAAAGGTAACGATTTACTAATACTATAATAAGAGTAACACATACAGTAGTACCCCACACAATACGCACACACAATGTCCACATCCCAGTGGGGTTCCCCCAAAGTACTGAGGTGCTCTGGGCACATAAACAACCCGGTCTCCACAGAGCAATGCCCACCCAAAGTATTTGGAGTAGTGCTACCCCTGTGTGAGATCATTGTTGCACTTGGGATACCACCCTGGGCACTCCTGTACCCAGGTGTCACCATCAGCAAGGGATCTGTCTGGTTCCACGATGTGGGGCCTGCAAACCCCTCCTCTCGCCTTTTCCGGTCCACCGCGTGGAGTGAACTCCGGCTGGAGGGTATCACTGGGATTGTCAATTAGTGTGCCTGTGGTCTAGTCCCAGACCACAGGCTGCAGATCACCGCGTAACGGTTACCGGTGCTCTAACTCACTAATTGCTGAGGGGAGTGTCCCTATCTGGGGCCTTCCCTACAGCAGCCATAAGCTGATGTGAGTCAGGGTCTTGCTGGGGCTATGGGGGTATCTGGCCTAGTTCAGGGGCCACTGGCACCCTAAACACATCCTCACCCCTTGCTGTCCTTGCTCCAACAGGCGTGGTCCCTCTCTTTGCGTCAAACTGCACTATCTCCTCTGCGGGGATCTGAGCACTCTATTGGCTGTATTTGCCCACGTGGGTCTTGCCCTTGAGCCTGCTGGGACCTGCAGTCCATACAGGGCCTGCCTTTAATGGCCGCTGCACTCCTATCTAATAAGCATGTGCATCACTCGTTCGCTCAAGTGCCAGTACTCAAACTAGTCGCCACCCGACTGGCGGTCCGTCGCAGAGTGGTCTGGTGACACCCTGGCACCTCGGCAGCCATCCCCCCTCCCCAGCCTGGAGTTAAAGGGGACCTTGCTATACTTAGATTACCAAACTCGATTTGTTCATTGTGTTCTGTTAATTGTCCAGCTCGTAACAGGCAAATTTATTGGGATCGAGGTCATGTGACTGTTTAGAGTGTTGCATCTTAAAATTGCAATCTTTAAGTGAATATGTAGTTAGATTGTAGTTGGACTACAGGTGGACTGGAGACTGGATCCTACTGCAAACTCTTCGACAAAAGGCAGCAAACAGTGAACAACAACTCTATTATCCCATGCCTGTTAGCCTGCACATTTAACACCCCTGTACACTTAATTTACGACAGCCTCTCCATACTCTTGACTGCACACAACTGCCCCTCCCACCCTCCCCACCCCCCAAATCCCTCTGCAATCCTGAACAGATCCTAGCATTGCAAATGCAGCACACTTTCAGTGGCATGTAAACCTCTGCTGTTTACTCTGCACACACTAGTTTGGCTTCCAACAGCTTCCTGCAAAGTTACCTACCTTTCAGATAATGAACCTGCTACTTATTTTAACTCTGTTCTGTTTTGTCACCTCATGGATGCTACACTGGCGACACACTTTATTCGAGCTCGGCTAGTTCCACGAATTCGGGTATACCCGGGTGTATTGAGGTTTGTGACTATTTTCTGCCCGAGTGCATTGAGTTATTTTCCAGGCAGGGATTGAAGCATTTTATTCCCACTGGCTGCAATACTGCACAGTACATATATATATACTGCATTACAATTCATGAATTTATGCCATCTGGTAGACACGCGAAGCATTGCAGCCTATCAAATCCTAATCATTATCATTTAACAGATCAGCCGCCCATCAGCCAGGCATGAACCCAGGCTGGGAAGGCAAATGCAACGGGGCTTGTCAGAGGTGAGGAGCGGCGCATTCCAGGTATCTGCCAGGTACATACCGGGTATTTGCTCGAATAAAGTGTGTCGGTGCAGTATCTCTATCCATTACACACTCCTCCCTACTGGCCCACGCCCAATATCATCATACACCCTGGACTACTCAAAAGCATTGCATTATATACTGAGTGATGGTGGAGAACTCTGAAAACCAGTACACCTACTATTGCTCATTCTAATGGTAAACATCACAAATGTACAATTTACTAACTACTCAAATTTCTATGTATACTGTTACTCTCTTTAGCAAGTGATATTGAACTTAACTCAGGCCCTCCCTTTTTAACTCTGTTCTATACCCCTGAGAATACCCCTTTCAAATGACAAAAAGGACTATCTGTCACCCATACTCTGCCAACTAAGAATAAAACGTGTCGCCAGTGTATGAGCTTGGTAGAAACCCAGCATCAGATAAACCCCAGTGATCTATGTACTGATCTACCTGGGGATATATACTGCTGGATCTACTTAGAGTGACCTGTGGTGTCTGCACGTTGAGCAGACACTCCTGAATACCGACATGTGACTCAGCTGTCTCCCGTTGTCACTGTGACGTCAGGTGTGCGACAGATGCATAGGTGTCTGATCGTAGTATGCCGTTACAGAGATATACAGTTAAACTAAGATGTGGGCCACAGATGTGGATCCCACTAGCTTGAAATAGCAGCTTTGAGGTCTGTGCATCCTGAAAGTATTGCTGTCTACAACGGGAGACAGCTGAGTCACATGTCGGTATTCAGGAGTGTCTGCTTAATGTGCAGACATCACAGGTCACTTAAGTAGATCCAGCAGTATATATCCCCAGGTAGATCAGTACATAGATCACTGGGGTTTATCTGATGCTGGGTTTCTACCAAGCTCATATGTGCAGGCTAGAGTGTCACTTATTAATATATATAGGTACACTCTGATGACATTGCCACACATTGAAGTTTTAGCTACAGTCGCTTGACATTAACATACATTGTTTCACTCAACAGGATTACCTTGTTCCCAAGCCACAACCCCACAGGGACCTAGCTTAGCAACTGTATATACTGTCTTCACGTGCATGATTGGCCACACTAGGGTTAATATACCTGTGCCATTCGACTGTTGAGGAATCCACATATAGGATTTCCCATAGCACACCTTCTTAGGTATTAATTATTTTCTATGTTTATGTATATTAATAAATTATTTGTTATTTTGATTCAGTAGAGTAGAGTGCACCGTTTAGGGATCTTTCCCCCCTTTTTCTGTATACACATAGCCCAGATACTTGCCAAGGTCTTGGGATGGAGAGGTCAGAATAGTGAAAGTCCATTCAACCGTGGTCTGGGGTTGGAGATATTAGAATCATAGAAGTCCTTATAGCCAAGGTCTGGGCTGGAGAGGTACACGTAGTCGAGGATAAGCCGGGGTCGATATCCAGAGGGGTTCAGTAGTCAAGCCGGTTCGGTACACGTAGAATTCAAAAACTGCAAGAGAGAGCAAGACAAGAGCAAGGCACAACAGAAGCAGGAGCACAAGGCTACAACTAGTTATGCTCAGTAATGACTCTGAGCATGAGCAGAGTATAAGTACTGGCATGGGCCAATAGAACGGGAGGCAGAGCGGAGGCACGGCCCCAGCGGGAGTCGCGATAGGTTACATGGGACAAGTGGCATCCAATTAGTTGCCTCACAGCTGGGGAGTGGTGCATGATGTCACATGAGCACACCGCACGCGAGAGAAGTGTGGCGCATCCGAGAGGGTGGAGCTAATCTCCATGGCAGCATTAGAAGAGCTGCGCGTGCGCGCGCACTCTGTAAGCTCTGCTGGTGTGCAGAGACAGGTAAGGAGGGAACACGTCACAAAGGATGTGTTCCCCTATTCCTTACAGTACCTCCCCCCCTTGAGGATCGGCATCAGGACGATTCCCATAAGGCTTGTGCGGGAACCTGGCATGGAACAGCCTTAACAAGCCGGGAGCATGAATTTGATGAAGAGGTATCCATGAGTGTTTCTCCGGTCCAAAGCCTTTCCAGTGTACGAGGAATTGGACAACTTCTCTGGAGTATCTGGAATCGATTATGGATTGGATTTCAAATTCTTCTCTGTATGATGACAGGTGGAGGTTTGGGATAGATGTTAGGGAACTGAGAACTTTGAAAAAGAGGTTTTAACAATGAGACATGGAAGACTGCCGGGATTCTCATAAACTGAGGCAGTTGCAAGCGGTAAGACACGGGATTGACTTGTACAAGAATAGTAAACAGACCCAGGAATCTTGGAGCCAGTTTCAGTGTAGGTTTCTTCAATCTTATGTTCTTGGATAAAAGCCACACTTTGTCTCCTGGCCTAAACTTGGGTGCCTTACGGCAATGGTGATTTGCCTGTGTCTTTTGTCTGAGTACTGCTTCCCGTAGAATCTTTTGGATTTTCTTCCAAGATTTTTGGAGCGAATTTACTCTGGAATCTGCTGCTGGAACTCGGAAAGATTGGAAGAAATGGCAAGACGAGCTGGATGGAACCCGTAATTTATAAAAAAAGGGTGATTCTTTGGTGGACTCAGTTCTGAGGGAGTTATGGGCGAATTCGTCCCATGGGAGTAGTTCCAACCAGTTATCCTGTGCGTCAGATATAAAGCATCACAGATATTGCTCTAATGACTTGTTTGTTTTTTCAGTCTGTCCGTTGGTTTGGCGATGGTACCCAGAAGAAAAAAGAAGAGTTATATCCAACCTTAGAGCAAAGGCACACCAAAATTTCGAGACGAACTGTGATCCTCGGTGTGAAAGGTTGCGCCCCAGCCTTTATTTAAAGAAGCAGCAGCATCAGACCCTGAGAAGAATGAAAGAGGCTTTTGCTGTTCTCTGAACCATCTTTTTATTAGGGATTCCACATTCAGGTGTACAACAACCAGTTCTCCCAGCGTGATGTCTCCAGCCACAGAGTAGCCAGCAATATCTGCATTAGAAAGTTTGCATCCTTTCACTGAAGTTCCACAGACATCCTCATATCACATAGCAGCAATAAGGAGTGCAGCAAGAGACAACCTCATATCACATAGCAGCAACAAGGAGTGCAGCAGGCCCGAGGGAAAGAAACCCCCTCCCTTTTATTACTGGTTAATTTGGACCAAACCAAATTAAGTATACCACACAGGGGAGTTGTCTCCCAAAACGTACACAATTAGCAAACATAATACACTTCACACAACATACAATTTTCTATAGCAAGCCCCAAAATAAACAGCAGTACCTTTTACAAACATCTCATGCATGTCTTTACTCTGCAAAATAAATGACATTCAGTATCACTTACTTTAATTCCTCCCCCTCATTACCATGGTATTATCCACCCTGGATGGTATGCAGGAAGGAAACGCCCTTTCCTTTTTAACAGAGACTGCCCATGGCTGTGTAACATCAAACTGTGTTTAACACCAACCACACCTGCATTGTACTGACTGACCTCAGGAAACCACATTAAAGGTTAGTAAAGTTTCAGATAAAGGAAACAAAAAAGATTGCTGGGCTCAGCAAAAAGCAAAACAGAGAAAGAAAGATAAAGTGGTGCACTTGATGCCAGAAAGCAAACATGCATTTAACTTACAGTATATAGTAGTGCAAGCAGCCCTGTCACATTCCCACTTTAAGAGGAAAACAGTCAGGATTTTTCTCCAATATACTTTTGTAAGAGACAGGGGTGCTGCAATTTTACTCCAATACTGAGAAATAGGGAACCTCCACTTTGTTGAAATTGCCTCCCCAGACGTTACTGCGTTTTCCTTACTTTCCAACTGCAATCTCTGATATGCCTCACTTGCCATATCAGGTTCATACTCTCTCAGGACCGTCAAAGACAATTTTTCCATCTCTTTCCAACCTTTTAACAAATTTACATGGTATATAGACTGGTCCCTTCTTCCTGGTATGCTTACTTGGTAGTTCACAGCTCCCTTTCTTTCCACAATGGTATATGGACCTTGCCATCTAGCTACCAGTTTATTCTCTCTATCGGGCAACAAGAGGAGCACTTTATCCCAGGAAGGAATACCCTATCTCTGGACTTTTTGTCATACCACACTTTCTGGTGTTGTTGAGCCTCTCTCAAATTTTCATTAGCCAGATCCTGCATCCGGATAATCCTTTCACTCATCTGGGTAATATATCCTACTACATTATCCCTCAAAGGATCCCGCTGCACCCAGGAATCTTTGATTAATGCTAGCAGACCCCGGGGTTGCCTTCCATAAAGTAGCTCGAATGGGGAAAATCCTGTTGAGGCTTGTGGTATTTCCCTGTATGAGAACAATAAATAAGGCAACCACTGGTCCCATTTGTTAGGCTGCTCACCTACCACCTTTCTAATCATCATTTTTAGTGTCCCGTTAAGCCTCTCTACTAAACCATCAGTTTGGGGATGATATGGGGAGGTACGTAGGGTCTGGATTCCCAACAACTGATATACCTCTTTCATTAAATTTGACATGAAATTTGACCCCTGATCCGTGAGAATTTCACGAGGGATTCCTACCCTTGCAAATACCTGAATAAGAGCATTCGCTACATTCTTAGCAGTAACACCGGGCAAGGGAATTGCTTCTGGATACCTGGTGGCGTAATCACATAGTACCAGTACTGTATATACTGATTACCTTTAGAACTTTTTTGTAAAGGACTCACCACATCCATGGCCACCCGGTCAAAAGCTTCCCCAACTACCGGTATAGGGATCAATTTCCCCCAATCCATGATGTTTACTTGGGCCACCTGTTGGCATATAGGGCAAGAGGCACAATATTCTCCCACATCCTTATGTACATTAGGCCAAAAGAAATGCATTAATATTCTACATAAGGTCTTGTCTCTGCCCAAATGACCCCCCATGGGAACATCATGTGCCAACCGAAGAATCTCCTTCTGAAATACTATTGGCACCATGACCTGCTCCACCTTCAAAGAAGATTGAGGATCCTTGCGGACCCTG
Organism: Ascaphus truei; assembly: GCF_040206685.1. Taxonomy (NCBI): domain Eukaryota; kingdom Metazoa; phylum Chordata; class Amphibia; order Anura; family Ascaphidae; genus Ascaphus; species Ascaphus truei. Next base: position 107,258,459 of record NC_134483.1, on the reverse strand, counting down.
GTTAATACACCCTGTCGTAATACATATGATGGTATAGGCCCAAACTCGCTCATCTCTTCAGTATGGGATACCACCTGCTGAAAAAAATGGTTTAGTGAGCTGTCCTGCTGTTGCGCCTCTACAATATCCTTGCCCAAAACATTATTGACCTCGTCCAAATCCTGCACCCCTAATTCTCTAGGACTGAGTGCTTTGTCCTTTCTTTTTTGCCAATGGGATTTCCTGCCTCTCCCTTCTTCACCAAATATCTCTGGGTGAAAAGGAGAAAGCCCCTCCAAAGAAGTTTTCAAAGACATGTCCTCCTTTTCAGCCTGCTTCTACGCTTGGGCCCTTGTGGTAACTGCTGAACAGTGTGTCAATAGTCCTAACATACCTGGAAAGTCCCGCCCCAGAATCACCATGTAGGGCATATTTTCTACTACCCCTGCCTGTACTACATGTGTAACGGTACCCACGGTGATAGGCAGCGTAATGATTGGACACCGCTTATAATGTCCATGGACACATTGTATATTCAGAGAGCCCACTGGTATCCCTTTTGGAAAAGTGTCCTTTCTTTACCAAAGTACTTTCACTCCCAGTGTCTATGAGGGCCTTCACCATTTTCCCTCCAATGGTCACTTCCTTAATGAATCCACCAGCATTGGGGATCATAGTACTTGGCCCATTCTTACCTTGTCGGCAATATCTGGCTATGTGTCCTGGTTTCTTACAGAGATGGCATATTCGTGTATTCTGTATATGTGAGCTCCGACCTGCCCCTTGTCTAAATGAAGATTCCCGTAAAGGTGTATGTGATGAGGGGGGAGGAGGTCTTACCACTGATCTTCTCTCACGTTCCGGATGAGCTGCCAAATAGTCCTCAGCCAGGTCTATAGCTTTATCCCCTGTTTTGGGTCGATGTTCCTGTACCCACAGTCGCGTACCTGGTGGCAGAATCTCGAGGAACTGCTCAAGGATAAATAGCTCCAAAATTTCCTCTTTTGCCTTCTCGGTCGGCTTAATCCACTTATTCATAAGGTCCATCAATTTGGCATAAGTCTCCCGGGGTCCATCTGAATGATTATAGCGGAGGTTGTGGAATCTTTGCCTGAACGTCTCCGGGTTGATGTTATATCGCCTGTAAATGGCCTCCTTCACCATCTCATAGTCTTCGGCATCCCATGGACTTAGAGCACTGTAGGCCATCTGAGCCTTCCCGGTCAGTGTGGGCACTAGTCTCATTACCCATTGTGATCTTGGCCACTGACTAGCTCTGGCCACCCTCTCAAACATGACGAGAAAAGCTTCAATGTCACCCTCAGGGCTCAGTTTATTTAAGCGGATCTCTTTCTGGATCATTGGCTCAGGTGCCGGTGTTATGGTTCCTGCTTGAAGGAGCTTCATCAAGTCCGTCATCTGCTGCGTCTGTCGCTGCTGCATTTCATCCATCCGTCTCTCCTGTTGCTCTATTTGTTTGGTCCATCGCCGCTCCTGTTCCTCACGGTGGTTCTCTAGTTCCCTCTGCCATCTCTCTTCCATCTCCTGCCATCTCTCTTCCATCTCCTGTCGCCGCTGCTCTTGTTTCTCTTCCATCTCCTGTCGCCGCTGCTCTTGTTCTGCCTGTTGGACCACCAGCCACTTCAGAAGGTCCTCCTTTCCTTCCGCTCCAGTCTTAACTGCTTCTACTGTATGGGTCTTGGGCTTGGCTCCAATGTCCCCAGTGTCCTCAGTGGCCTCCAATCCCTCGTCACCCTCCATCATTACCTCCACGCCCGGCACCAATTTCTTCTGCTCGATCAGCCCTTGTCTGGTCAGGACACCTGGATATCTTCGTCTGTTAGGGCGAGCTGCTACTTTCCTTTGGGTCCTTTTCATCGGGGATATAGGGTTTAGATGTTGGGTACAGCATCAATTATCCCACCGCTGCCACCATATGTGAAAGGTTGCGTCCCAGCCTTTATTTAAAGAAGCAGCAGCATCAGACCCTGAGAAGAATGAAAGAGGCTTTTGCTGTTCTCTGAACCATCTTTTTATTAGGGATTCCACATTCAGGTGTACAACATCCAGTTCTCCCAGCGTGATGTCTCCAGCCACAGAGTAGCCAGCAATATCTGCATTAGAAAGTTTGCATCCTTTCACTGAAGTTCCACAGACATCCTCATATCGCATAGCAGCAATAAGGAGTGCAACAAGAGACAACCTCATATCACATAGCAGCAACAAGGAGTGCAGCAGGCCCCAGGGAAAGAAACCCCCTCCCTTTTATTACTGGTTAATTTGGACCAAACCAAATTAAGTATACCACACAGGGGAGTTGTCTCCCAAAACGTACACAATTAGCAAACATAATACACTTCACACAACATACAATTTTCTATAGCAAGCCCCAAAATAAACAACAGTACCTTTTACAAACATCCCATGCATGTCTTTACTCTGCAAAATAAATGACATTTAGTATCACTTACTTTAATTCCTCCCCCTCCATACCATGGTATAATCTACCCTGGATGGTATGCAGGAAGGAAACGCACTTTTCCTTTTTAACAGAGACTGTCCTTGGCTGTGTAACATCAAACTGTGTTTAACACCAACCACACCTGATTGTACTGACTGACTGACCTCAGGACACCACATTAAAGGTTAGTAAAGTTTCAGATAAAGGAAACAAAAAAGATTGCTGGGCACAGCAAAAAGCAAAACAGAGAAAGAAAGAAAGAAAGAAAGATAAAGTGGTGCACTTGATGCCAGAAAGCAAACATGCATTTAACTTATACAGTAGTGCAAGCAGCCCTGTCACACTCAGTCGGATACAATAGAGAGTGGAACTCCATGAATACTAAATATTTCTTTGATATAAATGTCTGCTAGAGTGGCAGAATTAGGAAGACCATTGAGGTGAATGAAATGGGCCTGTTTGGAAAACCTATCAACAATAAGAATAGTATTCATCCCACTAGAGACAGGAAGCTCGACAATAAACTCCATTGAGAGGTGGGTCCACGGTCGGTACGGTATGGGTAAGAGGCGAAGCAGACCTGACGGCTTATTACAGCGGGCTGGTTTCGGGCACAATTGGAACATGAGTTGATGAATTCTTTGATATCCTTAAACATATTGGGCCACCAAAAGGTACGTCTGATTAGATCGGAAGTTCTCTTTGTACCAGGGTGACCGGTAGATTTAGAGGAGTGACCCCACTCAAGGATTTTCTGCTGAAATTGAGGTGCAGCATACAAACAGCCCTCCGGCACCTCCATACCCTCGGGAATGAGCGTCTGAGTCTCCAGGATCCTGTCCAGTACATCAAAAGAGTTAACCGAGCTGACACATTTGGCGGGTAAGATGGTCTCAGGAATGTCTTCGGATTTGTCTTCACTGACGAATTGATGGGATAAGGCATCAGCCTTAGATTCTTGGTACCAGGAATGTAGAAAATTATATCCTTGAATCTGGAAAAGAAAAACACCCAGCGAGCCTGGGGGGAACCGAGGTGACGGGCACCCTCAATGTATAAGAGTTTTTTATGGTCCTTGAGGATCGAAATTGGGTTTTCAGTGCCCTCCAGGAGGTGTCTCCACTTTTGCAGAGCAAGCTTGATGGCCAAGGGTTCCCTGTTGCGAACATTGTTGTTTTGCTCCGCGGGAGAGAATTTCTTTGAGAAAAACCCACAGGGGTGTAACTTATCCTGGGGAGACTGTCTCTGTGAGAGTACAGCTCCAGCTCCAATATCCAAGGCATCTACTTCCAAAGTGAAAGGAAGTTTAGGGTCCGGATGGCGTAAGATGGGAGCGGAGATGAATGCTTTTTTGTGAGCTTCAAGGTCTGACATGCTTCAGGAGACCAAGAAGAAGTGTCCACATCTTTCATCATCAGGGTGGTGATGAGAGCCACTGTGACGGAAAAATTACGGATACATTTACATAATAATTGGCGAAGCCAAGGAACCGCTGAATCGCATTGAGTGAAAAAGATTGGGGCCAATCTACAACTGCCTTGAGTTTATCGGGATCCATGGAGAAGCCCTTGTCAGAGATAATGTAGCCCAAGAAGGAAGTGGAAGTTTGGTGAAAAATATTTCTCTATCTTGGCATAGAGAGGATTCTTGCGAAGACGAGACAGAACTAGTTTGGTGTGCTGGACATGTTCGGATAGAGATTTAGACAAAATAAGAATATCATCGAGGTAGACAATTACAAAAGTGTTGAGGACGTCCTGAAAAATATAATTACAAATTCTTGAAAGACAGCTGGGGCATTACAGAGCCCAAAAGGCATAACCAAATATTAGTAATGGCCGTCTCGCATATTGAAGGCCGTCTTCCATTCGTCCTCTTGTCGTATGCGTATGAGATTGTAGGCCCCACGGAGATCGAGTTTAGAAAAAATGGAAGAACCTTGTAAACGATCAAACAATTCTGAAATTGGTAACGGTTCATCAGGGTTTTTTTGTTAAGACCTCTCTAGTCTATGCATGGGCGGAGAGAACCATCTTTCTTTTTAACTAAAGAACCCAGCCCAGCTGTAGAGGAAGAAGGCCTGATGAACCCTCTCTTTAAGTTCTACAGAATATACTCAGAGACAGCCTTAGTCTCAGGAAGAGATAAAGGATAAGATCTACCTTTAGGAAGGATGGCACCGGGCAGGAGATCAATGGGACAATCATAAGGACGGTGAGGGGGAAGAATTTCAGAACGGACCTTATCAAAGACATCAATGAAATCTGCATATACTTCAGGAAGCAATGGTTTGGCAGGAGTACTGGTTTCTACACGAGCGATATGTTGTACTTGAGAAACAGGAATAACTTCTGAGGCAACACTCCATTTGATAGGTTTTTTGTCTGTCCAGTCTATAAGCGGGTTATGTTGTTGGAGCCAAGGGAGGCCCAGAATTACCTGTACGGAGTTTGAGAGGAAAACATGCAGTGAGATCTACTCCTTGTGACCGTCTATAGTGGAGAGAGTAAGAGTAGGAGTCTCCAATGAGATAAAGGCTGGCTGGAATGGTCGTCCATCGATAGCCTCCAGACCCACCGCACCGACTTCTTGACCAGAGTAATCTTATGTTTAATAGCGAAATCTTGATCACTAAATTCCCCCAGACCCGGAATCGATGAAGGCAGAGGCAGGAGTTAGAAAGCCAGGACCCTCAAGGAAGCATGACCCTTGTAGGCAGACCTCTCTTAGTAGGAGGGAAAGAGGAAATGGTACCCAATGAGATCGCCTTATATTTCATTGGGTGTTGGCATTTCCTGGCTTCGTGGGACAGTGAAGCACCAGGTGACCCGACAGTCTGCATTAGAGACATAGTCCTCCAGTCCTCCGACGTTGTTTCTCTGAAGGGGAGAGCTGGTGACTTCCTAACTGCATAGGTTCCGGAGCCTCAAGAGCTGGGAGAACGGCAGGAGACAGGTTAGAGTTAGGAGCAAACGTAGTGAGAGAACGTGAGTGATGGCGTTCAAACCTCCTTTCCTGAAAGCGTTGATCCATCCTAATACATACGGCAGTAAGATCTTCAAGCACCGTGGATCTTTCTTGAACAGCCAATTTATTCTTTAATGTCTCGGAGAGACCCTTCCAGAAGGCTGCTGATAAAGCCTGTGGCCTGTAGCCGAGGTCAGGGAATAGTCCACACAGGTACTTTCAGGTTAATGAAAACTTTGAGTGGCTTTATTTTCTCCACAGCATAACATAACATGTGGGCACACTGTCCCTTTAATCACCAAAACATATATATATATCCATTCAGTCGAGTACGGCTCTCGCCCACTCTATGGATCAGTGTGCTCCATGTCTTCCGATCTCTCATGGCTTCATCAATATATACAGTAGAGGCAACGTTTATTCTAACATTTGCCGTAAACTAGCCAGGTTACATTCTGGGTATGTGCTGGGTATGTGCTGGGTATGTTCTGGGCTAGTTTGAGGTACGTTTAAGGCATTTCTGCATTGACTAACGACCCATAGGATTAACACAGCAGGGATCCCTGGCAGTCCAATTCAGTTTGAATGGGACTGCCAGGGACCCCCGCTGTTAACCTGATAGACCATTTATCAATGCAGAAATGCTGGGGCTAGTTTAAGGAAAGTTTAAGGCATGTATTCAGAATAAACCCAGGGTGTTTCCTGGGTTTTATGGGGAATTGCCACTGGTTTTTGTTCGAATAAGAGTTGCCTCTACTGTATAATAATATTTAAAAAGTTAAGAGTTGGTATAGCGCTCGCCAATTTAATGTTCTTCTTTGTTGCTGGTGCCAGTATGGAGATAGTGGCTGTGACCCCTTGCTGAGAACGCTGTTGCAAGGTAGGAATAGTAGATTTTTGCTCCGCACACAGACTTATTAATTAGAAATCAGTGTAAGATTTCAACATTTATTCTAGCAGACAGTGAAATGTTTGTAGATTCGAACTTCTATACCTTGATCAAAATGGAAGACCTTAGATGCCAACCGCCTCGCCATGAATGAGAGTCAAGGAGTGCAGATGACCCACAAACAGCTGCATTCATCTTTCCCACAAGGACGGATTGAATGCTTCCCCTGCTGTGCTGAGCACCACAGATGGATGTGCCTGATGGAACTCGTAACAGAGGGACTTAGATCATCACTGGAGTCTTGTGGTGATATATTCTTAAAGAGTTGCTTTCCTGTAAGGGCATTACGGCATTACTGTTTTTCCTGCTTTTATACATATTCAGTAACAATGTAAAGCAGAATTGTATGTCACTGCACTTTTCTCTTTCTAATATGTGTATATACAGTGGTCGACAAATCACCAAAAAATCTACTCGCCACACAAAAAAATCTACTCGCCACCTACAGTAGTACCAAACGTGTGCTGCTTGGGCCAATAGGAGCTCACCACGATGTTAAATCCACTCGCCCGGGGCGAGCAAATGTATAGGCTTGTCGAACACTGTATATATATATATATATATATATATATATATATATATACATATATATATATATATATTATATATATATATATGTGTGTGTGTGTAAATATATATACAGTAGCAAATGGAAATATTACTGTTTGCTCATTTGCATGTCTTGCATATAGTAATATTTCCATTTGCTATATGCTTTACTGTGGAGGGTTTTTGTCACTTTTTTTTACCCCGATAATTTAACTATATATACATATATATATATATATATATATATATATATATATATATATATATATATATATATATATATATATATATATATATATATACATACATATATACATATATATATATGTATATATATATATATATATATGTATATATATATATATATACTTGGTACATACACATATATACATATATATATATATATAGTACATACAAATATATATTTATTTATTATTATTTTTATTTATAAAATATTTTACCAGGAAGTAATACATTGAGAGTTACCTCTCGTTTTCAAGTATGTCCTGGGCACAGAGTAAAACAAAATAATACATGGTTACAAATACAGTTACATAAATGAACAAGGTATACATTATATACAAGACATTGCGTGCACAGTTAAAGAAAATATATATTATAGGCGTACTGTATGAAACAGTTACAGACCAGATTAAAGTGTGAGACAGCCTTAGATTTGAAAGAACTTAAGCTGGTGGTGGATATGAGAGTCTCTGGTAGGTTGTTCCAGTTTTGGGGTGCACGGAAGGAGAAGGAGGAACGTCCGGATACTTTGTTGAGTCTTGGGACCATGAATAGTCTTTTGGAGTCTGATCTCAGGTGATACTGCACCGACACACTTTATTCGAGCAAATACCCAGTATGTACCTGGCAGATACCTGGAATGTGCCGCTCCTCACCTCTGACAAGCCCCGTTGCGTTTGCCTTCCCAGCCTGGGTTCATGCCTGGCTGACGGGCGGCTGATCTGTTAAATGATAATGATTAGGATTTAATAGGCTGCAATGCTTCGCGTGTCTACCAGATGGCATAAATTCATGAATTGTAATGCAGTATACATATATATACTGTGCAGTATTGCAGCCAGTGGGAATAAAATGCTTTAATCCCCGCTTGGAAAATAACCCAATGCACTCGGGCAGAAAACGGTCACAAACCTCAATACACCCGGGTATACCCGAATTCGTGGGACTAGCCGAGCTCGAATAAAGTGTGTCGCCAGTGTAGGTGCTGCATGTGGTAGTGGTGAGGAGCTTGTTCAGGTAGCTGGGTAGCTTGCCCAGAAAGTATTTGAGGGTGAGACAGGAAAGGTGAACTTTGCGCCTAGACTCTAGTGATGACCAATCTAGTTCTTTGAGCATTTCGCAGTGATGTGTGTTGTAGTTGCATTGGAGAACAAAACGACAAATTGAATTATAGAGGGTGTCAAGTTTGCTAAGGTGGGTTTGATGAGCCGAGCCATATACTATGTCTCCATAGTCAATAATTGGCATTAGCATCTGCTGTGCAATACGCTTTCTGACCAGGAGACTTAGGGAGGATTTGTTCCTGTAAAGTACCCCTAGTTTAGCAGTGGTCTTGGTTGTCAGGGTATCAATGTGCATCCCGAATGTTAAGTGGGAGTCAAACCATAAGCCCAGGTATTTAAAACTAGTGACAGGTGTTAGGGTGGTGTTAGCGTTGGTTCTAATCAGGAGCTCAGTCACTGGAAGCTTTACAAATTTAGTCTTGGTCCCAAATACCATTTTACAGTCTTGTCAGTGTTTAAAAACAGTTTGTTTTGGGAAATCCAGTTTTTGAGTCTCAAAAAGTCAGACTGAAGTATGTGTTGAAGGTCAGAGAGGCTATGGCTGTGTGCATACAGGATTGTGTCATCTACATACATGTGTATTGAGGCTTCCTTACAAGCTGTGGGAAGATCATTAATGAACACTGAGAAGAGTAGGGGCCCCAGAACAGAGCCTTGCGGGACACCACAGGTGATATCCAGGGGGTTGGAGTTAGAGCCTGAGATGGACACATGTTGGGATCTTCCTGATAGGTAGGACTGAAACCAGTTTAAAGCATGTTTCCCTATTCCAGAGCTCTGGAGTTTGTTAAGCAGGATAACATGATCAACTGTGTCAAAAGCCTTTGCAAAATCTAGGAATACTGCACCAGTGAGTTGTCCCCGTTCCATTCCACACTGGATTTCATTGCAAACTTTTAGCAGGGTAGTTACGTGGAGTGTTTGGGACGAAACCCAGACTGGAATTGGCTAGGGAAATTTGTCTTGGTGTAGAAATCGCTTAATTGGGAGTGAACACATTTTTCCATAACTTTGGATAGAATTGGAGAAGTGAGATTGGCCTGTAGTTTGAGACAGTGTTTTTGTCCCCACTTTTGAAGATTGGGACAACTCTGGCAGTTTTCCAGGTCTTAGGGATATGGCCTGCAGACAGGATAGAGTTGACTATGGGCGCAATTGGTTTGGCAATGGCTGGGGCACCAAGTCGTAGGAACCTAGATTGTAGTAAGTCGGGTCCACATTGGCTGCTTAGTTTTAGTTTGAGGAGCGCTTGTATAATCTCCTCTTCAGATACTGGGCCAAATTGAAAATTGTGGGCAGTGTTGGGAGGGGTTGGGACTATAGGGGTACACCCAGGATGAGATTCAGGTTTGTGGTTTGGGCTGCGTTTCGCTAATAAGTTAGTGGCACACCCCACAATGTAATCATTGAATGCATTTGCGATGTCAGTGGGGTTTGTCAGAGTAATATCCTCCTTAGTGATATTACTTGGTTGTTGATGGTTAGGAGGCTGGAATATATTGTTGATTTCCTTCCAGAAGTTAGCTGGGTTTGATGTATTTTGGTGGAGATTGTCAGAGTAATATTGTGCTTTTGCCTTGTTTGACTTGTGCACATGTTCCGCATGCATCTGTAGTGATTGAGATCCTTGGTAGTGCCAGTTACTTTGTAGCTTTTCCACAAGGCATCCCTGAACTGGTAGAGTGCTATAAGGTCAGGTGTAACCCATGGAAGGTGGGCCCCCCGTACCCTTATTTTGCGTAGTGGAGCATGTGTATCGCAGAGTTTTAAGAACTCAGATTGGAAATAGTCGAACGCAGAATCAGGGTCGGGAATTAAATCGATTCTGTGGCATGGGCAGTTGCTAAGGTCATCCAGAAACTGTTGTGGGTTAAAGTTTTTAAATGTTCTAGTGAGGAGAACTTTAGGGCTTGAATGGGGCGGTTTAATTTTCCTTACACAGTACACTATTGCATGGTCACTGAAAATATCAGGAAGGATGCCAGAGGATTGGATTCTGCTGGGGTTTGAGGAGAGAATCCAGTCTAGCAAAGAATGGTTATGCGACTTCAGGTTTATTTGTGTGGGTTGGGAAATGAGTTGCGATAGGTTAAGTGACTTGAGTTGTATCTGGATTTTGTGGTTTTTAGGGTCAAGCCAATTGAAGTTCAAATCCCCTAGAACTAGCAGCTCACTCTTCTCATTCAGAGAGGAAATGGAGGCAAGAAATTGGGTGATATCAGTCAAGGATTGTAGAGGGGCTTTTGGGGGGCGGTAGATGCCAGCAAGCAAGATGGGCTTAGAAAAGGGGAGGCAGATTTTGCCAACTAGAGTTTCAAAAGAGGGTGGACTTGGTGGGCAATGTAACAGTGTAAATTGTAAGGTGTCTGCAATATAAAATAACACCCCTCCTCCTCTCTTTGACCTATCTCTCCTAAAAATGGAGTATCCCTGAATGGCGATATTTGCATCAGGGGTTTTAGGGGATAGCCATGTTTCTGTAAGAACGATGGCTTTGGGTTTATGCATAAGGCACCATGCCCTTAGTTCATCCAGTTTGGGCAGCACGCTCCGGATGTTTATATGGGCGACAGATAGCCCTTTTTGGAATTTAAAGGTGGAATTCTCAGGGGCATGGGACAGAGCTGAAATGGGAGGACCTGGGTTAGTTTCAACATCACCTGCTAGAGAGAGTAATAGTATGAGTAGAAATTTGGGTAGTTGTTTGCAAGTTGTAAATTTGTGGTGTTTTCCATTAGAGTGAGCAGTGGTTGGTGTGCTGGTTTTTAGAGTTCTCCACCAACATTCAGTAGATAGTGCAAAGCTTTTGCGTAGTCCAGGGTGTATGGTGATGTTGGGTGTGGGCCAGGATGGAGGAGTTTGTAGTGGATAGAGGGAGTAACATCTCCATGAGGCCAGGAGAAAGAAAAAAGTTAGAAGACATAGCAGGTTCATGATGCCAGAGGTTGGCAGTGCTGCAAGGAGCTGCTGTGAGCAGAGTGAGTGTGTGCAGACAAAACAGCAGGAGTGGGCCTGTACCTTGTCAAGTGTTTTGCTGCATTGCAATGCTAGAGTCAGTTCAGGGTTTCAGTGTTTTGTGCAGTCAGTTTTGGGAGAGGCTGCAGTGAAAGAAGTTGTAAAGGGGTGGGGGGTTAAACTATGCAGGCTAACAAGCAAGGGATCATAGTGTGATCTGAATAGCTTACCGTTTGTTGTCTTGACTAAAAGAGTGTGCAGTAGATCCAGTCCCCAGTCACCTCTAGTCAAACTGTAGTCTAACTGTTTTTATCACTTAAAAACCTCACTTTAAATATATACATATATATATGTGTGTGTGTGTATGTGTATATTTTCACCAATAATTTGTATGATAGTCTAAATCACATATAGCTAGACCTAAAGCTAAAACATAATTTAAGTGATTTTTTTCTAAACAAAATTATAATATAGAAATGCGTATATAGTACAACTGCATGTAAAAAATGAATTCATGTATTTAAAACATAACCCTCTGTAAACTGTTCAGAGCTATATTTAACATGAGCGATTTTTTTTAGGATTGTATGTATTGTATCCCATAGATATGAAATCAACAAAGTTTATAGAAAAAGAGATACTGTAAATCAAAGACCGAAAAGTAACACTAAGCTTATATACTTGCTAAATTACTTTTTTTTTTTTACAGTCTGCTATTGCTAGAAATTGGATTGCTTTTAAACTAATGTGATCTGGTGGGCAAAAGTGAGTGAAACCGCAAAGCCTGGAGGAACACTAATTACTTGTTTTAATTAGAAGCAGCTTTCACAGGAGTAAAATCTCCCTATAGGCCTCTTTTCGGTAGGTGTGGATAAAATGAAGTAGAAACAAACCAATAAACTCTTCCTTGCCTGAAATGAGAGTGATGATAACATTTCTGCTAAAGACACATTTAATTTGACAAGTTTCTAATCCCTAAAGGAATATGGCCTACAACATAGACTGCTCACTCAAATAACTTAAACAATCAGTAGTACAATGGAGTCTCTAATTTTATTCTGCTACATCATGAAAGTGCTTTTTGTGGCATATTCATTCACAAAAAAGTCTTAACCTATCCCCTTTTATGCTTGTGTATAGCAAATCTCAGTGGGACATTGAATTGAAATGGTCAACTCCAAAAGTAGCATGAGAAGCTTTGAGTCTTTCTTTCCTTGCCACTCTAAAGAGAACATTGAATTCTACTTTTCATTCCCTTCACCATAGGGGTAATTCCCATAATGATGATAGAAAAAGAACATGACATCATTCTGTACTGTGATGCAATAATATTTTCAAACTAGCAACACCTTGATGTGAAAATCACGCATTGCATCTAATAGTTGGCTGATACATAGGTTAAATGTAGGAACTCACTTATTGTTTTTAAAATTGACCAAATATTGTGTATTGACAAGATGATGATGATGATATATATCATGATAATATATATACCATACGTTAGTAGAGTAGGACAGCACTCAGGTAAAGCAGGTAAATAGGTTTGGAATGTAAACAAACAGGGTACAAGTATCCAACGTTTCGGTCCCCAAACGGGACCTTTCTCATGGTAGTGCAGTGAGGGAATGATTATGTGTCACACATATACCCCTAAAGCCAGGTGAAGCTAATTCCTGAAACCACAATCAATTAAATCAGGAAAATGCCCGCCAAACCTGCGCTCCAGTGATCTCTAATGTGCTGATCTGGCCATTTTGAACAATCCGATTGGCCATCTTTACTCGGAGTGTCCTTGCGTATGAGCAATGCATATTTGACTAATGCATCTCTATGCGCATGGACAACTAAACAACCCCGGGTGGATGCTAGCATGCGCTGTGCTGGAGGATCCTACATAAAGTGAGAGAGTAATAAATAAATTGAATAGACACAAGATGCGGGACATGTGTGCTCATTTGCATGTCATTTCCCAGAATCTTTTGCTGCAGTGGAAGCACTGTTTGCTAGGTGATAATGGTTTGCAGACATGTCTAAGAAATGTGAATGTGCTCACAAGTAATATTTTTATTATATATATATATATATATATATATATATATATATATATATATATATATATATATATATATATATATCTTAACTAAGTATGTATATATATATATATATATATATATATATATACATACATACATACATACATACATACATAGTTAAGTTATGGTGGGTAAAAAAAGTGACAAAAACCCACCATAACTTAACTAAGTATGGTAAAACAGATCCCTGCTTCATTTTTGCATAGCCAGTAGAACCAACCCCACACTGAGGAGACCCATTAAGGTCGAAACAGTCTGTCTGAGGGTGGGTTTACTGGCTATGCAACTTAACCCTGGCTCTGCTCAAAGCTGTGACCATGCGGCAAGCTTAAGCCTATAGGGGAACCATGTTGAATGGTTTTGAAGCAAAAGGTGGCACGGTGTGCTCATTTGCATGTCATTTCCCAGAATCCCTTGCTGCAGTGATAGTGCTGTGCTGGGTGATAATGTTGAAATGCGGGTTGCAGACCTGTCTAAGACATGCAAATGAGCATACAGTAATATTTCCATTTGTTATATATATATATATATATATATATAGATATATATATGTGTATATATATATGTATATATATATATATATATTATATAAACAAAAAGAAAAATGTTGGCGCTTAGCTCTAATTTGATCAATACAAGTGAAGTGAATGAAACTGTCAAAAATATAAATGAACAGGAATATGTATAAATATATGTATGTTTAACGGTGTTTCCCCCACCCGATGGGAGATCCCCATGTTATCAGGTGTATGGTGCATGCTTCCTGTTGGCTCACAGAATGCTGAGTTTTTCGCCAATGGTTGTGGGAACTGCAGGACAGGCTTTTGGGGTATATACCCGACATTTACTCCATGGTATACAGCACCAACATCTGCCGTAAGCTCCAGATGTATGGAGGCAATCTCCTAAGGTAGAAATGGTTACCTCTACCCCCAGTAAGATCACACACCAGGCAGGAGGTACAGCTCAACCCTGTTATAGCGCGATCCGCTACAACGCGGATACGCTTATAATGCAGTCTGAGCGTGGCTCCCGATTTAAAACATCTACAAGGTTTTTTTTTCAAAGCTTTATTGCTAATGCACACACACACGGACACACAGACATATCACCCACCCCTGCACATAACATACACCAAATACTCCCCTACACATAACACACATTACCCCCCCTGTACATCACACACACAATACTCCCCTGCACATCACATCCCATCCCAACCCCCCTGCCCATCACACAACCCCTGCACATCACACCCCCCTGCCCATCACACCCCCCCTGCACATCACCCCCTCTGCATATCCCTTCATGCACATCAAATCCCCACAACCCATCACACACACACACAACCTGTATCCGCCTTAGACATGATCCCCAGCGCTCTGATTCCCCCAGTCAGTCCCTGGCACCTGAATCCCGGCTCAGCATCTCTCTGGCACCTGGAAAGGGAAACCTCCCATGGGAACTCATGGGAAATGTCAAATTAACCCTACACACCCCGTCTCCACCTCTGGTTTATGTTAACCCCTCAGTATCCATCTCCCAGCACGGATCTCTGTGTTCAGTCCTAATTAAACATGTCACATGCCACATGTAATGCTGTGTGTGGGATCTCCGCCGCTGTATGATCCTGTGTGGGTGGGCTTCGTGTAACCCCTAGCAGGGGGGGTTTATGGGGGGATTTGATGAAAAAACATAATTGGGTTAATGAGAGGTGGTCAGTGGGAGAGAACCCCCTTAAATTACCCCCATGTCTCTGTTACCCCTGCCCGCTCCCTGCTTAGAGTGCAGTGAAGCTATACTCTCTGAGCTAGGGTGGGTTAGAACCCCAAACATTTTAACTGGCCATGACACACACACCATCACCTTGCCCTGTCATGGCAAACCCTTGGTGTCGGATCCCCAGGACCCTGCTCCGGGTAAGTCCTGATCGCTGTGGCCATTTCCCCCCCCCCCGCAATCCTGGTTTTAACGCTGTCTCATTATGTAGACCACGAGCACCGCGTTATAAAGGGGATCAGCTTTATATTCAACTGTAACCGGCTTTATGCTTCTGCACACTCACAAGATCAAGTCAGTCCCTGCCCAATACATTCACAATTCTGGTCTCTAGACTTAGGATGGTCCCTGGACCTTCACTACGGGTCAAGGGCCCCTTGCAGCATCCCTGCTCTTCCCTAGCCCTCGAGCAGGACCAGGGGAAAAGGTTATCACTCACTCTCCCACTTAGGGATGATGACCAGGCCCTGCCAGTACATAGCAGTCCTGTTTGATACCTTGTCTCTCTCACAGTAAGACACACTAAAGAATTTGGGGTTTAAACTCCCTTAAGTACAGTAGGGGGAAGGTACTAGGTCTGAACCCAGGATTGGGCAGAACACAAACCTAGACCCACCTAGACTCAAGGAAACCTGCCTGTGTGGGGAAAACCCATGAATAATACTGGCTCTGCCTGCTCTTAGTGGGTAGAGGTGACAAGGGAGCGGGACACCATGCACATGTAAAAGAGGAGAGATCACACAAATAGTACAATACTGTAAAGCACAAAAATGATATTCTTATGAAATTCTGCAAAGATTATACTCACAAGCAGACAGTGAGTAAAGGCATTTCACACATAAAGTGTACACGAACAGTAGTCCCACGTAGAGGGGCGTCTGAGGACCAGGATGGAATGGATAGGGTGCACTACAGCAGAGAACAAGAACACACCATAGCGTGAACTGTGCAACAATTTAATGAATTAAAAAACACTTCACAAGTGCCCACTTACAGAGTAAACGATAGTAACAGGCAATAAGGAATCAGAGGTACAGGCATATGATGATCTCACCGCCACTTCCTCTCCAGGAATCGCGATTAGGTTTGGAATGGAGGTGCTCCGCCACAGGTGCTCCTAATTGCGGCCACAAGAAGCAACGAACAGCTCGGCGTCTCTCCTCCACGTGTCTTGGTATCTGCCTCGATTCGACGCGTTTCGCTAGAGAACTAGCTTCATCAGGAATCTGGCACCCTATACTACACTTGCTCTTAAATACAGTCAATTCGCTCTTCATTGGTGGTATATAATTGTCTCAGGTGACGTGGAATTGATGCGTTACATCTGTGACCAGAGTCACCCTGGACACATGATACAAAACCAATCCAAGATGGCCGCCAACAGGACAAAAACTTACAAACACCTTGTATAACTTTATCAGCCACATTGTCTTAGTGACAGTGTTGGGAATGGACAACAGGTCACAATGGACAACAGGTCACAAACCCTCTTAAATTGAGTAGTCAGCAAAGAAAAGACATTGCATACATTTAAAAATATACCCAAAATATACCCAAAAACAATGTTAATACAATACTGATAAAAATAAATTCTGAGAGTGCATTTTGAAAAGAATATACACATACTTAAAACATATATACAAATTTGAACTATTGCTAATGTTTGAGATTTTTAATGGTTCACCCTAATAGTTAAATTACAAAATAAAAAATAAAGAATAATATTTTTATTACAATAAAAATAGAAATGAAAATAAATAAATAAAGACAGCTAAAATTCTAACTCATTCTAATTGCTATCCTTGTAGTCCAACAAGGCATACAGTAAAGGTGATTTGGTGCTCAAGCATGGAATCCCATTATTCTGAGTATATGAGGGGGACACTTCTGGGACATGAGATATTAAACCTTTAAAGAGCTCCAGTTGCCCTGAAGGCAGGGGTAAATGCACAAAGACACCCCCCCTAACCTCATTGAGTTTTCCCATCCCTACTTCCCTCTCTTTTCCAAATAATTTTCTCTTTTTCCCTTTTTTCTCTTTTTTTCTCTTTCTTCTTCTTGTTTTTCTCTCTTCTTTCTTTTCATCCCCCAGCTCTTTTCCTTCCTTTTCCCCCTTCTCCTTTCCGCCCCCTTCCCCCCTTTTTCTTTCCCTCTTTTCTTTCTTTTCCTTCTTCCCCTTTCCCCCTCCCCCTCCCCCCCACCTTCTTTCCCTTCTCCCACTCCCCCTCAACTCTATTTTCTCTTCTTTAATTTCTCCATTTATTTATCTTTCCCTTTCCTTTCCTTCTCTCCCTTTTTCTTCTTTTCTACGTCTCTTTTGTTCTTTTTCCTCTTACCCTTCTATTTCTTTTTCTTCTTATCTTTTTTCTTTCCCCCCCCTTTTCCCCTTTCCCTCCCCCGCCCCCTCCCTACCCCTCCTCTTGTTTTTCCCCCCCACTGCACTTTGGATAATTGATGTGAGTGTCAATATGTTTACAGGCATCTCCATCAACATCCTCATTATGTGGTGGGGTTTATACATTTTACCAGTCACCAACGGGCATGGGGACGCATGCGCGAGCACATAGTACTCTGTGGGCATTGCCCTTGTGATTCCTGACTGTTTCATGACATACTTTGCTCTGCGCATGCGCGGAACGAACGTGGCTAGCATGAGGCGCATCTCGCGATATTTGGCCCTCCATTGCAGTGCGGTGCGTGTCACCGAGCTGGGTGTTTGGAGGCGGCTCTCCTGCGAGTGCCAACAGGTAATTAGCCATCCCCACATGCCCTAACAGATATACACTAATTGTTTAAGCAGTTTAAGGGGCTTGAGGTTTGTAATTAGTGAGTTTTGGCGCCAAAATCGGCAGACTGTGCCCCTATATATACCTGATGTATACCATGTTGATACACTTCTTGATAAAGTGCAATTTGTCTGCACGAAACGCGTAGAAGGTTGCAGCCTTCTGTTTTTATGTTCACCCAATAAAGAAATATTTTTGCCAGACCTGCCATCACCCCCTTTTTTTGCTGTGCGTTGCACCAACCCATTTGCACTGGATTAGTCCAACAAGGCAGCATGTATGAAATAAGAGATCAGAGTTAGCAAGCACATAGTATACTTTAGAAAAATATCTTAAAAAGGGCACAAAATGAAATTTTAAACCAGTAAGAGAAATCTACAAAAATCCACTATCATTGCGGGTGATGTATCATGGTCCAAAAGCGTAAAAAGTAATAAAAAAGCAGAGTAATTTTGGGACAATATACAAATCCCAACCAGTAGTCTATGTATTTGAAAAATAAAATTTTTATAATACTGGTTGTTGGAAAAAATATTAGTAATTGCTTTTTGAATATATAAGATCTCCAGTCATATTCATTGAAAGCAACTACATACCTTAGTGAATCCGATATGTATCAAACGTACATGAAAAAGAAAAAAACATAAAAATACAGCAATGAAACATGGTACATTCACCCATCTTAACATCACTGGTTTCACATCTCATTACAAACTTCAGTAAAAAAATGTATTACAAATTAAAATGAAATAAGATATAATCACACTAAGAAAGCTCCCAGCTCAAAATCAGCATTGAGACCTTACGGGATCAGAGTTTTTAATTTATAAATACAGTGTGTTTCTCTCTTTATTAATTTTGTCTCCCTGTTACCGCCCCACCAGTGTAGTTTTACGTGTTCAATCCCTTTGTATTTCAAGCTATTGGGATCTGATGGTGACACAGTTCATAATGTTGAGATACATTATGTGTGGGAAGTTTATGTGCAGTCATAAAGAAAGTGTTAGAATCAGATTCAGACATGATGACTGATCAGTTAGAGTTTCTATTGGAGTGGATACAGTTTATCCTTGACCATAACTATTTTAATTTTAATGGTCAGTATTTCCTCCAGAGATGTGGCACCGCCATGGGTTCCAAGTTCGCGCTGAGCTATGCCAATTTATTTATGGGCATCTGGGAGGACGATTACATCTGGTCCTACCCAGGGCTCGGCGTGAACTTGGTCCTGTGGCGGCGCTACATCTATGATGTCTTTATTGTTTGGAAAGGTAGCGATACTGCACTGAAGGACTTTATGGTCTACATTAATAATAACAATGCCAATCTGAATTTCACCTATCAGTATAGCACACATTCTATTGATTTTTTAGATTTAACCATCTTTGTGGAAGATAATATATTGAAGAGTCGCACGTATTTTAAACCTGTGGACACTAACAATTTCATACTAAGATCTAGTTGCCATCATCCCCATTGGTTTGACAATGTCCCATTTAGACAATATCGGCGGCTTAAACGGAATTGCACGAATGAGGAGGATTTTGAGTCACAGTCTGAAATTCTGACAAAAAGGTTTTTAGAACGAGAATATAAAAAAGAGAAACTAGATGAGGCCATTCGTAAAACCAGACTATTGGACAGAAAAGACCTTTTAAAACCTAGAGCGAAAGGGGATAATTCCAGCCAAAAGACAAATTTAGATTGGGCCTTTCTTACTAATTATAACAGAGAAGCAGTCAATATAAGGAAAATAATAAAAAAGCACTGGCATCTAGTGAAAAATGATCCAGTGCTTAAAGAAATCGTACCTGATATGCCTCAAGTTATATATAGGAAAAGTAAAAATCTGAAGAATCAATTAGCTCCCAGTGCCCTGATAGAGGAAAAGAAGATCCCTAATGAGAATTAGTTGAGACCGATCAAAGGCTTTTTTGGCTGTCTTTCATGTAAGGCCTTTAAGAATAAAGAAACAACTAACAGGTCCTTTCGGTCAAATGTCACAGGAGAAACTTTTGACATTGACAGCCATATCACGTGTCTTACAGAATATGTAATTTATGTACTGGAGTGCCCATGCGGCCTCCAATACATAGGGAAGACAACACAACCTCTCAAAGTGAGAATTTTAGAACATCTGGGTACTGCTGCGACACTCTTTATTCGAGCAAATACCCAGTATGTACCTGGCAGATACCTGGAATGCGCCGCTCCTCACCTCTGACAAGCCCCGTTGCGTTTGCCTTCCCAGCCATGGTTCATGCCTGGCTGAAGGGCGGCTGATCTGTTAAATGATAATGATTAGGATTTAATAGGCTGAATGCTTCGCGTGTCTACCAGATGGCATAAATTCATGAATTGTAATGCAGTATATATATATATATATACTGTGCAGTATTGCAGCCAGCGGGAATAAAATGCTTCAATCCCTGCCTGGAAAATAACGCAATGCACTCGGGCAGAAAACAGTCACAAACCTCAATACAGCCGAGTATACCCGAATTCGTGGGACTAGCCGAGCTCGAATAAAGTGTGTCGCCAGTGTAACATCAGAAGAAAACTTCCCACACATAATGTATCTCGACATTATGAACTGTGTCACCAATCAGATCCCAATAGCTTGAAATACAAAGGGATTGAACACGTAAAACTACACTGGAGGGGCGGTAACAGGGAGACAAAATTAATAAAGAGAGAAACACACTGGATTTATAAATTAAAAACTCTGATCCCGTAAGGTCTCAATGCTGATTTTGAGCTGGGAGCTTTCTTAGTGTGATTATATCTTATTTCATTTTAATTTGTAATACATTTTTCTTTACTGAAGTTTGTAATGAGATGTGAAACCAGTGATGTTAAGATGGGTGAATGTACCATGTTTCATTGCTGTTTTTTAGATTTGTTTCTTTTACATGTACGTTTGATACATACAGTATCGGATTCACTAAGGTATGTAGTTGCTTTCAATGAATATGACTGGAGATCTTATATATTCAAAAAGCAATTACTAATATTTTTTCCAACAACCAGTATTATAAAATTTTTATTTTTCAAATACATAGACTACTGGTTGGGATTTGTATATTGTCCCAAAATTACTCTGCTTTTTTATTACTTTTTACGCTTTTGGAACATGATACATCACCCGAAATGATAGTGGATTTTTGTAGATTTTTCTTACTGTTTTAAAATATTATGCTGCCTGGTTGGACTACAAGGATAGCAATTAGAATGAGTTAGAATTTTAGCAGTCTTTATTTATTTATTTTCATTTCTATTTTTATTGTAATAAAAATATTATTCTTTATTTTATATTTTGTAATTTAACTATTAGAGTGAACCATTAAAAATCTCAAACATTAGCAATAGTTCAAATTTGTATGTATTTTTTAAGTATGTTTATATTCTTTTCAAAATGCACTCTCAGAATTTATTTTTATCAGTATTGTATTAACATTGTTTTTGGGTATATTTTGGGTATATTTTTAACTGTATGCAATGTCTTTTCTTTGCTGACTACTCAATTTAAGAGGGTTTGTGACCTGTTGTCCATTGTGACCTGTTGTCCATTCCCAACACTGTGTCACTAAGACAATGTGGCTGATAAAGTTATACAAGGTGTTTGTAAGTTTTTGTCCTGACGGCGGCCATCTTGGATTGGTTTTGTATCATGTGTCCAGGGTGACTGTGGTCACAGATTTAACGCATCAATTCCACGTCACCTGAGACAATTATACACCACCAATGAAGAGCAAATTGATTGTATTTAAGAGCAAGTGTAGGATAGGGTGCCAGATTCCTGACGAAGCTAGTTCTCTAGCGAAACTCATCGAATCGAGGCAGATAACAAGACACGTGGAGGAGAGACGCCGAGCTGTTCGTTGCTTCTTGTGGCCGCAATTAGGAGCACCTGTGGCGGAGCGTCTCCATTCCAAACCTAATCGCGATTCCTGGAGAGGAAGGGGCGATGAGATCATCATATGCCTGTACCTCTAATTCCTTATTGCCTGTTACTATCGTTTACTCTGTAAGTGGGCACTTGTGAAGTTCTTTAATTCATTAAATTGTTGCACAGTTCGCGCTATGGTGTGTTCTTGTTCTCTGCTGTAGTGCACCCTATCCATTCCATCCTGGTCCTCAGACGCCCCTCTACGTGGGACTACTGTTCGTGTACACTTTGTGTGAAATGCCTTTACTCACTGTCTGCTTGTGAGTATAATCTTTGCAGAATTTCATAAGAATATAATTTTTGTGCTTTACAGTATTGAACTATTTTTGTGATCTCTCCTCTTTAACATGTGCATGGTGTCCCGCTCCCTTGTCAACTCTACCCACTATGTCCCAGGGGAAACGAAGACATTCCCATCTTGTCTAGGTTGTGTGGGTATCCTTTGTTTATTCATTTTAGTTTTATTATATATGTTTATTGCATATTTTTGGGTTCATTTCTTCTAGTGGGCCCTGGTAACCAGAGGGTGTCACTGTTTCACTGTTTTAATTTGGATTATTTCTTTGTGGCACTATCTCCTCTTGAGCGCCAATCCTGGTTATTTTCTTGCTTCTGTCTGCTCTTACCAGGACTTGCATGCCAGCGAGGGCAGACTAGTAGCCACACCAGGCATGGCTACATTCTCCCTCTGGTGGAATCCAATGGTCACCACTTGGAACCGAAATTTGATGTACCATCCCTTATCTAAGTACCTGGAACAGAACAAAATAGCATTGCTGAACAATGGTAGTATGCTCACAAGATATACAGTTGTTACATCATTCCGGCAGAGGTGATACATACACATTTTCTGGAAAACATTGTACATTACAGTATTATATGAAGCAACAATCATATTACTGCATTAGAAATTACAGAGCAAAAAACGAATATCAGCTCCAGAAGCAAAAAGGTAAGTGAAATCAAATAACAGTCTTTTAAATTGATAAAAGCAATGTCTGGTACATATAAGAATAGGTGCAGGGAGAGGGGAGAAAAACGAAGGGATTAATCAAGGTATAGGTACTACAGAGAGGTTGGATTCCCACCAGGCTGTGTGACCCCCTGAGATGCATCACCTTACCCCCGTCTCCTTCCAAATGAAGTGGTGTAGAGCCGCATGCTCACAAGGTGTCAAGGACTCCTTGACAAAGCGCCATAGTGGGCTGGAAACATGTGGGAAGAGGAGATTTGTCATTTTATATAGTTTTCATTAAAGGCTTTTTTAACCTTCAAATCTGGTGAGTTCCCATACTTCTTTTCATAGTAAGCGGTAGTCCACTCGATCATTTTTTGTTTCTGCATTAGAAATTACCCTGGTTCGCCCCAACATGAAAAACCTATTTACTAACTGATACTAATGCTGAGGGTGTGGCTTACGGACCAACGCACAGTACTGTCCGGTTCTGTGACTGAAAATACCCGTTTTTGGGTGTCTTTCTGAAACATATTCCACTCTATCCATGTAAATGTATCTGCCTACTTTCCACACACCTACAAGATATGCTATTCTCTCCTCTAGGTGATAGAAGGTACTCTTTGCATGAGAGGTGATGTAGGCTCGTATGACCTCTACTAGCCAATTTTCCCTACTCTCATCTATCTCTTGCATTATGGGATCTGGAATGTATGGATATTCAAATCCATATGACTGTCGGTACCGCAGGACTATGTGTCTTTCAGCCCTGCTGATCTTGATCAGTCTGCGACCTTCTGCCTGAAATGCAACACCCAAAACAGTGGTTCCTGTACGGGAGGATTACAGTACCTGAATATTACACATTTTGGTTGAACTATCCCCAAGCGTATTGTGTGCTCCCTGCGCCTTAGGGCTTCAGCCATTTCCTCTGGACCAAACTCTCCCTCTGCCCATCAGTGATCTACTATGTCTCCAATCTCTAGCAGAAACCTAGTGTGATGCATATATGGTATATACCCCTTGTACCTGGGATCCCACCAAGGTAACAATTTTACTGCCTTTGTGTACCCAGAATCTGAAGTAGTTGTAGACGAGAACCCCGAAGTGTCTGAATTTACTGACATGGCATATTTACCCCCCAGAGGTAACGCTGTCCGTGGCCTCATCCTCCTCTGACCTCTCCCCAAAGTCCCCGTCTTTCCAGCTGAAAAGTCCTGCTTGCTCCGGAGTGCTCTTTTCTTAAAGTGGTAGTCCCAGTCATGCATCAATGATGTTTTGGTAGTGACCAGAAAGGCCTTAAAGTCCCGCATGTCTCGGTCAGATTTCTCGGTCTGATTTCCTACCCTGACTGGATACCAGATATATGCTCTCAATGTGCGGTTCCGCAGCTGACTGGGGTTTCTGGCCCATTACATGATCCGTTATTTGACCATGTCCTCGGGTGAAACTGTTGCCACACTCCCTGGATTCACAGCTTTTTTGCGACCCAGTTGCGCCAGAACATGGTCCATAATGTGATCCACACCAGTTGTAGGTAAAGTTGTACTCACCAGAGCGGCTGTTCCTCGTCAGCCCCAGACCTGGATCAGGTTGAAGGGGGTAGTTGCCCCAGAGTGGGTGATTAGGCCTCCCAGCTGGGTAGCAAGAGGGCTTAATCCCTTAATTACCTTGGTGGTAGTAAGCGCTAAGGTATTAAGGGATTAACCCCCCTCGCAAACCTCCCGGAAGGCCTAACCATCCATCCTGGGGCAACTACAGTACTCCCTTAACCCACCCATTGAAACACCAGTAACCTCTTAATTACCTTAGCGGTAGTAACTGAGCATTTGGGATATTAAATCCATCTAGCATCCAGAAGGATTTTGTACACAGGACTCCTTATTGGTAACGTTAACTCTTGTTTTATTGAATAATATTGCTGAGTGATTTTTTATTCTTCCCCTTCACCTTTTTTATCACCATATATTAAATAATTGTGCTATAGAGCATGCACTTCTGTTATTTTGCCATCGTATTATTTGGATGACCATATTTGTGTTTGTACTTTATTACCACTTAGTATTTACAAGGGTGATAGCTGCTCAAACTCTGTATATGTATCTGTATAGAAAAGGAGGTGCACTAGGGGGATAATGTGAAAATGCAGACAAATGTACCTGTCAAAGAGACAGGAACAGAAAGGACCCAGATTGCATGCACTCTACACTTTAAGTTGTCTATTAGGGCAGATAAGACAATGGGGATGGTTCCCCAGAGAATAGAAATTGAACAGCAGATATTATCTTTCTTGATTTTCCAGGTCGCAATATATATATCTGGAGAGTGATAGGCTGACACCTATATATAGTATTGTCAATAATGATTTGAATTTAAAATGATATCTTTAATAAATATATCACTAAAACAATGTGGTAGTCAACTTTGTATGTCAATTTTAAAGAACTATTGGTTAAGTACACTGTGCATGTTGTCACAGTGGCTGTCACCGTCAACCATAACAAGATACACCTACAGTTAGGTCCGGAAATAATTGGACACTGAAACAAGTTTTGTTATTTCGGCTGTGTACCAAAATAAATTAAAGCTACAGTTAAATAATGAATATGGGCTTAAAGTGCAATCAATCAGCTTTAACTTGAGGGTATTCACATCCAAATTAGAGGAAGTGTTTAGGAATTACATCTCTTTAATATGTAGCCCCCTCGTCTTCAAAGGGGCCAAAAGTAATTGGACAATTGACTCAAGCTGTTTCATGGACAGGTGTGGGCTATTCCTTTGTTATTTCATTATCAATTAAGTAGGTAAAAGGTCTGGAGTTGATTCCAGGTGTGGCATTCGCATTTGGAAGCTGTTGCTGTGAACCCACAACATGCCGTCAAAGGTGCTATCAATGCAAGTGAAACAGGGCATCCTTAGGCTGCAACAAAAAAAAGAAAATCCATCAAAGAGATAGCAGGAACATTAGGAGTGGCCAAATCAACAGTTTGCATTCTTTTTTTCTCAGAATATACCAATGATGAGCTCTGCAACACAAAAATGCCTGGACGTCCACGGAAGACAACATTGGTGGAATATCGTACAGTGGCGGCCGATCTGAGTCTAAGTCGGTTAGATCCACGGCTCTCAGATTATCCCGGTTAGGTGCGTTTTTTTGTCGTTTTCACCCGGAGTGAACTGCGTTATTTTCGCGCTCGTGATATTAGCATTTTATTCTCGCTGTCTGCAATACTGCAATGCCGTGTAAAAACTCAGGGGGGCGTTTGCGAGCTGTTGTCTTGGAAGTCTAATACCTTCGCGGTTCAACCTACGTCAGTACACAGTCTGTGTGTGCGCGCGCAGTAATTGTAAATTTGCATATTTAAAGTATACATGCATTTGCAGTGCTGTGCGGCTGTACAGTATGTCTCATTTGAAAATTGTTGAAACGCATAGGCGTGTACAGTACTGTAACAGTGTCACATTTCTGCATATACAGCGCTCTCCCCTCACTCAGGATAATTAACTGCACTGCAGGTTATTTCAACTTCTTATCTTCTGTGCAATGCAGTATATCTCTCCCACACCATTCCTTTGAACGTGTGTCTGGTTTCAATCACATTCCTGCTTGACAGCAGGAATTTACTGCGTATGCGCCTGTAACTTCGCCCACCACTGCTTGCTTGCCTGAGTGAGTGACCAAAAAAAAATTTTTTTTTCTCCACAAGCCTGCAAAACTATCTTACTGTATTACGATATTCAATCTGTGCTGTAGCTTTTGACTGCGACCCTGTGAATTTGACTGCACATGGTTAATTTTCTGAATCTTGCCATTGTGTTCTTAATCCGTCCAAAGCCGAGCTACAAAGCCTCAGTGCGCCTGCGTGTAATCCTTTTTGAGATGGGAGCTGCTTACTGCGCATGAGTCACCCAACCCCCCCCTCTCCACAGAGTCGTTAATTTACTGAATCTTTCCATTGTGTTCTGAATCCGTCCATAGTCGAGCTACAAAGCCTCACTGCGCCTGCGTGTAATTCTCTTTGAGATGGTAATTTTGAGGCTTTGTTTACGGCAACGCTTTGGAAAATCCCTTATTGAATTTGACTTGCACAGAGCATCACCTCTCTATGCGCCTGTGTGTAATCCTCTTTCGGATGGGAGCTAGTTTATTCTTGCTCATGCGCCTGTAACTTCACCCACCACTGCTTGCTTAAGTGCCCCGCCAAAAAAAATTTAATTATGATTTTTTAACTGTTATTTTATCCACAAGCCTGCAAAAACAATCTTGATATTACGATATTAAATCTGTGCGTTTGCCTGCACATGGTTGATTTGTGTGCTTTTAATGTACTGTATTTGGGGGGTGTAGGGATCAAATTACAGTATTATGATGAACTGCCTTTTGAAATTACTCTACAGTACAGTATGTTATTTCTTTGAACTGCTGCACGACTAATCCTTCATCCCTCCCCCATCACACACAAACTCTTATCGACAGACACCTCCTCAGAGTCATTAATTTTCTGAAGTTAGTTAGTCATTGTGTTTTTAATCCGTCCCTAGCCGAGCGTCAATCGCCTCACTGCGCCTGCGTGTACTCTAATCGTTTTAGAGATGGGAGCTTGCTGCTTACTGCGCATGAGTCACCCAACCCCCTCTCTCCACAGTCGTTAATTTTCTGAATATTGCCATTGTGTTCTTACAAACCCTCAGTGTGCCAGTGTGTAATCACCCCACCCCCCCAACCCTTTGAGGCTTTGTTTACGGTAACGCTTTGGAAAATCCCTTCTTGATTTTGAAAATGTAAATCCGATTTGCACAGCATTGTGAGAATTGAGAGTTAAAAAAACCATTAACTGATTCATGTTGTTTTGTCATTCATTCTTATTCATTGGTGTACTGTAGGGGTGGTGGTGGTGGGGGGGGGGGGGGGGGGTTGTGGTTGTTGTCAATAATTATGATTAGCAGGAATGTGATTAAATATTTCTTTTATTTAATCAGGAACCAAAAAATACAAATATAAAAATAATCATGAATAATACATAATGCACTCTTTATTAAGTTCTTTTGGCAGATTGAAATTGGATAAACATTTAGAAAACATTTGTAAAATATGGGGAAACATGAATAATGCACATTTATAAGAATATTATTTAATAATATATACTGTAATGTATAATATATATATATAGTAATAATATTTTTTCCGTCTTTATCGTGTTCCTCATTCTGTGTACAGTACAGTAGTTCATTGAGAGAGGAGAGGTTTTGTGTACATCATTACTGCTTTTTATATACTGTACATTTGACTGTACAAGCAGATTAGACAGGACACAACATCCCACCTCCCCCCAGGCCAACCTTTTTTCCTGAAACGACAAGAAAACAAAAAATTAGTGCAGTTATGTGCATACTGTATTATGGCCTTGTGTGATGTGTAGTACTACTGTACATGGCTGGTGCTGCTTTCTCTGGAAAGAAAAAAATTGAGCAGTTAGTAGGCAGTTACTGTAGTACTGTCAAACTAGTCTATACTGGAACTACTGTATACTCTGACTACTGTAAAATACTATGTACTGTAACCTGGTGCTGCTCTCTCTGTAAAGAAAAAAAAACTGTACTGTATACTCTGGCTATTGGGAAAGAAAAAATCTGTGCCATACTTACCTGTATCATACTGTACTTACAATACTACAGCACAGTACTACTTTCCTGATGCTTGCCAATTACGCGCGATCACAATGGGCAACACGGTGGCAATATGGTCTATATATTTATTGCAGCGTTCCACGGTGAGTACATCGTTCCAAAAACTAATTATGCTTTTCAACAACTCGTCCTTTTTGGAAGGTTTTGCCACTTTCCGGATATGGTCCTTCAGCTGATGCCAGGCCATTTCGATCGGATTGAAGTCTGGCGATCTGTCATTGGAAAAAAAGGACAATTAGTTTAAGAGATACAGTACAGTACACAGTAAAAACAGTGGGAAAAAAATGAGACACGGTTAACGCACTTACTCCGCTGGCGTCTTCACCCAGTTGACACCGCGCTCAAGGATATGCGCTGTTGACGCGGTGTGCTTCGGATCGTTGTCCTGGTAGAAGCAGTGACCATTCAGTAACTCATGTGTGATGTATTGCACCAGATTTCTGGGACAGCGGAGGCAGAGTCGTCGAAGCGTATGTGAGGAAGTGGTCTGCGGATTCGATGGGTTGGCTGCCAAGCGTTTTTCATCGAGAGTACATCACCATATATCTTCTTGACATAATAAGGCTGACGTCTATGAAAACCCTTAGCCTTTGGGGTCAGCAGAAGGTTTTCATTATTGGCCTTAGCCTGTCGCTTTTGCTTTGGCGTGGAAACGGCAACCTCCTTTCGCTTTTTCTGCATGACAGGCACGGCAGAGGCGAGTGGGTTCCTGCGTCCGTAGAATCGGGGTTGCTACTTTCTACTTGCAGCAATGGTTGTTAAAAAGATTTCCAAGGATCTCAGCATGAGATGTCTCCTCCTCTGAATATGCAATAGCCACTGTGTACTGTCTGGTAAATATAGTGCTACCCTATACACACCTACCCATCTAATATACGTGTAATCTGACAACAAGTCACTGCACAGAGACTCTATCTGAAAGTATATTCTGACTGAACTTGCATAGTTCAATGGGTGAAATCAGAGCACATTGTCACTCTGCACTAGTAGAAGTGTAAATATTAATAAGGTAAGCCCCTGACTCCAGATACACGGATTAACGGGATGAGTACTACATAGACTGGATATACACACGTATATAGTAATTCTCCGCTTTTGTGAATTAATGTGTATACAGCTACACTGGTTACTGTAGCATCTGGACGCAGCATATACCAACGCTATCCATTATGTAAATTGTAGTTAGGTGTTTGTTATTCGGTACATGTCCATTGCAGGACACGACAGTACTCCTAATCACAGCAACAGCACACTAGTCATGATCTCCCCTTGCCAGTGACCCTACATGTCCACTTTTAATATTGAGTGTAGAGTCGCAGCAGAATTCTACACTAAGCATTTATCTCAGGTTTATCTCCTCTTTTCAATATGGGGTCTTAGTAAAGGTATATTAATACCTCACCCAAGGATTTTTCTAAGAGGAGACTTATCTGAATAAGGGGAACACTTCTGGAGTTACTGATACACCATTCCCATATATACCTCCTTGCCTATTAGAGCTTTGGCACTCTAGAGACACTAGGAACTTCATAGTTTTAAAATTTTGTATATTTAGATTTAATAAACTTATATATGTTGTATGTTCAGCGCACTCAAGGACCAGGATTTAATACTACTCAGGCCTGCGGTGCGCCCTAGTGGGGATCTTTCTGTGTGCTATATACACACATATAACTTTTGTCTATGTATTTATCCCTGGCAGCACGCGACTGGAATCATTTATTAAACATAAGGTTTAGAGCGAGGCATCCCAATCTCTTACTATATACTGTTGTAATATAAATATAAATATACAAAATATATATACTGTTGTAATATAAATATAAATATACAAAATATATATACTGTTGTAATATAAATATAAATATACAAAATATATATACTGTTGAAATATAAATATAAATATACAAAATATATATTGTTGTAATATAAATATAAATATACAAAATATATATACTGTTGTAATATAAATAAAAATATACAAAATATATAAACTGTTGTAATATAAATCTACAGAAATAACAAAAATATTAGATACAGTACTGTAGATGTACAGTACATTTTTGGATCTAATTTTTTTTAAAGTGTTATAAATATACTTACGCGTTAACTACCCTTGGTGCCCTTTTGCGTTCTCTGTTTTTTCCGTGTGCATGATAGCTCACGGTGGTTGCTGGCACAACGAGGCCAGAAGTGGCTAACCAGCGTTGGATAGCAGCAATTCGGTGTCCGCTCGTGTACATCTCCTTAATTCGCATGCTGAGATCCTTGGAAATCTTTTTAACAACCATTGCTGTGAGTAGAAAGAAATACAAACACAAGAATGTATATTCGATTTTTAGTCGTTGTGTATTCAATGTGCAGTGAATCCACAAAATGGATAGTGTATTTATACGGTAATGACTCCAATTAGAGTACGCCCACTTTCAACAACTGTACCTCGCTGCCATGCATAAAAGGTTACACACTTTGCATAGCCCACCACTCGATGATCTTTATCTGAACTTGCCCTTGTCCAGATACTGCATTGTGCCACCTGCTTCCATGGAGCAACCCCGATTCTACGGACGCAGGAACCCACTCGCCTCTACCTTCTGCTGACCCCAAAGGCTAAGGGTTTTCATAGACGTCAGCCTTATTATGTCAAGAAGATATACGGTGATGTACTCTCGATGCAAAACGCTTGGCAGCCAACCCATTGAATCCGCAGACCACTTCCTCACATACGCTTCGACGACTCTGCCGCCGCTGTCCCGGAAATCTTCAGCCCGTCTTCTCCACCCCTCGTCCTCGACGCTGCTGCCACCCTCCCGGAAACCCACAGGCCATCTTCTCCGGTTCTATCCGACGACGCTGCCGCCTCTGAAATCCACAGGTCACTTTCTCCTTTGCTCTTAGACGACTCTGCTTCTCGCCCGGAAATCTAAAGGTCACTTTCTCCATCCCTCTTCGACGACACTGCCGCTTCTCCTCTACCGGATATCCACATGTCACCTCCTCCACCCTTCTTCGTTGTCGCTGCCGCTTCTCTCCATGGAAACCCCATCTCATCCTCCGTTGCTCCCCATCCACCCAGATGTCCACACGCCATGCACAAGAAGCAGCTCGTTAGACCGGATGCTGAATGGGATAAGTGTGGATCTCCCCGGGAACTCTATTGTGCTAGCAAAGATAGATTTGCTTCTGGAGACCAAGTTAAATGTGGAGCAACGGATGCTACATATGGATCAACGGATGATACATATGGGTCAACGGATGCTAGATATGGATCAACGGATGGATCGACGGATGGAGAAGATAGAGGCTGACATAGCGGGTATACATCATTTGCTTGGTGTTAATGCCCCTGTTTCCCCGACGCTGGAGCAGGGGGGTGACATGGATGTGATGAATGGGACCTTCGACCCCCTTCCATTACCAAGCGCACCTCCTCCACCAGAAGATGTAGTGTACATGTATGCCGTTGAGGAGGACATGACAACCCCGTCAAGACCACGCCAGGAGACAACACGGCGACCACGACCGGAGGAAAGCTTCCTCCCAGACAACCTACCATCGCCCGTCGCCTCAAGCACACCCGCTCGCAGAAGACCTACATTCGCTCGCATCGATATGGTGCCCGACATCACCCTGTGCGATCTGCCACCGGCGCTCAGGGAGAAGTATAGGGTGATGAGTGCTAGTGTACCCCACAAGTATGCATTGTTACTTTTTAAGCACCATGTTCCCTACTCGTTGTACTGCGACTGGGCCTTCAGAGGGAACTACGACGGAAATCGCGTAAAAAAGGCGCTTCCTGCCAATTTAAGAAAGAACATTCGTGATGAAATGCGGCGCTTTTATCCAATTACAGATCCTGTAATGAAAGGCGTTCGAGACTGCATTTGATGGCGTTTTGCGCCATGCAAGGAATCGGCCATGGACGGACAATGTGGTGGACTTTATGGTTTAATCACGGGAACTGTAAGACCATGTTGTTGTGCTGAACTGTATTTAACTTACTGTTTTAACTTGCTGTACACACACACACACAGGACCTTCACAATTCCAGTACCCGAGGGCCGCAAACAGGCACGGTTTTCAAGGTTGTCCTGAAAACCGGGCCTGTCTGCTGCCCTCGAGGACTGTAGTGGTGCAGGCCTGACTGACTGTTTTGCACACCATCCTACTGTACTGTATATGTTTCTTTAATAAAGGAGATGTTGCGTTTTGTATACTGTATTTTATGAATAAAGACTTTTTTTAATCACAAGTAAGACCATACTGTTGTGCTGAACTGTATTGTACATGTTTTGACCTGCTGTACTTAAATAAAGGAGATGTTGTTGTGTGTTTTTTAACTTGTATTTATATAGAAATGTTTTAACTTGCTGTACACACACACAAGACCTGCACAATTCCAGTCCCTGAGGGCCGCAAACAGGAACGGTTTTCAAGGTTTTCCTGAAAACCGGGCCTGTCTGCTACCCTCAAGGACTGTACTGGTGCAGACTGTTTTGCACACCATACCACTGTACAGTATATGTTTAATAAAGGAGATGTTGGGTTTTGTATGTTTTATGAATAAAGAATTTGTTTTTAAAACATGTGACTGTAAATGTTTTTACTTTCTATACATAAATGTTTTCTCTACTGTAGCAGTAAACCATACACCTGTTGATGTTTTGAATTGCTGTGCACTTAAAATGTTTCTACATTGTACAGTATTTGTAAATAAATGTTTTTGTACTTACTCCACCAATAAAAGAACATGTTGATTTGTTTTACATTGTTCCATTGGCTCCTTTGCTACTGTAACACAATACAGTGTTTCTAGAATGTCGAGGCATACTGCACTGTATACTGTAGGCATGCTCAGTATAAGAGTATTAAAAAAAAATAGAAGACACATACTGTACTGAATGTACTGGCACTGTATACTGTAGAAGACACAATGTATGTACAGTACTGTGATACATGTAGAATAAATGCATAGTTTTTATTTTTTCGTGTTTATTACACATTATACTATATATAAAAAAGTATTGTATACTGTACGGCCGGAAAACATCAGCATACTGTTTCAGGTACAGTATTCTACCCTAATCAATAACAACGGCCACTAAACTGTAGACTCCGGTACGTGGGTTTTTAAATCCGATTCAGCAATGCACTGTTACACAAAGCGACATTATCCATCGAAATCCCTCCATTAGCCGCTTTCTTTTCTGAGGAAAAACAAAAAGAAAAGTTTTACTGTAATGGTCTAAAGAAGTTCCCAGCCAGTCCCACCAATAATTTTCTTGGGGGGCGTCTCCTGTTCACATGCGCATGCGCCTACCGTCGATGTAATGACACGCATATGCGTTTCAAGAAGGTTCCAATGCGCATGCGCCTAGCGTTCCACCAATTGTTCAGTATCTGCAGTACAGTACTGTAGAAGCCGCTCAGCCAATGATATTGCTTACAGGAGAATCACTTGACTTTTGAATCGCACCGATATTGATACTGTATTGTCAAAATAAAAAAAACACAGAAAATAATACGGCAACAATACTCACCATAGAATTTCCCATTCAGCTGGCGCCGGCGCCGGTCCACTGCCAGTCCAGTGTTCTTGATCATCCACGTCGATAGTTTGCAGCGGGACTAGTCCACCTGTAGTCAGCTGATGAGGCTGGAAATTGCTAGCTTGATCGAAACTGCACGCGAAATCCGGCTCAGGCTCAGGGTTGTCACTGACGGTGGGACCGTTATTGGAAGCCGGTGCTGGTGCATTGCTTGGCAGCGACCGTCGATTTCTTAGTTGGTTTTAACACGACCCTTCGCCTTTTGCCATCTGCATGATCATAGATACAGGAAAAAGCCGGGGATAAACACCAATACCCTCCAACAAATTGTGGCTCAATACGATAAAATCAGGGATCGCTACATAACCTTTTCCTTATTGCACGCTTCCACGTATGAGGAGCTGGTGAAAATTTGTAAAAGTCATAGTTTTCGATAAAATACTGATAAATTTGAACAACTGTTGCCATCTTATCTGTTGCATTAATCGCGGCCCATATCAAATACGCGTAACTTCTGTCGGGTTTTTGGAAAACGGGCTGCACTTGAACACTCATGGCGGGTGGCGGGTCTCTGGAGAATACTGTAACCGAAACTGGTCTTTGTCTTTCTTTAATATGAATAGCCTAAATTGATACATTTTTGCAACCTCTTCCTTCAGTCTCAAGGCCAAGTTACAATAGCACACTGTGGTGTTTTTTTTAAACGAAGCACCTGCAAGTCGACACATTACTGAAGTGCATGCGCATTACAATTCATGAATATCTGCCATCTGGCGAACACGCGAAGAATTGCAACCTATTAAATCCGAACCATTCTCAATAAATGCATCAACCGCGCGTCAACCGCGCATGACCCGTGGCTGAGAATGCAAAATGAATGCGGCATGCTCCAGGTGAAGTGCGTCGCATTCCAGGAAAAAGCCAGGGAAAAAACGGCGATGTGTTAGACTCAGATGCGCCGCAGCAGTAGGATCCTTTCCATGGTAAAGAAAAACCCCTTCACAACATCCAGCCAAGTGAAGAACACTCTCCAGGAAGTAGGCATATCATTATCCAAGTCTACCATAACGAGAAGACTTCACGAGAGCAAATACAGAGGATTCACCACAAGTTGCAAACCATTCATAAGTCTCAAGCATAGAAAGGCCAGATTAGACTTTGCCAAACAATATCTAAAAAAGCCAGCCTAGTTCTGGAACAGCATTCTTTGAACAGATGAAACTAAGATCAACCTGTACCAGAATGATGGGAAGAAAAAGTATGGAGAAGGCTTGATGCTCATGATCCGAAGCATACCACATCATCTGTAAAACACGGTGGAGGCAGTGTGATGGCAAGGGCATGCATGGCTTACAATGGCACTGGGACACTAGAGTTTATTGATGATGTGACAGAAGATAGAAGCAGCCGGATGAATTCTGAAGTGTATAGGGATATATTGTCTGCTCAGATTCAGCCAAATTCAGCGAAGTTGATTGGACGGTGCTTCCCTTTACAGATGGACAATGACCCAAACATACTGTGAAAGCAACCCAGGAGTTTTTTAAGGCAAAGAAGTGGAATATTCTGCAATGGCCGAGTCAATCACCTGATCTCAACCCGATCAAGCATGCATTTCACTTGCTGAAGACAAAACTTAAGGCAGAAAGACCCACGAACAAACAACAACTGAAGACAGCTGCAGTAAAGGCCTGGCAAAGCATCACAAAGGAGGAAACCCAGTGTTTGGTGATGTCCATGCGTTCCAGACTTGAAGCAGTCATTGCCTGCAAAGGATTCTCGACAAAGTATTAAAAATGAACATTTTATTTATGATTGTGTTAATTTGTCCAATTACATTTGAGCCCCTGAAATAAGGGGACTGTGTATGAAAATGGTTGCAATTCCTAAACGTTTCATACGATATTTTTGTTCAACCCCTTGAATTAAAGCTGAAAGTCTGCACTTCTATTGCATCTCGGTTGTTTCATTTGAAATCCATTGTGGTGGCGTACAGAGCCAAAATTATGAAAATTGTGTCAGTGTCCAATTATTTCCGGACCTAACTGTATATTGATGTGCGCAAGTCTCCAGCGTATTTTAACAGTAACTATGCTTTTGGTAATATACTGTATATTGTAAATGTATTTATAATACCACTGTGTCAGCAGAAAAGACTGTAGCATGTGATACATTGTGTTTCTTTTCCATCCAGTGTATGATTTGGAAAGGATCAGACATCCAAATGTCATAAGTAGCAACAATATTTACACAAACAATATTTACATAACCGCTGTATCCGCGAGAAAAAGCAGTGGCACATAATAACGAAGGCTTATCCCTCTGTCCAGAAATGTTGGAACAAGAGTATCTGTGATTGTGCCACAACAATAATTACACAACCGTTGTATCAACGAGAAAAATGCAATGGCACATGATAGCAAATGAGTGTCCCTCTATCCAGGACATGTTTGGAACAGAATATCTGTAAATGGCCTCACTTGGTGTGCTATTCTCTAGCAAGTTGCATAATTAGCTATGAAGCGTATTGTGGTTAATCAGTGTTCGGACCCACGTGAACCAACTGTCCCGGAGTACATAACCCTATAATACAGGTAAGGTAGGGATGGAAAAAAACTGTGGAAAAATGGGTGTACACCCCTTTTGATGAAGAGAAGCATGCATCAAGGGTAGGTGTGATTCCTGACATCACACTCAAATACTGAGACCGCCATTCCGGTCATCTGTTCACAGCAAGAAGACTACTGCATAAGCTGTGTCTACCGCGATTCCCAGCTGATACATAACATCCCAGTGTCAAACCAGGGTAAAATCAGCCATAAGGGCATATTTTTTAGCCATTTTTCCACTGGTTTATTTCAAGACGGCTGAAAATCGCGCGGGGGGCGTGGTCCGAGCCATGATCTGAGTCGGGAAAAACTGCCAAGCTGCTGTGGGCATTGGAAACATCCCCGCTCGGGCCGCTTCAGCAGCGCCCCCTTACAGACTTCATACCACACTAAGGGCAGTACAAATAACATAGGGTAATACCTTAAGGTTAGAGGAAAGCCTTCGATGTCGCCAGACACCTAGACAAATCGAGATCGGCACCCCTGCTACCATCATAGAGCTACACTCGAGAAGCACCAATGGGTAGGGACCTCACAGTAATTACACATAACGTGAAAGGATTTAATAGTCCCCAAAAGCGACGCTTGGCCATGACAGATTACAAAAAAACAAACCCTGACATTATTCTCCTACAGAAGACACATTTCTCCCGGCACAACTCCCCAAAATATATAGACGGCAGATATCAGACCTGGGTAGCAGCTTCAGCCAAAAAAAAAGAGGGGTCGCGATCATGCTGCACAATTGACTATCACTAGACATTACACTTACTAAGAAGGATGCTAACGGTCGGTTCATCATAGTGGTGGGAACCATCCGCGGACAACCCCTTACCATAGCAAACGTATACGCCCCCAGTGACCGTGCAGATACATTCTTCGATAGATTTTCACGACCTTACACAGAGTAGCACAAGGTGCCATAGTACTGGGAGGAGACTTCAACCACACACTAGACCCGCACACAGACAGATGCACCCCTGGCGGATGTCAAAACCCGCAAAGTAGAGCGGCCTGGATTAGAGGCCTCACGGCCAATAGCCTGGTCGATATTTGGCGCGAGCAGCACCCAGGAGAAAGAGAATACACATTTTACTCCCACCCACACGACCGTTACAGCAGGATAGACTACCTCTTTGTGTCCAACAGAATGGTTTCGCAGATCTCCCATACGGGAATCCATGATATTTCATGGTCTGATCATGCACATGTAGAGCTGCGGTGCACTGATTTTGCGCTGGACAGGCCAAGAGCGATCTGGAAACTCAATGAGTTACTAATTAAAATCCCCGAGGTGGAACAAACGATAGGGGGAAAAATCAGGGCATATTTTACAGAGAACATTGGTAGCGTGACATCCCAATCTACCCTGTGGGAGGCCCATAAGGCGACACTCTGAGGTGAACTCATAGGGATTGCAAGTAGGCGGAAGAAAGAAAGGGAACGAAAGATTCACACTTTACAATCTGAATTGGCAACCCTATCCGCCCTACACAAAAACAATAAACAAGCACAGACCCTTAAGGCATGGCTAGATACCAAAACACAACTAAACTTACTGATGGCCTCCCGAGCCGAGAAGGAGCTGACTTGGTCCAAACGGAAATTCTATGAACGAGCCAACAAACCAGATACCCCGCTTGCCCGCAAACTCCGAAACACAAACAGTAATTCTCATATACAGACAATTCGAACTAATAAAGGTGGCCTCACTTCTGACCCTAAACAAATTGTGGAAGAATTTAAAACCTACTACGAGACCCTATACGATGGGGCTAAGGTCTCCCATTGTGAGACTACTCGTAAGCAGTTGAAGACATTCTTAAAGGAGGCGAATCTGCCCAAATTGAGCAGAGCGGAAAGGGACGCGCTACAGGAGGATTTTTCGGGTGAGGAAATATCAGAGGTAATCAAAACACTGAAGCCATCGAAGGCCCCAGGCCCCGATGGCTTCTCTAATCTATATTACAAAGAGTTCCAAAAAATTTTGGTACCTCACCTGACTAGGTTGTTTAACTCATTTCTGGAGGGTGCCCCTATACCCAGCCAGACGCTCTAAGCGTCTATATCAGTGATCCCCAAACCAGGGAAGGACCCAGCTGACTGTAAAAGCTACCGCCCAATCTCATTAATCAATTCGGACACTAAAATTTTCTCCAAACTACTGGAAAACCGCCTAAATAAGGTTATGCCCCGGCTGGTCCATCCAGATCAAGTAGGGTTCATCTGCGGGAGGCAAGCGGCGGATAACACTAGACGGATCATAGATTTAATCGATTTGGCACAACGACAAAATATCCCGTCTATGGCACTTAGTTTAGACGCCGAAAAAGCCTTTGACCGAATTGATTGGCCCTATCTCACAGAGACGCTTGGGGAGTTTGGCATAGGAGGGAGAATGTTGGGCGCCATTCTAGCTCTTTATCGAGAACCGAAGGCGAGGGTCAGGCACCAGGGCTTCCCTTCAGAAGAATTCCCGATAAGGAATGGCACCAGACAGGGATGTCCCCTGTCCCCACTTATTTTCGCACTATGCATTGAGCCCTTAGCGGCACATATCCGTAACAGCCCAGACATAACAGGAATCCAAATTCAGGATCAGTCACACAAAGTGGCCCTGTATGCGGATGACATCATTTTAATGCTGTCAAGGCCCGTTACCTCTCTGCCGAACGTCTTCAGCTTGCTAGATGAATTTAATAAGATTTCGGGGTTCAAAATTAACCAAACCAAATCCGAAGCCTTAAATTTAAACCTGCCAAAGGCCACCGAAAAATTGATAGAACTGAATTTTAACTTTAAATGGCAAGCCTCCTGTAGCAAATATCTAGGGGTAAATATTACCAAAGAATATAGCGCCCTATATAAAGCCAAATACCCCAGACTTATAAGGACTCTGACGGAGGATCTCAGACTCTGGTCGGGCTATGCAATTTCATGGATCGGCAGGATCCAAAGCCTCAAGATGAAACTCCTTCCCAGAATCCTGTACCTCTTCCAGACGTTGCCGGTGCAGGTGGCCAGGGATGACATCCTCCGGTTACAGTCCTCCATGGTGAAATTTGTCTGGGGTGGTAAAAAACCACGCATCAAATCTAATACGCTTATTCGACCAACAGTAAGAGGAGGACTTGGGGTACCTTGCTTGATGGCCTATTTCAGAGCGGCACAATTAACTCAAATTGTGCAATGGCACATGCCACCTGATCTCCGTAGGTGGGTTGAATTAGAGAAGGTATGCAGCACCCCTGTAGATTTACAGGACTTGATCTGGTTACCAAAAAGGGCCCACAAGTCCATAGGGGTGCCGCTGGCGGCACTGAGGAGCTCGTTGGCGGTTTGGGGGGACACCAGATATAGGTGTGCTCTTACCACCCAGCACACATTCATGACCCCGTTTGTCGGGAACCCTGATTTCGCTCCGGGCCTGCCGAGTGGGAACCTGGTGGCCTGGAAAACAAGGAGCCTTACGAAATTATTACATCTGGAGGGCAGTCCACTTTTAAAATCCTTTGACAAATTAAATCTGAAAGCGGGATACCAAACTCTGAATTCTTTAGATACATCCAGATAAGAGCATTTTACAACAAGATCCCTAAACGCCCTCGGCGTACCAATTTTGAGCAGCTTTGTTCGAGAGGTACGGACACTACAGGACTTACTTCTAGGATATATAGAGAGGTGGTCTGTCCTGGAACTGACAACAACACTAAACTGAGTTACAGACACGCATGGGAATCTGACTTAGGGGAGACATTAGAGGACGACAACTCAATAGTGCTGGCAGCAGCCAAAAGCTCGATATGCACAACCTTGAAGGAGAATGCATATAAGGTCCTAATGAGGTGGTATTTTACCCCACTCCGATTAGCAAAGTTTGTAAAAGATTACCCCCCATTGTGCCCCAAACAATGTGGGGAAACTGCAGACCTGCTGCACATGCTGTGGGGCTGCACTAAAGTGGCTCCTTTATGGGAGGAAATCCAAGAATTCTCGGACACCCGTTCCCCTTGGACCCTTGGCTGTTCCTGTTGGGCAGGCGCAGACGGGGGGCTAAGCAGACCGGCACAAAAATTGATTGCACATTTTGCAACTGCCATGAGGTGCGAACTCGCAGCATTGTGGAAGCAACCAGATTTACCCACAATGATGAAAATTCGGAACAGAATTTGGTATGTTTGCCGGATGGAACAATTGACGAGTTTGTTAAATGACACCGGCACAAATTTTCTAAAAGTATGGGCCCCATGGCTACACCATTCAGACATCCCGGGGGTGAATGCCACCAATATTCTGCTTTGATCGGTGGAAATACATTCTCCGCCGAAGTAGCGACACTGACAACAACAGAGAGGGGTACTGATAGGGCAGACGTAAGAAGACAATAGGGTGTCCAAGAGAGGCCCTACACCACACAAGGATGCTATCGGAGGTTGTAGAACACAATCAGGAAATGCCCCTCGACTGGCCTTCCCCCCCCCCTCCCCTGTGTTCGTCTTGTCTGTCTCGTATGTCGCTTGTTTTTTCCCCTGTACGTTATCATTTGTACAGTATGGAGTTAAAAAAGAAAATGGGAACGTGCTCACTCATGTATGATAATGGGTTGCTAGACAGTGTTTGACCTGTACCATGTCCCAATAAAAACCTTTTTGTTGAAAAAAAAGGATGAACTCGCTGTCCAGAAACGCCTTACGGACATGAAAGAACTGATCGCTTCTGTATTTGGGTAGAGCAACGTCTACAAGAGAGAAAAGCTGAACACTCTCACCTGCGAGCCCACTACCGGCCAGATCACCCGCTTTCCATTTTTCTCCTGCAGATCCTCCTGCCTCTGATGATCCGGAACCCATGCAGCTGGGAAGTCATAGATTGTCCTTCTCGTTAAAGCAGCGCTATCGCTCTGCAGGACTACTGCGGCCATCTAGTGCTCCTTTGCCCACTCAAGTCGGGAAAAGCCAACTCCCAATGAGGTACAGGGGAATCTCATTGGGAACACTCTCTATTTCCCCTACTACTCAGGAACCTTTGCCAACCAGGATACTTGTTCCAGTCTCCCTCACGGGTATGAACTATCAGACCACAGCCTTGGCCTTTTTCGACTCTGGATCTGGGGGCAACTTCATCGACCAAAGTTTCGCAGTAGAACTCCATCCCAAAAGGCGGTTCCTATCGGATTGGAGGCCATCGACGGTCGACCACTACAACCAGCTTTCATCTCCTTGGAAACCAGCAAGATCACACTAGTGATGGAGGACGACCATAAGGAGGAGATTTCTCTAGATGTGATCCACACGCCGTTTGTCGAGGTAATTTTTGGGCTTCCATGGCTCCAAAGTCACAGTTCCCACATTGATTGGACTAATAAAAGACCCATCCTTTGGAGTAACCTGTGTGCCAAGACCTGTGCGATCCCAGCCCAACAGATATGTGGTTTGATTACTCCCGGATAGGATAAGAGCAGCTTAGCAGGGATATACGCAGACTTCCGGTATGTCTTCGACAAGGCACGATCTGAAGCTCTACTTCCCCATCCTTCATTCGACTTCCCAATTGACCTCTTACCCGGTTCCGTCCTTCCTTGAGGAAGATCTTATCCTCTCTCACTCCCAGAGACCAAAGCCATGTCCGAGTACATACAGGAAAAACTTTTTTTTTTGCAAAGAAAAAAGACTGTTCTCTTCGCCCTTGCATTGACTACAGAGGTCTTAACAAGATCACACTAAAAAATCATTACCCATTACCATGATCTCTGAACTTTTTGATCGCCTTCAGGGCTCTACCATCATCTGTAAATTAGACTTGCGTGGTGCATATAGCCTAATGTGGATTCGCCAGGGCGACGAGTGGAAGATGGCCTTCAACACTCGAGACGGTCACTATGAGTACCTGGTCATGCCCTTTGGAATTTGCAATGCTCCGTCCGTTTTCCAAGATTTTGTGAATGAGATATTCCGGGATCTCCTCAATTATTTTATCGTCGTTTACCTTGATGACATTCTGATTTTTTAAAGTCACTTCTGCAACACATCTACTATTACGCCTCCGCGAGAATCACCTCTATGCCAAATTGGAAAAATGCCAATTCCACCAGACTTCCACGTTATTCCTAGGATACATTATTTACGACTCCGGTTTCTCTATGGACCCTGCCAAACTTAAAGCAGTTATGGACTGGCCGCGACCCACCACTCTCAAGGCTATTCAACGATTCCTTGTGTTTGCGAATTACTACCTTAGATTTATTCGAAAACTTTCGTCCACAGTAGCCCCCACCACAGCTTTGACAAAAAAAGTAGATGCTACTTCCTGGCCACCCGCAGCTATCCAAGCCTTCGACCTCCTAATGAAGGCCTTAGTCTCAGCACCTATTCTGATACACCCAGAACTCAAGCTACCATCCACCCTGGAGGTGGACGCATCTGACGTTGGGGCCGGAACCATCTTATCCCAGAGACAGTCACCTCAAGCCAGACTCCATCCCTGTGCATTTTTTCAAAAAAATTCTCATCTGCAGAGCAGAACTATGACGTCAGGAATCGAGAGCTCTTAGTTATCAAGCTCGCACTAGAAGAGTGGAGACACCTACAGTATTGGAGGGTACAGAGAATTCAATTACCATACTAACAGATCATAAATATTTGCTATACATAGAGAGCGCCTGTCGTCTAGGAGCAAGTCCGACGTACATCCAGGTACCAGAAGAAGCACTGATCTATTGATCGAACCTTTTGGTGGCCCACTATGCAAGGAGATATCAAAGTAGTCCCATTTTATCCCATTGAAGGGAATTTCTCATTCTGCCCCACTGGCGGACACTTTTGTCAAGGAGATATTTCGTATTCATGTTGTTCCTGTAAACATAGTCTCCGACCGAGACTCACAGTTTGTCTCCAAATTTTGGCGCACGTTCTCTCAAAGAATCGGTATTTCATTGCACTTTTCATCCGGGTATCACCCTCAAAGCAATGGCCAGACAGAGACAGAGAGAACCAATCAAACCTTAGAACAGTATTTGTGCTGTTTCGTATCGGACACACAAGACAACTGGACTGACCTTCTCCCCTGGGCTCAATTCGCCCATAATTCTCTAAGGAGTGAATCCACGTGGGAGTTGCTATTCTTTATCAGCTATGGATTCCACCCATCACGACTCCCTGTCACCTCATCTTCCGAGGTACCAGCGACGGACAATAGGATTCGGTCCTTACTAGAGTCATGGAGGAGGATTGAAGAGAATCTGAAAAACACAACGTCCAGACAAAAGCTCCAGGCGGATAGTCACCGTCATGAAGTTCCAGAATTCAAACCAGGAGACAGGGTGTGATCACATCACACTCAAGGCACCTACACTCAAGTTGGCACCAAGATTTCTGCGTCCTTACCCAATCATGGAAAGAATCAACCCTGTGGCATATCGCCTCCAACTCCCCTCTTC
This sequence comes from Ascaphus truei, assembly GCF_040206685.1. Lineage (NCBI taxonomy): Eukaryota > Metazoa > Chordata > Amphibia > Anura > Ascaphidae > Ascaphus > Ascaphus truei. The sequence goes on along the minus strand of NC_134483.1, from coordinate 107,214,449 downwards.
TATGAGGCTACCCTTGGTTTTCCATGTCTCTCTTTTGAAGCCCGTCTTCCAGAGTTCTCGCTTTCCAGATTCTTCTTCCGAACCGCCAGCTCCAGTAATTGGACAAGGGCAAGAAGAGTATGAGGTACAGTCCATTATCGATTCAAGATTATCTAGAGGAGCCATCCAGTATTTGGTTCACTGGAAAGGGTTTGGACCAGATGAATGGTCCTGGATACCCCACCACCAAATATATGCTCCCAATCTGATAAGGCGGTTTCATCAGAAGTACCCCCTCAAGCCATGCTGGAGTTGCCTGGAGGTCGCTCCTGAAGGGGGGTACTGTGATTATTCAGAAATCATGCTACCTACGGCGCAATCCTGCCATACCTCCGTTCACACGTGGGACTACCTCCAGGGAAACATCCGGATGCCGCACAGCGTGCACTCATGCACAAGTGGCATCACCAGGTACTGCGGAGGTAGGTCCCACCTCCGGATTGTGTCACGCATCGATGGTGCGCGGTGCACGCACATGACGCATGTGCAGCACGCCCAAGCTCTGTGGCAACACTGATCACATGACATACTCCCACCTGTCTCCGGCACCACTTTAACCAATCATGGCTTTCGCGGAGGCCGCGCCTCCGGTCCGCCCCCTGTCTCATTGGCTACTCAGGCCTATATATGCTCAGCAGTGCCACTGGCACTTTGGCTGAGCATAGATCCATGTATTGTTGTGTTTCACCTCTCCTTTGCCATCTTGTCTTGCTGTATCTTGCTTCATGTACCACCCCGGCTTTACCCTTGGACTCTGCACCTCTGATTTACTAACCCGGCTTACCTCTGACCCTCCGCATCTCTCCAACCCTGACCTCGGCACTCGGACAACAACTATTCTACTATCTCCAATGCCGACCTTGGCTAATCGTACCTTCTACGATCCGGATCTCTACTACTCTGACCTCGGCAAGTATTACGACAACTCTGACCTCTCCAACCCCGACCCGGCTACCTCAACAAACCCACTCTCCTGACGTGCCCCCGTGGCTGTGGGTGGCGTTTCTACCAATTCCCACCTCACTCCAGGGGTCCCGCCTTGTTTGTGCTGAGCACAGCGTTACAAACTGTACATATGCTTGGAGCTGGCAGGGTATACTTAATATACGTATAAGATTAAGACTAAAATGCTGGGGACATTTTCAACCGCACTTTTGTCTTTTATTGTTTGTTGTGTTTTGTGTTAAGGAGTGAATGCGGGGAAGATATATGTTACAGTATGTCCACAAAGTGAAGGAGCAATTAAGGATTCACCAGTCAAGTTTGATTTGCTTATGATATCTTGTTGCCACTGTAATCATTATCATAGTATCATCTAAATAAACAAACATTGCATTCACTGGCTCTTGACATTAATGTAAAAATGAGCAATGGAGTTTTGGAAAAACAAAGCCTTAATCACATAAATGTACAACTCTTTTGTCTATTAAAGTATGAATAGAATGTGCATAAAAGTATATTTGGAAAAAAAACAGACATACCAAGACTAAAAGGAAATAAAATCCTAATGCTCTAACCCTTTGACTTTTGCATCTTGCTGAACAGCAATGTGCTCTCAACCATTAAACTACCTTAACCTTCTGAAAAGACACATTAGTTTACATTGATTGAAAATTTGCACCAAACCACACAGGACTTCATTGATTTCTACTTACAGACCGAATTACAAACAACAGGCACTTGATGTATTTTTAACTAGAAAAATAGTTTGAGTTTCATTTTTTTCTTTATTTCTCTCCTAGTCGTTAAATGAGGAGCCCTGCAAAAATGGTTTCTGAGAAAAACACTGGAAACCAAAGCACTCAATAAATATTTAGCACAGTTTTTTTTATTTTGATAAATATATAATTGTATACACATCTACTGCAATAAACCCTCCCCGAAATGTACAACAAATAAATACCACAATAAATAATTTAAATAATTAGTGTAATAGTCATTTCATGTTTTTAAAAGCACTGTGCACACAAAGTAATGTCTTGCAGATTTTGATGCATTTAAAAAGGCAGAGATCCATACATTTCTTAGGGTATTACAGTTATATGGAATGTGTATGTATGTAACTTTGTTGTAGCATTAACAATGTAAATACTGTAGTACTTAACAGAAGGCACATTAAAATATAGGGCAATATAATACAGTGTACTTAAATACAACAGGGGTATTTAAGTTCAGTGGTCTATGGCTACCACCAAGAGATGGGCATACTTTTTGTCAATGTTTGAATGACAAAAAGACATTTCTTTGCAGTTCCATTACGTAAAAGAGAGTGATTGCATAATTATGGATTTTTTGACTAAGTGAAAGCGAAAATGTGCTTAAAATTGAAGCAACTTAAAACATTTGCTACATTGAACTTAAAAAACAAGTGTTGCAGCGAAATAGAGACTTAGGCGGAAATTAATGCTTTCACATGGTTTTAAAATAACAAAAGGTTCAAAAAGATGTCACTGGTTTATCTGAAAGTTCATGGGCCGAACCATGATACATTCGCCTAACACTATCACCAACAGGCCAAGTTTTTAAATCCCTTTCTTAACCAATCATCCTTGCTTTAATTATTAACTAAAACATCTTGCTTAAGTATATAAGGGTTTATTTACTAAAGTCTCAAAGCTGCAAAACTGGGTCAAAAATAGTCGGAAATAAAATAATTTACAAAATATCCCATTGCTTACAATGGGATGCCAAAGGCTGAACCACTTTGATTTCTGGCTCAGGTACCCCCTGCATCCCGAGCTACAGGCCCCGGTATGGGGCATCGGGTGCCAGTGTCGCCGCCATTTTTATAGCGTCCATGTCGCGTGACGTGCGACATGTAAACATTGGGATACTGGCAGCCGATACCGGGGTGTGTAACTTGGGAAGCACGGGGTCCCTGAGCCAGAAATCAAAGCGGTTCAGCTCAGGAGACCCCCTGCTCATGCACAATATTAATAAAAAGACATGAAAGCAGCTTCATTACCTTAGCGGCAATTCGCTAAGGCAATTAAGGGGTTAATGCACAATAGCATGTTTATTGCAGATTATTGCCACCAATAAACATTGCAATACACAACACACCCACCTCCTGTGCCCCCAACAACCCTTATACCCCCCTAACATACATAAAATATCTTAATTTTTGGGGGATGCACAGGAATTAAACTATAGGCCGGAGGTGGCCCTTGTGTGGTCCCGCATGTGTCCGATGGTCCCCGCTTGCCTGCAGTACCAATTCTGTGCCCCCAAAAAAATAATAAAAAATACATAAATACTTTTAAACAAATACACACCCCACCCCCGCCACCGCACCCTTACACATACAGTACAGTAATGGTCAAAATTAATATTATTCACATATGGATAATAGTGCATTTGCCCATTTAAAATACAATAAGCAGCAGAAATAAAATAAATAAATCTTGCCCTCACCCTTGCCAGGGAAACGTGGTGTGTGTGGTGCTCAAATTTGGGCAGGTATCCTCATAAGACATATAACATATTGAGACCATTTGATATGGTGGTCCGGTGATGATGGAGTGCCCCTCAATTAAACGCAATAAAATGCATAATTACTGTAGGGGAAGTGACTGGCACACATACAGGGAGTTATCCCCTATTTTTTCCATCTGGGGGAGATACACCATACAAGTGGTTTTTTCAATTGTTTTCATTTTTTGAATTATTGAATTTCAATTTTTTGTATATTCCACTTAGTTGTATAAATGGACATGGAAGACTTAGAGGAAAATAATACTCCAAATATTACCAGTGATTATGTTTCCAATTACTTGGATAATACTCAAAGATCTAGAAAAGCAAAACGTATGTTTGAAAACTTACCAAACCCAGAATGTGAGGACTCATCAGATTTACACGACTTATTCTTGAAATTTAGTAAACTACTCATTACTGATACTAGGATTTATTGGGACCTCATATTTTTGGAAAATTATTTGCTGGTAAAAAGAATCCCTAGGGGGTTACGGGTAAAAAAATCCCCTACATTCGGCTTCATAAACCAGGACTTTGAAAGAGAATGGAAATTGATCCTTAATGATTGCTCATCTAAGTTGATAGCCCTGATTGTAAAAGCTAAATCTAAGGAGAAATTGGACCTAGAAAAGGATATTAAAACCTCGCAAAAACATCTAGCTAAATTTTCGAAAATGGAGGGATTTAAAGCACTGGACATTAATCTGGCCAAATCAATTAAAGATTTTGAAAAAGATATCCTAGAAAAGAAACAACAAAAATTTGAACGGGACAAGCTCGATTATGAGCGGAATCAGGTGTACGTATGGGAGAGGTCTACACCCAATAGAAGGTCCAACCGCACCTCACATCATACTCACTCCACACCAGAGGATAAGACCAATAATTCTTGGGCTAAAAAATCTATTTTAAAATCTAAAGCTGATTCTGACACTTCAGACACAGAATATTTGGGTCATACAGTCTCTTTCTTTAATCCACATGATGAGGACAATACACATTCCGAGACAGAAGCACCTAAGGAACAACGCCCCTTTTGGGAACGTAAACAAAGAGAAAGAGCTACAGAATATATGTCTCGTCCGTCGAATCCATCTGAATCCTCTGGTCAAACATCGGTGTCAAAAAACGCAAAAGAACAAGACGGGGCAAAAAAAACAAAAAAACAATACAAGGGAGCACCTTCCAAAAGGAAGAAGAACTTTTAGGAAGAGAGAGTGCAGTCATTAACATTTCCAATGTGGAACTTACCGTTAATGAATTGTCATTGCTTAACAAGGGCATGGGCTTTGTACCTGATACCAATTTTGACCTGTTCCAAACAATGGTTGATTTAAACAAATTTGTCAGAAAATGTACACTGAAAAAATTCTTCAGTAATAGAAGTCATGATAATAATGAAGAACAACTCAGTACTATTGTACCTATTATATCTGAATTAATCACTGATAATGTTGATGTATGTTCTTCAGATGACTCTCTGTATGATACTAATCTAATTCAATCTAATGTTTTTTCATTTAAGGAACAGTGTCTAATTCAAGACTTAGAAGATCTAGACAACAGCCCCACATCCAACCTTGATTATCATAATTTTCTGGGAAGAACTAATACGGGTCTTAAGAAACAATCACTGTTTTACCCCACCTTTGTCAAAGGCAAATATTTATCCACCTTCGAAAGTTTAGTGGAGAGAGACTTAAGATTATTACAGAAGGGTTTCTCCTTTGACACAGGTCACTGTAATACTAATAACAAGAATCTTAGTCCCGAGGAAATTATAGCCCTTAATGATTTAAGAGAAAATAAATCTTTAATAATAAAAAATGCCGACAAGGGAGGAGCAGTGGTAGTGCAGCATAGGGATGACTATCTGAGGGAGGCTTTACGCCAACTCCGAGATGTGTCTTCCTATGCTGTACTGCCATCTGACCCAACTCTTAAATATAAAAGAGAACTTAAACAATTGTTGGATCTGGGCTCGATGTTGGGAGTCTTGAATGATAATGATATAGATTTTCTATATAAGCCTTTCCCTGTCACACCCGTGTTTCACCATCTCCCAAAGATTCACAAGACATTGGTCTCCCCGCCTGGGAGGCCAATTGTCTCTAGTATTGACTCTTTGGGAGATGGTGTTTCACGCTATGTGGACTACTTTCTCCAACCGATGGTACAACAACTCCCGTCTTATATAAGAGACAGTACTCATCTTATAAATACACTAGATGGTTTGAAATGGAAAAGCAATTTACTCTGGTTGACATTAGACGTTACGTCTTTATACACCGTGATATCCCATGAACATGGGTTGACAGCTGTTGAATATTTTCTAAATAAGTCTGATTTATCACCAGCACAATGCACTTTTATTTTGGATGCTATTCACTTCTTACTCACACATAATTTTTTTCTATTCAACGGGGTTCACTATCTCCAGACACGTGGAACAGCTATGGGGACGAGCTTTGCCCCCTCCTACGCCAACCTATTCATGGGTTGGTGGGAGCTGTTCCACGTGTTTGGAGAATTGAACAATTATAGGGAGCACATTTTATTCTATAAAAGGTATATCGATGATTTGTTGTTTGTCTGGGAGGGTGATGTCACCACTTTGCACAAATTTATTTCTTCACTTAATAATAACAAATTTAAGCTCACTTTCACTCACTCATATCATATACAACACATAAATTATTTAGATTTATGTTTATATGTTGACACTACTTTATGTATTCAGACAACACTATATCGCAAATCAAATTCCAGAAATACTTTTCTGAGGCCCAGCAGCTGTCACCCACCAAACATGTTCAGGGGAATACCAAAAAGCCAGTTCATTAGAGCACGCAGAAATTGCTCGAGTGAGCATGATTATAACATCCAAGTGAAAGACCTTTATTCACGGTTTTTACAGAGGGGTTATAAAAAGGATGAGTTGGACAAATCTCTGAGGGAGGTATCAACCTTAGATAGAAGATCATTGCTTAGGAATAAACCAAAATCAAATAGGGATAATATCAGCCCCTCATTCATTACCCCGTAAAGTAAACAAGCACCAATAATCAAAAATATCTTAAAAAAACATTGGAATGTGCTGACCTTAGATCCAATACTGAAACCCTACATTGTCTCAGGTCCAAACGTGGTCTACAAGCGGGCTAAAACCTTATCTAACAGTCTGTCTCCGAGTTTGTTTGAATATAATGAGAAAAAAGATACATTTAATCCACCACATGGCACATATTCGTGCACACATTGCAAAGTATGCCCAAAAATGAAAAAAAGCAAAAGCTTTAGTTCATTCAATTCAGGACGGACCTACAAAATTAAATCTTTTTTGAACTGTAACTCCACATTCGTCATATACTTACTGCAATGCGGATGTGGTAGACAATACGTCGGGAGAACGACTAGATGTTTAAAAACTAGAATTCTAGAACATTTGCGTCTTATACGTATAGGTGATCAGAACCACCCAGTATCAAAGCATTTTTTTAATTGCCCGCAAGGTAACATCAATTCTTTTTCATTTCAAGGAATTGAACAAGTACCCATCCCACCAAGAGGTGGGGATAGGACCAAATACCTAGATAGACGAGAATCCTACTGGATTTTCACCCTTAGAACGAGAATACCCCTAGGGATGAACACTGAATGGGATTTAAGTCATTTTCTATGATCAATTATTGTTTAAATATTAATAATTTAAGTATTATCAATTTTGAATTAATTATATAATAACTCACTGAATTAATCTTTTATATGAATTTTTGATTATTATAATTGACATAATCCACTATATATATTTTTCAATTTTTTCATTTATAAAAAACTTTTTCAATAGAAATGATAACCTACTGTTTATTCTTTATATTTTTTATTATTAATGCATATAACGGTTTAACTTTATAATCCCCATCAGTGTTCATGCCCTAATAAGGTATAATAATTTATGTATCAAATTTCTCTTTTCGGTATCTTTCTGATGTATCACAATTAACTGTTATAGTTATAGTATCCTATTATTAATTCATTACCATCTGATGCTATCTATTACTATATACATCTACTTTTCGAGTTTTCTATGAACTAACAAGGTATTATTTCTGTCCCATGAACGGTTATTATATTATCATGATATGTTTATATGAGGCAAAATCATTATGGTATACTATTTGTTATAAACTATTTCATGTATAAATTATGATCATGAAATTTCACTCTTATATGTAATATACCAGGACTGGGAGTCTGCGATTTAATTATCCAGATAGTTATATGTTAAGTAAATGTCATTTGCCAAGTTTTTTGGAGTTTGTATTACTGTACTATGTTTAGTGTTAATAAAGTTGTATGTTGAAAAAGAAATTTTAAAGCACATGATGAGTCCTAGCCAATGGGAATTGACGTTGCGTCAGCGCGACCGGCCTACAAGCCGCGCGCTGATGACGTCAGCTCCATGACGCGACGGACATCTCGTGGCAGTCCCTATACACCCCTGATGTGTTCAATTCTAAGGGAGTGTGCGTCATATGGCCACGACTGGTTACAGCTGTCGGCTAATGGGGCCGCCACCCATTGGATGTGAGACACTACAGGTGGGTATAAATAGGCAGTCAATTCATTCTTGTGTCACCTTGATAAAGTACCCTGTACGAAACGCGTAGGTGCGTTCTATTTGTCCTATTTTTGTTCCCTGTATGTGTTAAGCTGGCATCAATACAGAACTGATTTTATACTACTGCGGAGTGGCCTGGTTTGTTTTTCCTGCTTGACATTGCAGGGTGTCTGGAGCTGTGCTCTATCTGCATCCACTGCTTTCCTCACCCTTGCCATGCTGCAACGATGAAGGCCGTCCACATCCTCACGCCGTCCATGTCCTTCGGTGCAGCAAAAAATACACAAGAATAAAAAGCAACAATATAATGTCCCCTAACCCCTTAATCACCTTAGCAGTTAGTAACCGCTATAATAATTAAGGGGTTAACCCACTCTCCCCCACTACCCACCCAGGAGACCTAAAAACCATTTCCCACTACCCACCTAGGAGGCCTAACCACCCTCCCCCAGTACCCACCATGGAGGCCTAACCACCCACCCTTGGGGACAGTACCCACTTCACACCCCCACAACCCACAATAATAACACTACACAGAACAGCCCCACTACCCACATCCTAGGCCCCCAAAATAAACATTACCAAATTTTATTAAACAATACATAACCCACCCCCTGTGCCCCCCATTAAAACATGATTTATGGCTTAATATACCAGGCTGATGGGGGTCCCCGGTGGGCCCAATGGGTGTCCGCAGGCCCCACAGTGCACCCTGGGGGGTGCCCACGGGTGTCTAGGGGTCTCCGGGTGGTCCCCGCTAAGTGCCGTGGACCTCCAGGTGGTCCCTGCAGGCCCCAATGGGGTCCACGGATGGTCACGTGGGTGTCTGGGGGTCCCTGGGACATCCCCACATGTGTCTGGGGGCCCTCGGCAGGTTCCCAAGGGGTCTGGGAGCCCTCAGGTGGTTCCCACAGGGTTCTGGGACCCATGGGTAGTCCCTGCGGACCCGCAGGGCCCCACAGCTTTAGGGCCCAGGGTTCTTCCCCGTAGGTGTCCCCAGTGGGTCCGTAGGTGGTACCTGTGGGCATCTGGGTTTCCTCGGGTGGTACCCGTGGGCGTCCGGGAGTCATCGAGTGGTCTCCATTGGTCCTCGCAGCCCTGCGGTACCAATTCTGTATGTAAACAAAATAAAACATGGCCTACATTTAAATCTACCCCCCGCCCCCACCACATACATATATACAGTACAGTAATGTGCAAAATAACTAAACTGCGCAGTATCAATAGATTCCCTTGATTCAAAGTAGGTGGTCTCCCTCTGCAGCTTTCACTCTCCCATGATCGGCGGGGTTGGAACGAAAGATGTATACAAAAAGAAAGCGCAAAAAGGGAAAAACACACAGTCAGTAAAGATAATAACCTTTATATTAGACTTAGTAAAAATGAATAATAAAATTCACTTGATAAAAAATCGATCCACATGGACCCAAAATCCACAATAACAAAGCACTAATGGGGGGTCCCTGAATCAAAGATCCCTCAGTCTAATGATGAAAAAAAAAACAGTCCTGGGATATGCTGGATGTTACCACAGCTTACTTTTGATTTTAAACAGAGACCGCACCCCATGCAAGGTTAAGGAATCACCGCAGCCGGCTGAGCACTCGTCGTCACGTCCGCTCCTGCTGCATGATGACGTCACCTCTACGCATTTGGCGTCATATGACGCTTCTTCAGGAAGTATGTCTGGCTACTCCCATAGCAGCTCTTAAATAGCAAGACGGATAATTCCTCTACCAATGGGAGCTACTATTAGTGTATATTAAATACTTTCCAATCAGTATATTTATGTGTGTCCTTATGGATATACATACATACAGGGACAATCAATGGTTGTTTTTGCAAATGCTTGTTTTTATGTATTTACAATGTATTTTGCTTGTTTGTTTACAAATGTTGCTGCAATTTTTTTTTTTTTTTTTTTTTTTTTAGTTAGACGTAATTTGGAGTGGTGTATTCAATAGTTTATTTCAGGGGGTGGGGGTTGCTTTGTAATAGTGGCTTCTTTTTGGTAGATATATTTTGGATGATTGTGGTTACTTTGAACTTTCATTTATGTCAGAATGGTTTTGTTTTGGTGTTTTTAATAGTGAATTGAATAATTTATTTTGGATTAATTGATTGTTGGTAATTTAATGTCTGTTTACTTCATGATTTGTTTTTATTTTCTAACTGTTTGCATGGCATTGGATCTTGTTTGTAATTGTTTCTTTTAGTTTGAGCATTGTAGTTGAGCATAAAGTAGTGTTACATGATGCACAGATTATTTGCATCATGTACACACTGTGCCATTCAATTATTTGATTGGCATTTGTTATAGATTTATTTGGCTACGTGCTGTGTTTTATTTTGAGATATGCTTTGTTTTTATTTGGCTAAGTGATGATTTTATTTTGCAATGTGCTGTATTTCATGTTGCAATGTGATGTTTTTATTTGGTCATGTTTTTGTAATCCTTACCCATTTGTTTGTATATTGGTTAATCATGCCTATATATATATATATATATATATATATATATACACTGGCGACACACTTTATTCGAGCTCGGCTAGTCCCACGAATTCGGGTATACCCGGGTGTATTGAGGTTTATGACTGTTTTCTGCCCGAGTGCATTGAGTTATTTTCCAGCAGGGATTGAAGCATTTTATTCCCGCTGGCTGCAATACTGCACAGTACATATATATATACTGCATTACAATTCATGAATTTATGCCATCTGGTAGACACGCGAAGCATTGCAGCCTATTAAATCCTAATCATTATCATTTAACAGATCAGCCGCCCATCAGTCAGGCATGAACCCAGGCTGGGAAGGCAAATGCAACGGGGCTTGTCAGAGGTGAGGAGCGGCGCATTCCAGGTATCTGCCAGGTACATACCGGGTATTTGCTCGAATAAAGTGTGTCGGTGCAGTATATATAGACGTGATCTACCCACTGTACAAATGAATGGGTGAAGGGTGGGGGTAGTTGCCTGGGGGTCACAGCACAGTCCCAATCTGGCGGTCGCCTCGGAAGTGACGTCATCTGAAAACTTTGCAGAATCCTTGTACAGGTCCAAGTCCCGCACCGGAAGTACGTCATCCGCAGGATGGGGCTACGGAAGATTGGCGCGTTCCTCCGCACGGAAGTAAGCACCGGGCAGGGCCTCTTCTCTGGATTCATCGCAGCCTGCAGGGAGTAAGGGGGTGGTTCCTTACCTCGCCGCTGGCTCACGATGGTTGTCGGGACATCCGGAACATCTGCAGGTTCCTTTTTGGCTGCAGTGGGAGCCGCACCAGCGCTTGTTGCCTCGTGGTCTCTGGACTCGGCCGCTCTACTCCACAGGTAGGTGGCACCTTTTCCTCAGCGTCACTTTGGTGGTCTGACGGTTGGCACATCACCATGATGGGGCACTGTCATCGTCATCTAATGATGGTGGTAGGGATGGCTCTTTCGGGGAGAGGTTCCGCAGTGCTTCACCCGCACTGGTGGCAATTGGTCTGAAGCCGTCCGGCTCCGATGCTGCCAGGGAACATGCTCTGGTCTCTCCTAGGCCTGTCACCGCACCTTGGGGTCTTTGGGTTCCAGCCTCAGGAACCCCCTGGACCCCCTGGAACATGGGACCCCCTGGAACTTCTGTTATGGCAAACGGGCCCATGGTAGTCGTAGCGTCGAGGCCTTCCACCTCGATCAGCATAGCACAGTCTGGGCACCGAGGGCTAACATAGATAATAATAAGATAAATAATAAATCCCGCACTGCTGGCAGCGAGCAGTAGAACACGTTCACCTCCGGGTGCTCTGCACTACGAGCACAGGCATTTCAGGAACTCTTGGCCTGTCATGTCCACCACCAAGAAGCCTCCTGGGAGTTGATATGTGGTTAGGCGACATTCAGCCATTCTGTATTTGGTTACGGGACTACACACTGCATGTGACCTCTGTCATCCAGGAAGTACCTTTATATATCGTGCTCCATGGGGTGTTCAGTCAGCCACCTTTGAATCTGAGAGAGAGAGAGGACAAAGCTTGATAATCCCACATAAAGGACGGTTTGAGTTTGTATACACTCTTGCATATACTGTGGACTTTTGACCAGGGCTTGATTCTGAGCTAATTCTTATTTGGCTACTTTGTGTCTTGTAGGGGGGGGGGGATAGTGTTAAGGGAAGTACCTTGCTGTTCTGTTGGACCCAAGGGAACGGGCCTGAGGAAAGGGTTGTTACCCTGAAATGTTGCCCCTTACCCTACCCCATTGTCTTATTCTATGTTTATTTGTTTGTAGTTTTTCCTTTAGTGTTTTTCCCCCACTCCCCTTCCCTGTGTCTCTCCCCCCTACTCTTGTGCTTTTTAAGATCCATATATTCTGCATTTATAGTCGTATAGCATTTCCATATTTGTGTGATACCTATTGTTCTATTATTACCGCTATTACATTTTTGGCTTATTCCGTGACTCTTTCGTTTTCTCTATTAATCAGTATGTGCTGGAGCCCTTGTTTTGGTTTACGCTTAATATAGTGTTAGACAAGATGACTCATACCAGTGTCAATGAATAGCAACGCACAGAGGAAAAAATGTCCTGTATGTATCCATGCAGTGTTACCAGTGAATAGCTACCGAACATATAGCATTGAATCACCGGTATTGCAACAGTTAGCAAAAAGCCACTTATACACACTTATGTATCTTCTTTGGTGGTTGTTCTTTTCCGGGGTTTTTTTAGCAGTTACTTTGCAATTCTCCTCTGGAGCCAACGGAGCTTGTTAGGATCATGCCTCACTGCTCTGGCGCCATATCGGAAGTCTCTTATATATGCTTATAACATTTTTTGATGTTTCTGATTGGTAACTAATTGTACTGTATTTATTTTTATTTATTATATTTTCTGCTTCAGTGTTTGGCATTCTCCTCTATTAAATATTGTGGTCCCTTTTAATCTATTTTTTTTTTTTTTTACCTATTTTGACTTGGCTGCTGTTTATTAGAATGTTTCTAATTGGTCTGGCAAAATCCACATTACCTAAAATAATAAGGGGATTATATTTTCCCTGAGAGGTTTCTTAATAACTTGTATAGTCTGGGTCCCCCTGGTCCCCCATCTGTCCCTTACCTCTGACTGCAGCTGCGTCTGTCAGCAGAGGTGTGGGGAGATGTGGGGAGAGTAGCAGTGGCATGCGGAGAGTGTCGGTGGGAGCAGGGAGGTTGCGGCAGGCGACCTGGTCACCAGAGGCTCTTGGGCATGATAGCGCATGTGCGAGATGCACAGCTTGTGTTTGCTGCACTGGCAGGCCCATGAGATAGGGACACTACCTTGTAGCATAAGAGTGAGGGACACAGCCAGGACGTGGCTGCATCCTGGCATCCAGTGGTCTGGGACCAGACCTCCAGCTACAGATAAATGACACTGCATGGTGGCACCGCCCGCGCGGGACACCACCCAACGTAGAGGTGGATACTTCGCGGGTAACGTTATTGGATCCATGGATCTCATCTTCATCATCTGCGCGCCTGGTTGTGGACGCACCCGGCAGGTACCTGACCTCATCAAGTGCACCAACAATACATGGGCTTGACACACTTGGGTGGGTGTTTGACTCTGTGGACATCAGTGTGGTTGGGTGCCCAGGGGAACCTCAGTACATTGGGGTAAACCCTACAGGGGTGTGGACATGGTGTTGGGGAGGCACAGTAGGGGTTATGGACCTGCGAGGCCTGAGTGTTCTGTAGTGTTGTTATTGCTTTATGTGTTTAGTAAACCTGTTATATTTTACTGGTGTGCTTTTATTATATTCTCCTGCACTGGGTTATCCCACCCAGTAAGGATCCCATGCAGGTGGAGGCGCTGTCACCCAACGGATCAGGTACATCCCAGGATCCAAGCAGCGGAGGTTGAGGCCTCCTGTGAGCCACAGTTAATGCACCACACACACTTTAGTCACCATATCTCCCAGGGTGTGGGGGAAAGAAAACGCGCTATACTTGTTAACTTATTTTTATTATTTTTCCTCAAGAAATGTATGTTGCTCAACACATCAATTAGTTAAACATCTCTCCTCCTGTCCTCTCACTGTTCATCTTGCAAGGAGAACAGGAATTGGATTATTATAGACCCTGTAAGTTGAGACAAATGAGGAGTAGTGTTAGAGAAACACTTGATCTGGTGCCTATTTTTTTTTGTGGGGTTTGATTTTGGTTCTAGGTTTGCTTAAAATTCCATAGTTTTGATTTTGGTTCTGGTTTTGGATTTTGGGGAAAATGCTTAATTATAGTAACAATAATAATACTGATAATAATACAAGGTGAATGCTTTGAGTGATTATTGGTGACAATCAACAACAAGGGGCATAGTCCTGTTTTATGGATTATTCTTTATCTTTCTAATCTTGAGAAAAATAACCACTGTTTCCATTGTCATGACTTAATAGAGCTCCTACCCACTTGAATCAACAGCAAAATGCTCTGCTCTAGTTTATTTAAATGAATACCAGCTTCTCAATTTTGTTTATACAATAGACATATAGACATTACATAAAATAGATATTACAATAAATAAAAACACAATCAAAACAAAGCATTAAATCAATTGATTGTCATTGGGGCTATGTAGGCCTTCAATTTTGACCCTAAGTAAATAAAAAATATTACTTACACTTATTGAGACACCACCAAACGATCCAGCCCGATGGCCAATAAAAATAAAAACACAAAATCAATCCAAAATAAGTCCTGCACGAAGGCACAAAAATAAGCAACATTTTTAAAACAGGGATAATAGATCCAGATTTTACAGCAAACACTATGTGCTGAGTAAGAAGTAATCCATGGGCTCAACTTGAACTAGATTGTTTTCTTCTCTCTATTTATCTTGTTTTTTCCCCCCACATAAATCCCTTGGCATGTTATTTTTGGTGTGTATTCTTCCAATTTCACAATTTCACTATATTTAAAAAGCACTGTTTAGTTTTTTTAATGTTATAATTAATAGAATTACCACACAAAATACATATTATATTTATTCACAGTGAATAGCTGAGACATAATGTATTTCGTATGTAAAATAATTTATCACTTGAAACTATGGGCCGGATACATCAAACTGTGTTAAAGTGGAGTTAATATCGAACATGATTAACATTTTTTAGGTGCATTGTTAACGCAATGTTAAGATATTCATTAACTTTGCTGTAATAATTTATCGGGTGGGGTATTCGGACCGAATTTGCGATGCTGGAATTAACGCATTAATAATGTTTTAATTACCACCTTGTGATAATATTTCTATAATAGTCTTCTGTAATATCTATTATTACAGAAGCCTTCTGTATGATGGGTGGTTAGGCCTCCCAAAGAGAGGGGGAGGTGCTGTTGAGAGGGGTTTACCCTTTTATTACTTAGCAGTTAGTAAAGCATTGCATAAAGCAATGCTTTACTAAGCACTCAAGTAATGAAGGGGGGTAAGTAATGTATTATTTTTTTAAGTATAGCGTACCATTGATTGCCAATGTGGCTATCTTGGCCATTGAAAGGGCCTAAGTAGCCACCGTGTTGATCAATGGTTTTATTGTTAAAATGTATTTGAATGTATTTTTCATGATCTGATTGTGGTTATATACATGTATTTTTTATTTTTTTTGGTTAATGCCCCAAACAACTATTAGCCACATTTGGCAAATAGGGCTATTGGGCATTAGTCTAGAGGGGGATAGGTGTGTTTGGGGAGGGAGGGGGGCGGGTGTGATGGGGTAGTGGCCCCAGGGAGGGTGGTTAGGCCTCTTGGGTGGGGGTGGTGGGGTGTATGGGTTAACTCCTTCCTTACCTTAGTGGTTTGTAAACCATTACATGGAAAAGCTTTACTACCCACTAAGGTGGCCAAGTGGAGTAGGTATTATAGTTTTATATTTATAGTAACCACTTTGTAGCCCTATGTGGTCAGCTGGTCTTGGAAACAGATGACTACTTAACCTGTGGGATACTAAGGTGTTAATATTTACTTGTATACATGAATTTGAATAACTATTTTATCATCTATTTAGGTTGGTTTAGCTTATCAGGCCTATGTATATATTGGCCATTATATACATAGAAAAGATAGGGCTAACATCAGCCTGGATTAGGTGTTACAATATTTTAGTTATTTCTATGGTTAACCTCTTCCGATAAATATCGGAATTTGTAAGATTGCATATTTCTACAACACAATGCGGTATTATGAATATTTATATCAGTACTGTTACTTTTAATGCTTCCGATGAAAATAGAGAATGGCACCAAAACTGCTTTTTAAAGTATTACTAACAGCAGGAAACTGAGCAGTTTCAGCAGGCGAAGCTGAAAGACAATGTATAAAAAATACTGTACATGATGTGACATTTGAGCGGAGAACTTGATGACAAGGCTTTCTTTGCAGGTGTTTATATATGTGCCTGGGGGAAGGAAAGAAGTGCAGTTTGACTTAATCTGAGCGTCAGGCATAAGTGTCAAAATGTATTACTCAGATTTCAATTTGCACAGAAAAGAATAACTTGCGAATAAGGCCAAGGTACCCAGAACTAGAACAGTCTTTTTTAAATTATCTTTAATCTTCTCTAGATTTTTTCCCACAAGGTTAGTGAGTGATCTGATACAGGCTGGCTATTTCTGAAGTCTCCATGCCGCAATTTCAAAAGATTCACACAGTTGTGCAATGATGATTCAGTGCGCAAGATGATGATTCAGTGCGCAAGAGGTAGAAACGTCTTTCTTTTCCCTATGTCATGGGATAGGTATTTAACTATGTAGCCTGTGATTACCTGTTTTTGTTCTTGAAGTTGCCTAAGCACATAGAGGGGGGAATGACACCTTGTTACAACCACCTGTTGCTAAAGCTGGAGATAATAAATACAATGAGGGCCGCCACTGTCATGTGGTCCTTAGTTCAATCCAGAACAACGAGAGGAAGGAGCGGTGCACTGAGGTAAGTAGGTAAACCAAACGCAGCTCTAACAAAAACGACTATTTATTGAAAAAAGGGACAAACATCACAAAGCTAGAAACCTCTGACGCATTTCATCCCACAGGGGACTTTGTCAAAGAGTGAGTGGTAAACCATCTGCATACTCCTCTATATACCACCAGCTATACTGTGATAGGCTAATCACAAAAGTAGTTAACGATAGCAACTCCTCTAAACAGCTGAAAATTAATTAATTAGAGTGCCATTAGATCTATACAGACATAGCAGTGTATAAGAGAAAAGAGATGGGTAAAAACATACAAGTGTAACTATTACATAATAACATTTAAACAACCAAAATAAAAAACATCTAATTGCAACAATACTGTAAGATAATATCAACAGTAATGGCAAGAATAATATAAAACCAACATACAAGCAACATGAGTTAAAACAAGGAGAGGATTTTGTCGGCTGAGAACTGTTCATTTGCTCATGTAAGTGCCTCATACGTGTGTTACTGTATAATACTAAGGACATTCCTACACTTTTTGGCCCTTGAGCACTGGTAGCAGATCACTTCTGCTTTGCTCACCCTTAGTTCAATCCATACTATATGTCCACATATCTGTAGTTAAGTGGATTGTTGTCACAATGGAATTTTTCATGACATAGGTGACTTTGTTCTGAAACTATATATGCAGTCTGGAATGCCATTCCTATAGAAATTATGCCTAGATTGAGGTTGGTATTGTGGGTACATAACCTCCACTAACCTGTGGAAAGCTACTGAATTCATAGCAGATATAGGATGCAAATCCAATGGTAACATGGCAGTCATGGCTCCTGGGGTTTTGCTATGAAGCAGGGTATCTGGAAACATAATTAAATCCTTATTCAAAAGATAGTTAATAGTTAATTGTCTGTAAGTCTATTGAGTGAATTCTGGTAGAGAGAGAAAACAGGTCAGATAGGGGGCCATAGAGTTACTGTCTACCAACTACTTAAATATAACCAAACAGATAGGATGTTAAGAAAAAGCCCCATTGGAATGGGTTATATGGTGTTATCTGATTCTCCAGGACAAAGTTTCTATATAAAATATACATACAATAATTATATAAGCCATCAGATAAGTGTGTTAACTGTTAACATGAATGGAAATAATTGTATCTGGTACATTTAATTATATAGAAAAAAGAAACAGGTCAGACGGTGGGTTGGCATACCGGTATCTTATTCTGATCACCTATAGTTACTCAAGTACCCAACAAGTAAACTAAGGGGAACGATTCATTGCAACTCATGCCATAGGTTGACTGATATAATAATAAAGATTTCAAATATATTTATATATGAAATCTTTATTATTATATCAGTATATATATATATATATATACTGTCTTCGACAATCCTATACATCTGCACGCCCGGGGCAAGTGGAATTAACATCTGGGCGAGCTCCTATTGGCCCAAGCAGCACACGTGTTTGTTTTTTTAAATTTTCCCTGCTCGCGCTGAAAAAAAAAAAAAAACTCCCCCTACCTGACTGCTGATTGGCGCGCGCTCCCAGGCTTTGTGGGCGCGCGGCCAGGCTCTATACGAGCCCGCGCATCACGCTCGACCATGGCGATCTTAATGGAAGTAAGTACTCCTTTTGCTGCCCCCCATGCCTCCTGCACTCCCTCTGCTGCCTCCACATGCCTATTGCACTCCCTCTGCTGCCTCCCCATGCCTCCTGCACTCCCTCTGCTGCCTCCCCATGCCTATTGCACTCCCTCTGCTGCCTCCCCATGCCTATTGCACTCCCTCTGCTGCCTCCCCATGCCTATCACACTCCCTCTTCAGCCTCCCATGCATATCGCACTCCCTCTGCTGCCTCCCCATGCCTATTGCACTCCCTCTGCTGCCTCCCCCTGCCTCCCGCACTCCCTATGCTGCCTCCCCATGCCTATCGCACTCCCTCTGCTGCCTGCCGCAATGTCCCCATCCCCCCCGCTGCCCGCACGGGACAGGAGGTGATAGCGGGGGTGTTTCTTCTCCGGTCCCCGTGGCTGGCTGCAGTTTTTCCCCGTCCCCTCACCTCACTGCTCCCGCTGGACGGGAGGAGGTAGCGGGGGTGTTCCTTCCCCCCCCCCGGTCCCCGACGCTTCCTTGGCTGCCGCCCGCACGGGGCCGGAGATTGGCGGAGAGGAGGGGGGGGTGGGGGAGGAGTGTGTTTGTGAGAGAGAGCGCCTCGGGGGGGGGGTGCTGCAGTTGTGTCCGCGGCGGTGTCCGCCTCTGGAGGGGGGGCGGCCCCCCCCTGCCTTGCAGAGGCCCTCCTGCCATGTGGAGGGCCCACTGCCGTGCGGAGGCCCCACTGCTGCCATGTGCAACCCCCTACCTTGCGGGTGAGTGACAGTGTGAGAGTGACAGTGTGAGTGTGTTACAGTGTGAGACAGTGACTGTGTGTGTGACTGACTGAGTGTCTGTGTGTGTGTGTGACTGACTGAGTGTCTGTGTGTGTGATGTAGAGGTATCGGTACCGTGTTAGCCAAGTTTTAATAATACAAAATGAATAGATGATACCGTTCTGTGGCTAACGAAAAATATCTTCTATCTTATATCACAGATCAAATTCCAGTATGCACTGTTTTAAAGTAAAAACCCACAGCCAGAAGAAGAGATCAGTGTATCTCGAAAGCTCACAAGAATAAAGCATTTTGTTAGCCATAGAGCGGTATTGTCTATTCATTTTTTATTATATATATCTATATCTATAGATATATATATCTCTATAAAAACACAGAAAAAACAGGCGCACTCATAGCGTAAAATTGTATAACAATAAATTTATGGAGTAAGGGATAATAATGCACACTCACAAACAAAGCTGAAAAAAATGCGTTTTTGAGTACAACTCAGCCCGTTCAGACACAGGAACCCGAGGAGGAGGACTTCGGTATGATGTCCGCGGTGTGTCTTGCCACAATAGCCCCTCTAGGTCCTGGCAGGGACCGAAAGCCACGAGGGACGCCGCCTTCCCCTCTCTCCGGTGCTACACAGAGCATACACTGAATAGAGTCTCGCGTGAACTCGATGATGTCAGCGAGGTTTCAGTCGGGGAGAGTTCACAGTGTAAACAGGAACTTGAATGTCTGAATGGCTGGTAGCAAAATGCTAGCAAAGCAGCAGGAGTGCAATAATGTAGATGAGTGCAAATAAAATATATAACCTGGATAGTAGGCTCCACAGCAATCTCTACGCGTTTCGTCTCAAGCGAGACTTCATCAGGAGTTAGTAGCATAGGCATTACATACAGTTATATAGTACACATGACCAATAAGATCATAGGAGGCAGAGGATTAGTAATGAGATACACATGATGAGTATTAGGGTTGGATTAACCCCTATATATGCCAGAGCACACATAGATAAGGATTCACAATTTTAATCCTAAAGACCAAGTATGTTATAGCATATAGTATTAGATGCTTCAACCAATGCATACAATATATATCACAATTATAGACCAGAAATTAAACATACAAGTCAGCCAAAAAAGGTTAACCTAAAGAGTTAAGTAAAATGTCATTGGTAGTTGACTTGCATAGTAACATATATATAATACAATAAACAGATGTCAATATGTGGTAAACAATACCCTAAGTATAGAGAGATAGCTATATAACCACTAAATATAGGAGGAGACAATATAGGTGCTAATATATATGTATGTATATATGCAACAGATTGCCTTCCCAGCAGGGAAAGCAAAGAAACAGCACTCAGTAGTATGTAGCAAAAAGATTGTATTCAAACAACATGACAGCACATGTTTAAACCAACGTTTCGGTCCACTAAGGACCTTCTTCATGGAAGTGCTAAGGGACACTGGAACCAGGAAGACATATATACCCCCACCCACCAAGTGTAGACAATTAGAAGTCCATTAATCAGTTCATCAGGGAGCTCCACATCACCTTTGCATAGCACTGACAGGCGGTGGCCATCTTGGAAAAACAGAGCTTATGTAAACATTGCAAGTGAGCATGTGCATGCAGGACAGCCTCTGAAACAGCACCATAGAGAGGAAGCGTCCTCAGTTACCCAGCACTGCCACCTAGAGCATCTCTGGGTCATGACAAGAAACATAAAGTATAATGCTGCACATGTGTAGTCTTCCATCAGTCCAAATCAGACCTGGCCAGTCAGTGCACCATCAGGAAACACCACATAATGTATGAACTCCCTGTAATGATAGATTGAACTCCTGCTATTTGTGGACCATTTAAATAAGATACCTTCCAACATACGGTTCACCATGAACTACAGTAAGACTGAAATTGTATTTCTAGACACTGTCGTCTATAAGGGTCCAACCTCACTCATGACACGGATACATCACAAAGTGATGGATCGGAATACTTTGCTCTTGGCAAGCAGTCACCATCCAGGAGCCCTCAAGAGAGGATTGCCGTTCTCACAGTTCCTTCGGGTCCAGCGGATAACCAGCAATCCCGATGATTGCGAATTACCATTGCAGTCCATGAAATTGAGATTTTTGGAGAGGGGGTATGATGCCCAAGAAGTTGAAGAGGCCCTCCTTAAAGCCAGGGAGGTTACCCGCGAACAACTCCTTAAACCATCTGGGAAGAAGGGCTCAATGGATCGGTTCAACATCAATACTACCTTTAGCACGGCCTCGCGGGTCATCAAAAATAGCATTCTGAGACACTGGCATGTGTTGGTATTGGACAAAAAAATTGACAGGACATTCATGAACCGCCCCTTCTGCTCTCGAAGGGGACCAATTATTGGGAATGCTTTAACACAGACAGACCCGGTCTCCAAATACAGCAGCCCTACTAACTGGTTATCTAAACCACCAGGGGTCCACAAATGTCAGGGGTGCATCAATTGTCAGCATTTAATCTTAGGCAATAAATTTCATCACCCACATAGTGGCAAAGCAATTAAAATCAAATACTATCTCAATTGGGAGAGCAAATTTGTTGTGTACCTCATTCGGTGTCTGTGTGGTCTCAACTATGTTGGTAAGACCACACGGATGCTGAAGAAGCGTATGGTATTGCACCGATCATCCATCAGGAAAGCGCTGTTGAACAATAGCAGTTCTGAAGAACTCAACATGCTGCCAGTGGCAAGGCATTTTGAGCAGTTTAAGCATAGCCTTGCCACTATGAGATGCATGCCTATCCTACAGGCATACGCTAGGCCTCGTGGGGGTAATAGGGGTAAATTGCTCTTACAATTAGAGATGCGCATGATCTATGAATTAGATACCATGGCTCCGCGAAGACTGAATGAGGAGTTTAGACTTAGCTGCTTCTTGTAGTCCTGGAATTTCCTTGTTGCTTATATAGTCATGCTACATTTCTCTTGTTTTAAGTGTTTCATGCAGTTTTTATTGACCTTAGAGACTTGTGCTCATGATACATGTTCATTTTCTTTCTGTGTTATTATGTAGTCACTAGAGGTTCTACTGTCTACCATCTGACATTTGTGTATTAGTCATTGTAGACCATGGCTGTTTTACACTGTCGCTTACATGATTGTGTGTCATTGTATTTGACTACCCACATATCCATATTTGATGTTTTTAATACCCTTGTGTTTGATCATCACTGTATCTTTTCCCTCACTGACTTTTTCCTGTCATTACAAGGAGTCCATAAATCATGTGGTGTTTCCCTGACGGTGCACTGACTGGCCAGGTCTGATTTGGACTGATGGAAGACTACACATGTGCAGCATTATACTTTATGTTGCTTGTCATGACCCAGAGATGCTCTAGGTGGCAGTGCTGGGTAACTGAGGATGCCTCCTCTCTATGGTGCTGTTTCAGAGGCTGTCCTGCATGCACATGCTCACTTGCAATGTTTACATAAGCTCTGTTTTTCCAAGATGGCCGCCGCCTGTCAGTGCTATGCAAAGGTAATGTGGAGCTCCCTGATGAACTGATTAATGGACTTCTAATTGTCTACACTTGGTGGGTGGGGGCCATCTTGTCTTCCTGGTTCCAGTGTCCCTTGGCACATCCCTGAAGAAGGTCCTTAGCGGACCGAACCGTTGGTTTACCCATGTGCTGTCATGTTGTTTGAATACAATCTTTTTGCTACATACTACTGAGTGCTGTTTCTTTGCTTTCCCTGCTGGGAAGGCAATCTGTTGCATATACTTGTCTTATGGAACATGCACCTCATGATTTGACTCTTTTGCTTGGAGTGCCAGCTGTGCTCTATCTGTATGTGTATATATATGTATATATACACTACCGACACGTTTAATTCGAGCACGGCTAGCACCGCAAGCCGGGGGATGCCCCGGCGTGCTAGCAGCACTCCCTCAGCGTGCCGCGCATCACCGATGCGCGGTCACGCGTCATCGGGTGCCTGCGCCCCCTGCACGCGCGTCCAGGGCTCCCCGAGGGAGCCCTGGTGTCCCGCGATGTGGGGGACGGGGGCAGGGGGTTCCGGGGGACCCGGCGGACCCGGCAGCGGGAGGGAGAGCGCCCCGATCGGAGGGCGCTCTTCCGCTGCTTCGGCGCGCGCCCGGCACCCTCCGGCGCGCGCCCGGCACCCTCCGGCGCGCGCCAGGTTACTGCTGCGGCCGAGAACGGGCAAATGCTCGAATAAACTCGGCCGCAGCAGTATATGTATCTCTCTATATCTCTATCTCTCTATATCTCTATCACACAGTATACCGCATGGACACCTATATAATAAGGTTACCCAAAGCTGTCATATATATGCTATTGTATCAATAGACAGCAGTGCTCCAAGAATAGGGGTAATATGAAAACAACAGAAAAAGATATCCAAACAGGAGCACACAGGTGTACAAAAAAGAATAAAACATTTATTAATTATATAAAAACAAGGGAGAAAAATTAAAATGGAGGGGGACTCCAAACAAACTCCTCTAGTCACCAGGAGGACAACAAGGTGAGCACTGGACATACCACAAGGTTTAATATGATCATGAATGAGCAATCAAATAGGCAATCAATAAAGCTGGTATAAAGTAACCTCCCTTAATATTGGGAATGTAGCAACCATATATATGGTTAGCTCAAAGGTAGAGTTACTAAAAGAGATTGCATACAGCTGCACACACACAGGAAAGATATACTGGCAGTACTAAAAGCTGATGATAAGAGCTAATAGTACAATAAAGTAGCTAGCTAAATAATCCAGAGGATCCTGTGACAGTGTGAAATTAGTAGCACAAAAAAGGATCAGTCCAGGTATAGGGCATAGACCATCATAAAACACAGTCCATGATACATCACCAGAGGTAGTCAATTGATGCAGATACACAGTCCCTGAAATGTGGTGAGAAGAGAGGGGTCCCCCAGCCAGAGCTCCCGCTCCAACGCGTTTCGACAATGGTCTTCTTCTGGAAGTGACTGTGCTCACAAGTGATATTCTTTATTGACTATATGTGTTACGGTTGTGCTCGCCACAAACCGAGACCGGACCGCGGGGCTGAAGTGGGGTTATAAAATCACCGACCTTAGTCTGCGCAGAATGATCCGTAGTGCGAAATCCATAGTCGTACATAGCAGGGTCAGGATTGGAGAAGGCAGCATCGTCGTTAATCAAGCAGGAGTTCGGCAACGGGTAGACAGGAGCTCCCAGCTTCAGCGTATGAGCGTGAGCACGGAAGTGAACTCTGTGCGAGGGGCTGCTTCAGCCCATGACGCTGGTGTCTGTAAAAGAAGACAGCAGGCTGGCTGAGGAACACCACAGGGCAGCGCCGGGGAAAACCAAACATGCCTCCGCGTGGAGAGTAACAGCAGGTCTCAGGAAACGAAAGGTAACCTCTGCTAGGGGAGAATGCAGCAGGTACCAGGAACCAGTGCTGGCAAACCAATGCTTCAGCACAGGAGTCCGGGACAGGCCTCTGCGTGGAGTGTAGCAGCAGACCTCAGGAACACGGGAACTTAGGCCTTTGCGTGGAGAGTAACAGCAGGCCTCTGGAACACAGAAACTCAAGACTCCTCGTGGAGAGTAGCAGCAGGCCTCTGGGAACTATTAACGAGAACTAGGAAGGTTAGTATACAAATGAGACAAGCCAGGAGGCTTGTGACTGAACACAGTAATGTCCAGAGAAGGATTATGCTCGGCACTGAATCAGGCCAAAGCCCAGCATTTAAAGCGCAGTGAGCCAATCACAGGAGGGAGGTGTGTGAGAATTCCTCCAATGACGGAGCACTGGCTAGGGCAGCAGAGATAGCTATAACAGGTGCTTATAGATTGCCAGAGGGAGTAATTGGAAACTGCACAGTTCTGCAAGGCTATACGCAAAAGAGGAACCGGATTCCTTACAATATGCTAACGGTGGAGGTTTTTGTTGCCTTTTTCACCCACTATAACTTAAAATGTGATATGGTAAACCTACCCAGCCTAGAAATATTTAAAAGCAAGTATAAACCAACCTGACACTGATGATACCCTTCAAGGTTGAAACATGTCTTTGAGTGGTTTGTTCTTGCTTTGCTAGTCCCATGCTGTGCTTAAAAGCTGTGTGAAAGGCGATGCATCAGCTTAAATGGGATCCATGTGAATGGATATTCAAGGCAAAAGGTGACACATTGTGTGCTCATTTGCATGTCATTTCCCAGAATCCCTTGCTGCAGTGGGAGCACTGTATGCTCGGTGATAATGGTTGAAAGGCAGGGTTGCATGTGTGTGTGTATGTGTTTGTGTGTGTGTGTGTGTGTGTGTGTGTGTGTGTGTGTGTGTGTGTGTGTGTGTGTATATATATATATATATATATATATATGATAGATAGATAGATAGATATAATAAAAAATGAATAGACAATACCGCTCTATGGCAAACAAAATGCTTTATTCTTGCGAGCTTTCGAGATACACTGATCTCTTCTTCCGGCTGTGGGTTTTTACTTTAAAACAGTGCATACTGGAATTTGATCTGTGATACAAGATAGAAGATATCTTTCGTTAGCCACAGAACGGTATCATCTATTCATTTTGTATTATTAAAGCTTGGCTAACACGGTACTGATACCTCTACATCACACACACAG
Organism: Ascaphus truei; assembly: GCF_040206685.1. NCBI lineage: Eukaryota > Metazoa > Chordata > Amphibia > Anura > Ascaphidae > Ascaphus > Ascaphus truei. Next base: position 107,188,336 of record NC_134483.1, on the reverse strand, counting down.
ACACTCAGTCAGTCACACACACATACAGACACTCAGTCAGTCACACACACAGTCACTCAGTCAGTCACACACACATACACAGTCACTCAGTCACACACACACAGTCACTGTCTCACACTGTAGCACACTCACATATATATATATATATATATATATGTATATATATATACTGCTGCGGCCCAGTTTATTCGAGCATTTGCCCGTTCTTGGCCGCAGCAGTAGCCTGGCGCGCGCCCGAGGGTGACGGGCGCGCGCCGAAGCAGCGGAAGAGCGCCTTCCGATCGGGGCGCTCTCCCTACCGCTGCCGGGTCCGCCGGGTCCCCCGGAACCCCCTGACGCGCGTGCAGGGGGCGCAGGCTCCCGAAGACGCGTGACCGCGCGTCTATGACGCGCGGCACGCCGAGGGGCGGCCACTAGCAAGCCGGGAAATCTCCCGGCTTGCGGATCTGGCCGCACTGCAATTAAGTGTGTCGGCAGTGTATATATATATATATATATATGCAAATACAACTGTATGCATATTTGTATGCACAGTTGTATTTGCATATTTGCTTTCCTGTGGAGGGTTTTTGTCACTTTTTTTACTCACCATAACTTAACTCAGTATTATGGTATATATATATGTAGCCCTGTTTCCCCCACCCAATCTCACATAGGGTGTCCTAGGATGTCTAAAGCTCAGGCTACATGTCTCAGTGTGGTGCGTACCTGCTGGCAACAGGGGGCCCTGAGTCTCCCGCGATGACATGGGGGAGAACAGGACAGGCTTCTGGGGTTGTGCCTCCGTTCTCTTCACTGGTGCAGTGCCTACATCTCCTTCAGCCCCCAGCAGTATGGGGTGGAGTACCTACAGAAGAATTGTCTCCCCCTACTCCTGATACACTCCACTTGCAGGCAGGAGATTATATAAAAGTACAAGCTCTTTATTTGGCTTTTCACAGTCACAGCAGACAGTTGCACAGCAGGCTGTCCTCCTTTAGGATGTCCCTGACACCACTCCAGGCCTAGGGCCACACAGGGTGGGTCCAGCTCTTCCCCTACCCATAAGCAGGGTAGGAGGTATGGGGTCTGTACTCTCCCTCCCCAGAGGGAGGCCTCAAGCTAGCCAGTCCTGGCAGCTCGGTCTATGCCACCCAATCTCAAAGACTACTTCAGACTCACTCTCTGACACACTGACTCTGACTGACTGCCTCTAAATAGAAAGTAGCCATACCCTAAGATGCTCCAAAAGGCACCTCCCCTGTGTTTCTTGATTGGATACAGAGTCTGGTGACCTGCCTTTACTGCCTCAGTGTATTACCTGACGTGGGGGAAACCCATGATTACTCCTGGCAACCTACCCTTACGCAGGGATTACTGCCAGGAGGGGGATAGATTAATAGCACAAACTTACAAACTTACCAGGGCTATATATATATACTCCGCTGGCACGTTTACGCCAGAACTCCATATGGGGACAGTGTGGGCTTTCTGTCTAACTACAATGAATTATCTAATTATATGTTTATATTACTATTGTCACATAAACCATGTGATTTTAGTATCTACTTTTCATTGTGTTTCAAAGCAAAGCTTAACTTGGAATGTTCAGTGAATATATGGGAGTGTCTCTATCAGCCATATACTAACCCCACATGGCAGTTAACACTTTATCTCCCTGTGGGTATAACTTGGCTGACAATCTACTTTAATAGTAGATCCCACATTCCTTATGGTGATGTCATTTATGACTCCAGTTTTGTACGTGGTCATACCCTTGTATACAAGATATATATATATATATATATATATATATATATATATATATATTGTGACAAACGGCTTACTCCGGGGCTCCGTCGTTTGTCTGGGACTGTTTAGAACACGGTCTTTAGGGTAGGTTAAATGATGAGGCGTCACGTACTGTTCCTTTAAACAGGCTATGCCTGGTTTATTCAGTCCCAGGCACTGAGACTGCCACAGTGCATACAACAGAAAACAGATCAAAACAAAAGCTGCTCACCTGAGCGATAACTTAACTTAGATATCCCTGACTCAGGGTTGGAAGTGGCTTTTCCACTTCCAACATCAAAACATGGAACTTTTGCAGTCTTACACAAATGAACAGAAAGATTGAACCTGTTTGGGGAAGAGGCTTCTCCCCTCTGTAGTTCAGCAGCCTTCCAGCCTCCTGGCTCTTGTGGGGAGACCAGAGCAAACAGGAAATCAGTCTTTCATACCTGATTCCTAATTAGCATGACAGGTGACAGAAATCAGGCAGCAGACAAACTCTGGTCTGGATCTCTCATCCCTCAGTTCCAGCGCTTGCCAAACTGTGGGATGGAGTGTATGTATTATAAGGCTGCACTCCCAGGCCAAACAGGATAGAAACTGTCTAGTATCCTGGGAGCCCTATATACGGAATTTATTACCATCCCCTGGTTTCTGTCACATATCCTCCCCCCCAGCTCAGACCTCGAGGGATGAGCGACCATGGATATTAGGGAGTGCATCCTTGACAACCCGTCAGCATTGCCATGTTTGTGCCCTGACCTGTGTTCCACAGAAAATTTAAAGGGTTGTAGGCTTAGGAACCACCTGGTCACTCTAGCATTCTTTTCCCTGTTTTGACACATCCAGGTAAGGGGTGCATGATCTGTGACCAACCGGAATTTTCTCCCCAACAGGTAGTATTTGAGCGTCTCTACAGCCCACTTTATTGCGAGACACTCTTTCTCTACTATGGAGTAATTTTTCTCCTGGGGATTTAGTTTCCTACTTAAATAAAGGATGGGGTGCTCCTCACCTTGAGACTCCTGGGAGAGTACCGCCCCCAGCCCTACCTCAGATGCGTCGGTTTGGACTACGAACTCTTTGGAGAAGTCAGGTGTGACCAACACTGGTTGGGCACAGAGAGCTTCTTTCAGGCTTCTAAAGGCCTGTTCGGTTTCGGGGGACCACTTTACCATTAGCGGTCCTCTTGCTTTTGTGAGGTCAGTTAGTGGGGTTGCCTTAGTTGCAAAATTGGGAATAAACCTTCTATAGTACCCAATTAAGCCCAAAAAGGTCCTTACTTGTTTTTTTGTAACTGGCCTTGGCCAATTTTGTATCGCCTCCACTTTGCGTGTTTGGGGTTTGAGTAAACCTCTGCCAATAGAATATCCCAGATACTTGGCCTCCTCCAGACCAATAGTGCATTTAGCGGGGTTAGCAGTTAGTCCAGCAGACCGGACTGCGTCAAGCACAGCTTGGACCTTTGGAAGGTGGGATTGCCAATCTTCACTATGGATTACCACATCATCCAGGTAGGCGGCAGCATACCGAGCATGTGGTTTTAAAATTTTATCCATCATTCTTTGGAATGTGGCGGGAGCTCCATGTAAGCCAAAAGGCAACACCTTATACTGAAAGAGGCCGTCTGGGGTTGAGAAGGCTGTCTTTTCTTTTGCCCTTTCTGTGAGGGGAACCTGCCAGTACCCTTTTGTTAGGTCTAGGGTTGTGAGATATCGGGCTTTGCCCAGTCTCTCTACAAGTTCATCTACCCTGGGCATAGGATAAGTATCAAATTTTGACACCGCGTTTAGTTTCCGGTAGTCATTACAAAACCTTGTTGTACCATCTGGCTTTGGGACTAAGACTATAGGGCTGTTCCACCCACTTTGGGATTCCTCAATTACACCTAGTTTTAGCATTTTTTTAACCTCTAAACTTATAGCCTTTCTTTTGGCCTCTGGGATTCGGTACGGTTTAAGGTTAACTCGGACCCCCGGTTCAGAGACTAAGTCATGTTCAATTACGCTAGTTCTACCTGGCCGTATAGAGAAGATTTCTTTGTTTCTTTTCACAAAATTCTGAACCTCTCGTTTCTGATGAACAGACAGTGTTTCAGCTATGCTAACCTCTGGGTCAGTTTCTTGATTCTCTGACGGACCTGGGGGTACTAGGGTTAACAAGACTTCTCTATCTTTCCAGGGCTTGAGTAGGTTTATATGGTAAATTTGCTCAGGTTTCCTCCTACCTGGCTGTCTTACCTTATAATTTACTTCTCCCACTCTTTCCAAGACCTCATATGGCCCATGCCATTTAGCAAGGAATTTACTCTCCACGGTGGGAACCAGAACTAGTACCCTATCACCTGGAGAAAAAATTCTGACCCTAGCACCCTTATTATATGTATTCCTCTGTGCTTCTTGAGCTTTCTCCATGTGTTCCCTCACTATGGGTAGGACTGCAGCAATGCGGTCCTGCATCTGGGCAACATGCTCTATTACACTTCTGTAAGGGGTAACCTCGTGTTCCCAAGTCTCTTTGGCTATATCCAGTAAGCCCCTTGGGTGTCGGCCATACAATAGTTCAAACGGGGAGAAGCCTGTGGATGATTGGGGAACTTCCCTAATGGCAAATAACAGGTACGGTAACAAACAATCCCAGTTTTTCCCATCTTTATCAACCGCCCGCCGTAACATGCTCTTTAAGGTTTTATTGAACCTTTCCACTAAACCATCTGTTTGTGGATGATAGACTGAGGTTCTGAGATGCTTGATTTTTAGGAGTTTACATAGCTCTTTCGTTACTTGGGACATAAATGGTGTTCCCTGGTCAGATAGAATCTCTTTAGGAATCCCGACCCGGGAAAACAGAACTACTAACTCTTTTGCTATGTTTTTAGCTGAGGTGCTACGTAGGGGAACTGCCTCCGGATATCGGGTGGCATACACTGGCGACACACTTTATTCGAGCTTGGCTAGTCCCACGAATTCGGGTATACCCGGGTGTATTGAGGTTTGTGACTGTTTTCTGCCCGAGTGCATTGAGTTATTTTCCAAGCAGGGATTGAAGCATTTTATTCCCGCTGGCTGCAATACTGCACAGTATATATATATATACTGCATTACAATTCATGAATTTATGCCATCTGGTAGACACGCGAAGCATTGCAGCCTATTAAATCCTAATCATTATCATTTAACAGATCAGCCGCCCATCAGCCAGGCATGAACCCAGGCTGGGAAGGCAAATGCAACGGGGCTTGTCAGAGGTGAGGAGTGGCGCATTCCAGGTATCTGCCAGGTACATACCGGGTATTTGCTCGAATAAAGTGTGTCGGTGCAGTAATCTAATATTACCAATATATGCTGATGTCCCCTAGCAGACTTTATTAGGGGTCCTACTAGATCCATAGCAATCCGGTCAAATGGTACCTCTATTATGGGAAGGGGTACCAATGGGCTGCGGTACGCCTTGAACGGGGCGGTGATCTGACATTCTGGGCATGAGGAACAATAATTCGTAATTTCTGCCAGAACCCCAGGCCAATAGAAGCTTCGGAGAACCTTTTCTTTTGTCTTTTCCACCCCTAGGTGTCCCCCCAATGGATGACTATGTGCGAGGTGTAATACTACGTTACGGAATGTCCGTGGTACCAACAATTGTTTAGTTGTAACTGATTTCCTTTTATCAACCCGATATACTAGGTCGTTCTCTACCTCGAAGTAGGGGTAAGCAAGTGACCTATCTGGTTGGCCAGGAGTACTATTCTGGTCCCGTATATTTCCCCTTGCTACCGCTAATGTGGGGTCCTCCCACTGGGCCTTCTTAAAACTCCCAGGACTGACCTCTAGGTCAGCGAGGGTCTTATCCGGTTCTGGGGTGGTAAGTGTCTGCTCAACATCTTGATTTGGGGTATTCCCTACCAAAGTAGTGATGGGGAAGGGAATTTTACAGCACTCCTCCTTTTCCCCCTTCTTATTTGGGCCCTCGTCAACCTCCATTTCTGAAAAAGGGAAAGGATTTGTTTCTTCTAATACTTCGTTATGGTCCGCTATTGAACTCTGGGCGCTATTCTGAGCGGGGGACCACATTTTTAGAAAATGGGGAAAGTCGGTCCCTATTAACACATCATGTGCCAGTTTGGGTACAATACCCACCTTGAAATCTAAAGAACCAAACTCTGTTTCAAAAAAAACATCAACAGTGGAATATTCATGATTATCCCCATGTATACAACAAATTGCCACTCTGTGTGAACTGTTTCCCTGTTTCTTCTTAATGGGCAAGAGGTATTCGGACACTAGTGTGACCATGCTCCCAGAGTCAAGAAGTGCCCGAACCCTCTTACCATTAACCTTTACAAATGCCCACAGATGGTTATTCAAGGGGTCCTCTGGGCTAGGGCCCATACATTGGGACAACAGCGAATAAGGTTCCACGCTGTTGCATTGCATGGGCTCATCATTTAGTGGGCAGATTTTTGCTGTGTGGCCCCTCTCATGACAATTTACACATTTAGGTACATAGTCTGTGTCCCACTTAGAGCCTTTTCCCGGCTCCCCATGTTGGCTATTGCCCTTAGTGTGCGAACCACTGTTGCTGGTGCTGCGTGAAGGTGGTCGCCGCTCTTCAGCGCCCCTTAACCCCGGTACCCTTTTACCGTCTCTGGAAGAGTCCTGGAACCTCGGGTAGTGGGGTTGCTCCACGACTGTGGGTTGCGGGTGCTCTTCTGCTGCATTGTACCTTTCTACGAGGGCCACAAGCTCATCCGCATTGTGGGGGTCACTCCGACTGACCCAACGGCGTAAGGCAGAGGGAAGTTTCCTCAAGAACTGGTCCATGACCAACCGTTCCACGATGTGGCTGGCTGAGTTGATCTCGGGTTGTAGCCACTTCCGGGCGAGGTGGATGAGGTCATACATCTGGCTTCGGGTGGCTTTATCCATCGTGAAGGACCATGCGTGAAACCTTTGGGCGCGAACAGCCGTGGTTACGCCGAGGCGGGCGAGGATCTCGAACTTCAATTTTGCATAGACGTTAGCTTCGGCTGGCTCTAGATCAAAGTAAGCCTTCTGGGGTTCGCCGCTTAGGAAGGGTGCGATTAGACCAGCCCACTCAGCTTCTGGCCATCCCTCTCTCTGTGCCGTGCGTTCAAACGTGAGAAGATAGGCTTCCACATCATCCGAGGGTCCCATCTTCTGAAGGTAGTGGCTTGCCCTGGTCATTTTCGGAACTGGGGCTGCCGCTGCCAGTGGAAGGTTACTGATAGTCCCCCTCAGGATCTCGAGTTCCTGCTGTAAGCCCTGAGCGAACCGCTGTTGCTCCTCTCTCAGCAAGCGGTTTGTCTCTTGCTGGTTTGCATTCGCCTGTTGCTGGTTGGCATTCGCCTGTTGCTGGTTGGCATTAATCTCTTGCTGGGCTATTAGCAGCTGTTGATGGGCTGCATTCGTCTGCTGCTGGTTTGCATTAGTTTCTTGCTGGGCTATTAACAGCTGTTGCTGGGTTTCATTCGCGTCTTTCTGGGCAGCGACATTGCGTACCAGCGCACCCACCACGTCTTCCATCTTGTTTGCAGAGGATGAAAAAAACTTTTTTTTTTTTTTTCAAAGTTCTTCAACCCGCAGACCCCCTAGTGCTCTGCCCGCATTCTCCACCATATGTGACAAACGGCTTACTCCGGGGCTCCGTCGTTTGTCCGGGACTGTTTAGAACACGGTCTTTAGGGTAGGTTAAATGATGAGGCGTCACGTACTGTTCCTTTAAACAGGCTATGCCTGGTTTATTCAGTCCCAGGCACTGAGACTGCCACAGTGCATACAACAGAAAACAGATCAAAACAAAAGCTGCTCACCTGAGCGATAACTTAACTTAGATATCCCTGACTCAGGGTTGGAAGTGGCTTTTCCACTTCCAACATCAAAACATGGAACTTTTGCAGTCTTACACAAATGAACAGAAAGATTGAACCTGTTTGGGGAAGAGGCTTCTCCCCTCTGTAGTTCAGCAGCCTTCCAGCCTCCTGGCTCTTGTGGGGAGACCAGAGCAAACAGGAAATCAGTCTTTCATACCTGATTCCTAATTAGCATGACAGGTGACAGAAATCAGGCAGCAGACAAACTCTGGTCTGGATCTCTCATCCCTCAGTTCCAGCGCTTGCCAAACTGTGGGATGGAGTGTATGAATTATAAGGCTGCACTCCCAGGCCAAACAGGATAGAAACTGTCTAGTATCCTGGGAGCCCTATATACGGAATTTATTACCATCCCCTGGTTTCTGTCACAATATATATATATATATACATACAATATCTAGTCTGCCTTACTACCTGAGCAGATATACTATCCTGTATTAGGAAAAGCAAATTATCAAGTATGTACTTACTGTGACACATCAAACCCCTTTTTCACTAGTTGGACCTATTTTACCTCATATCATACTTATCATACATGTATTGAGATAAAAACATTTTGCAAACCCTCTGATTTCCTATCAGAAGGGGATCACAAGTATATTCACTTGTTCTCTATATGAGTAGTGATAGGCATATCCTGTACACTACTGCTGCGGCCAAGTTTATTCGAGCATTTGCCCGTTCTTGGCCGCAGCAGTAGCCTGGCGCGCGCCCGAGTGTGACGGGCGCGCGCCGAAGCAGCGGAAGAGCGCCCTCCGATCGGGGCGCTCTCCCTACCGCTACCGGGTCCGCCGGGTCCCCCGGAACCCCCTGCCGCCGTCCCGCAGATCGCGGGACACCAGGGCTCCCTCGGGGAGCCCTGGACTCGCGTGCAGGGGGCGCAGGCTCCCGAAGACGCGTGACCGCGCGTCTATGACGCGCGGCACGCCGAGGGGCAGCCACTAGCAAGCCGGGAAATCTCCCGGCTTGCGGATCTGGCCGCACTGCAATTAAGTGTGTCGGCAGTGTATATATATATATATATATATATATATATGCAAATACAACTGTATGCATATTTGTATGCACAGTTGTATTTGCATATTTGCTTTCCTGTGGAGGGTTTTTGTCACTTTTTTTACTCACCATAACTTAACTCAGTATTATGGTATATATATATGTAGCCCTGTTTCCCCCACCCAATCTCACATAGGGTGTCCTAGGATGTCTAAAGCTCAGGCTACATGTCTCAGTGTGGTGCGTACCTGCTGGCAACAGGGGGCCCTGAGTCTCCCGCGATGACATGGGGGAGAACAGGACAGGCTTCTGGGGTTGTGCCTCCGTTCTCTTCACTGGTGCAGTGCCTACATCTCCTTCAGCCCCCAGCAGTATGGGGTGGAGTACCTACAGAAGAATTGTCTCCCCCTACTCCTGATACACTCCACTTGCAGGCAGGAGATTATATAAAAGTACAAGCTCTTTATTTGGCTTTTCACAGTCACAGCAGACAGTTGCACAGCAGGCTGTCCTCCTTTAGGATGTCCCTGACACCACTCCAGGCCTAGGGCCACACAGGGTGGGTCCAGCTCTTCCCCTACCCATAAGCAGGGTAGGAGGTATGGGGTCTGTACTCTCCCTCCCCAGAGGGAGGCCTCAAGCTAGCCAGTCCTGGCAGCTCGGTCTATGCCACCCAATCTCAAAGACTACTTCAGACTCACTCTCTGACACACTGACTCTGACTGACTGCCTCTAAATAGAAAGTAGCCATACCCTAAGATGCTCCAACAGGCACCTCCCCTGTGTTTCTTGATTGGATACAGAGTCTGGTGACCTGCCTTTACTGCCTCAGTGTATTACCTGACGTGGGGGAAACCCATGATTACTCCTGGCAACCTACCCTTACGCAGGGATTACTGCCAGGAGGGGGATAGATTAATAGCGCAAACTTACAAACTTACCAGGGCTATATATATATACTCCGCTGGCACGTTTACGCCAGAACTCCATATGGGGACAGTGTGGGCTTTCTGTCTAACTACAATGAATTATCTAATTATATGTTTATATTACTATTGTCACATAAACCATGTGATTTTAGTATCTACTTTTCATTGTGTATCAAAGCAAAGCTTAACTTGGAATGTTCAGTGAATATATGGGAGTGTCTCTATCAGCCATATACTAACCCCACATGGCAGTTAACACTTTATCTCCCTGTGGGTATAACTTGGCTGACAATCTACTTTAATAGTAGATCCCACATTCCTTATGGTGATGTCATTTATGACTCCAGGTTTGTACGTGGTCATACCCTTGTATACAAGATATATATATATATATATATATATATATATATATATATATATATATATATATATATATATATATATATATATATACATACAATATCTAGTCTGCCTTACTACCTGAGCAGATATACTATCCTGTATTAGGAAAAGCAAATTATCAAGTATGTACTTACTGTGACACATCAAACCCCTTTTTCACTAGTTGGACCTATTTTACCTCATATCATACTTATCATACATGTATTGAGATAAAAACATTTTGCAAACCCTCTGATTTCCTATCAGAAGGGGATCACAAGTATATTCACTTGTTCTCTATATGAGTAGTGATAGGCATATCCTGTACACTACTGCTGCGGCCAAGTTTATTCGAGCATTTGCCCGTTCTTGGCCGCAGCAGTAGCCTGGCGTGCGCCCGAGTGTGACGGGCGCGCGCCGAAGCAGCGGAAGAGCGCCCTCCGATCGGGGCGCTCTCCCTACCGCTACCGGGTCCGCCGGGTCCCCCGGAACCCCCTGCCGCCGTCCCGCAGATCGCGGGACACCAGGGCTCCCTCGGGGAGCCCTGGACGCGCGTGCAGGGGGCGCAGGCTCCCGAAGACGCGTGACCGCGCGTCTATGACGCGCGGCACGCCGAGGGGCAGCCACAAGCAAGCCGGGAAATATCCCGGCTTGCGGTACCGGCCACACTTTAATAAAGTGTGTCGGTAGTGTACATGCATTGGACTGATCCAAAGTTCCTACCAGAGTTCTCTTAATAGGATCTTTGCTGTGTCCATATTGTTTTAAAACCCTATATTTTAAATTTCGGTGTCTAAATAAAATTATTTTAACAACGGCAGAGTGCCCAAACTGGGTTTCTTTTCTCCACTTTTCATTACCTATACTTACCTTACCCAGAGAAGCACCACTCCCCTTTATACTGACCAAGCTGTAACAGGGATACCCATCTAGTACACTCAGGGAACAGGGGACCATTTTTATGTTTCGTCATATATACAGATGTATCAACACTTACCCTCTTTGTGACCATGATTTAGAACAACTAATGCTGCTGGAGCGTAGCGGCCTTGAATGAAATCTGCATCTCTCATGGCCAGGAGGGCAGTAAGTTTCCCAGAAGGATTAATGCAGCAGGTGACCCTGCTTCTGAATGGGAATCCCCCAGCATTAATCCTGCCATCCTACCTGGCCAGCCTCCAGTCTGTAAGAACTGCCCAGAGAGAAGCAGTCTCCGTCTCCCCATGCAGGTCTTACAGCAGTTCCCATGCTTATTATTATTATTTACATAAGATTGAAGCAGGGGTTATCCGGAGCAAGACCCCATCAATTTTAGGTCCAGGGACCTCCTGTTTCCCGAGGTTCAGACCTCCTTAGGGGGTGCCAGTATCTCCTTCATGTTAAAATCTGCTGTGTCATGACCCATTCATGTCATTTATAGCCAATGTGACAATCTATGTCCCTGTTGAGGGCATAGATAGCCACAGTGACAATCAATGGATTTAATAGCTAGTGATTCTGTTCTTATTTTCTTGTGATGTAATGTGTATTTTCTTGTAATGTAGGTTTTGAATGCTTTGGAATGGGCAAAGCGCCATTAGTCAGATATTGCCCATTACTGTGTGTGATGGTGGGGGGGGGGGGGGGGGGTGAAGGGGTTAGATGTTCTGGAGTGTGTATTAAGGGCTCAAGGGGGTGTCAGGAGAGTTTAATCCCTTCATTATGTTAGAGGTTAGCCACTAAGGTAATGAGGGGGGTTATTAATGTCTTTAAATATTGTTGATGGGTTTTCGTTAAATTATAGCTTAATATTGATTGTCAATGTGGCTATCTTCTCCCCATTGAAAGGGCCTTGTTATCCACAGTGACAATCAATGATTTTATGTTTAAAATGTATTTCTATTTTTTTTTTTTTTGTAAATAAATGCATTTCATTTTAGTTAATGCCCCAAACCACTATTAGCTACATTTGGCTAATAGGGATACTAGACATTAGTCTACAAGGGGGTTGGGGGATGTTTATTTGCAGGTAGAGCGAGTTGGTGGCAGGAGGGGTTAACCCCTTCATTACCTTAGCCGTTAGCCACGAAGGAAATAAGGTATGGGAAGAAAAACGGCGGTCACTGCTACTCCAAAATGAACTCCAACCAGGCGCGTAAAAACTAAATTACTTTAATGATCAAAAACAAAAAAGAACATCCACATGGTAGTATACCTCTGACGCGTTTCGTTCTATAATAGAACTTTATCACTCTTTGATAAAGTTCTATATAGAATGAAACGCGTCAGAGGTATACTACCATGTGGATGTTCTTTTTTGTTTTTGATCATTAAAGTAATTTAGTTTTTACGAGCCTGGTTGGAGTTCTTTTTGGAGTAGCAGTGACCGCCGTTTTTCTTCCCATACCTGATTTACCTTTTGCGAGCAGGAGCACGCCACCGCTTCCAGCAACAACAGCAGCATTCTCTTCCAGCAGCACCTGGCAGTTCTACAGTTTGATCGGAGATGTGGGCCAGCTGACATAACCCCTTGGTCACCAGATGCAGGTGAGGCTAGCAGTAGCTGGATATTTGATTTACTTTGGGGCTCTGTTCTGACAGGGCTCCGCTATACTTCTACCAGCCATGCTTTAAACGCCCCCCATCTAGGTCTATGGGTTCATTATAGAGGTTTTTATGATATCATTGGACATTTTGTTGCTGCGGTGTTTTACTCTACTGCTTCATTATATATCCACAAATCTGCATTGTTGCAGCATCAATGTTTTAAGTGCAAACCCTATTCTCCAATCCACGAAGGAAATAAAGCTTTTTTTATTATTTTTATATTTGTTGGAAGTAGCTGAACCTGAATATTTTCAGCTTCATCGCCCACCTGCTTCCCGGGATCCAGACCTCCTCCATAGGGGGTGCCGGTATCTCGGTGTGTTTAAATTTCCCGGTCATATGGGCAATGACGTGAGAGTTTTAAACTTGCAGGAGATACAGGCACCATGTTTTTGCATCTGCAAATTAAAAGAAAAAAAGGGGGCATTAAATGTAGCTGCTCTTTTTTACTGACACAAGTTTTCTCTATTATACACAGTATTATAACATCTAGGAAATTACACAAGACTGTACTTACTTGGTGTAAAACATATTTCCTGGGAAGTTTAATAGCAATGGTTCTTGTTTTCTTCCTTTTCCACAGTGGTCCCAAAGTTGCCCCTTCTTAATTTTTGCTGTTAGAACTGGGTTTTCTTGTCCAGCTAATTAATGTATACGTCTGACTTCCGGGTAACAGGTCATCTAACATTATCTTCAACGATCCTGTGCCTTTTTATGGTCCACATTGCTGAAACTTGTACAACCTTGAGATGACTCTTGCATCCGTAGAAGTCATAATTATCCATCATTGAAGCAAAAGGTAAGCGAGATGAACGATACAGCAGGAGTTCTACATTTATCTACAATAGATCCATGTTTTCTAATTGGTTGTATGCTTCTCCAATTTATGGTTAACTATACTGTATGTACCAGATGTGGTCATACCGTAGCGATTTAAGAATGTGATTGGACATTTATTGAGCAAAAGGTGTTAAAGGTTGGTCACGTCTCATTGGCTGGGGCAATGGTCATAATTAAAAAGTGTAAATGTAAGGTAGTGTCACGGGAGACCAGTACTTTTACACCGAAACCACTGGGATCACTAGCACCAGACAGGACAAAGTTGTTGAATAAAATGGGGTTTATTTTGGCATGCCAGAAGAGAAAACAAAGATGTACAAACAAGATACAATACCAACTGGGGGCCTGGGGGGTAGACACTAGCCTCGCTAGGTGTAGGGGTCTGTTTCATGAAGGCTTTGCCCTGTCCTCTTCTCATTCAGGATCTCAGAGTGCTGATCACACAGCAGCCCCTCTGAGATATATCCAGCTGGTCACTGTAAAGATCCAACCTCCTTTACAGAATGTCTCTCAGTCTATCTCAGATGCTCTGAGATGCTCTCCATATTCCTTCCCAGAGTGTCTCTCTCAGATGGTCCTCTGAGGGAATCGTCACACTCCTTCCCAGAGTGTCTCTCCCTCTGTTAGTCTCTCTGAGGGAATCTCCACACTCCTTCCCAGAGTGTCTCTCAGTCTCTCTTAGCCTCTCTTGCTCTCAGATGCTCTCTGATGGTATATCTCAATTCTCTGACAGCAGCACCCCTTATATAGCCCTCTGTTGCTATTCTTTACAGGGGACAGGGCTGCAGGCCAATCAGAGCAAGGATTAAGTTAGTGCCCCAAAAGCCAGAGCAGGGGCGTGCTAAGGCACGCAAGACCTCCCACTGGGTTGGAGCTGTAGAGTCTGGGCAGTACAATGCTCTTACTTCCAGATCTGATCAGCAGCCTTCTACCTCCCCCCCGGAGTCCTGACACCTATTTAACCCTAATCCTATAATTTCTATAGAAAGCTTCAACTGTGGATTGCTTAGTCTTTCTCCATGAAGATGAAAGTAACAATGGAATATCTCATTTACTTTCTTGCAGGGCTGACACCCAAAGCACATTACAGAACAATGTTGATTCAATATACTGTGGGATTGCATTTACAGGGAATAACTAATTCAGACTTTGAAATACACACTTACAGACATGGAAATACATTTACATATTCCCTGTTCTTCCCCAGATCTTAAATTACATTTGGCCAAAATAAGTCTTACAAATGTGGCCAAGTTACATAGATTTAGGGGTAGCTAGCTGGGCTTCATATCCCACTTTTGTGATGCCAGCTAGCCCTACCGTCACAGGTAGGTCTGAACTTTTTATTGGATGTCTATTGTGCTCAAGGTGTTTAATACTACAGTACACCGATAAATAGATAACACTTGCAGTATTACACCTAAATTGACACTATAAAGATTATAGTTGGAACACCAACAATCACCACAAAAATGAATAGAGAAACTCACCTCTGTAGATTCTTACTAGGGAGTTCATATAGCAGCTATCTACACTTTTTTTCAACTCTACCCCACTCCCAAAAATTACCACCTCTCTTCTCAATGATTTGTCCAACTAATCTGTAATAGCTATGTAGTTTCTAAACTCTGCTGTGTCAATTGCAACAACAGCTACACTGTTGCTCTGGAGTTTATTTCAAATACAGAATTGTACATTTACTTTCTGTATGATAGTATCTAATATATGTCATTTCAAAATAGCTAGGTAATCTATTCCATTATTTGCTTATTACTCTAAGACCACTGAGATAAACAGCTCTGAGGCAGTTACATTTTTTTTATTTTGGACATTGTATTTCTAGATTTTTTTTATGTTTCACCTGTAAATATTTGCACAACTTTTTATGAAAAACCATTTTTAAGTATATCAAGTAAAAGTTACGTTTTATGTCAAATCCTGATCTCTTAGGATATCAGTATATATGTATGTATGCATGTCTTTATTTATATAGTGCCATTAATGTACATAGCGCTTCACAGCAGTAATACACGTGACAATCATATAAATAACAAATAATACAAACAGATCATGGGAATAAGTGCTTCAGACATAAAAGTAGCATTTTGGAAAAGGAGTCCCTGCTCCGAAGAGTTTACAATCTAATTGGTAGGTAAAAAGGTAAGGTGGTCCGCGGATCACAGCAACTTCAGCAGCCAACGCATGGATGTGTAAAAAACTTTATTGATCGCTAGCAGCAAACATCAGGCAACCACTCTAACGCGTTTCGTCCAGGCTATGGACTTTTTCAAAGAGTGCTGACAGTGTATGGCAGCCAACTAGATATAGGGGGTGGTGAGTGTATGCCACCAATAAGAACAGGGAACGTATTTGAACCTCACCTGTAATTGGTAGGTAGGATGAACGTACAGAGACAGTAAGAGGGCATCCTGGTAAGTGCGTCTGCAAAGGGCCAAGGTTTATGTATGAGGTGTGTAGTATCAGCCACGGAGCTACTCATATGCTTCGTTAAGCAGGTGTGTTTTAAGGTGGGTCTTAAAGGTGGATAGAGGTGGTGCTAGTCGGATGAGGGGAAGTGCATTCCAGAGGTGTGGGGCAGTCAGTGAGAAAGGTTTAAGGGGAGAGAGGGCTTTAGATACAAAGGGGGTAGAGAGAAAACATCCTTGAGCGTAACGCAAGAGTCGGGATGGTGCATAGCGAGAAATTAGGGCTGAAATGTAAGAAGGGGCAGAAGAGGGTTAAATATTTAAAAGTGAGGAGAATTGAGTGTGTAATGTCAGATTTGATAGGAAGCCAGGAGAGGGATTTCAGCAGGGGAGACTCTGAGACAGACTTAGGAAAGAGTAGAGTTATTATGGAAGCCATGTTTAGGATAGATTGCAGTGGAGACAGGTGAGAGGTAGGATGGCCGGACAGCAGGAGGTTACAGTAATCGAGATGAGAGAGAATGCGGGCCTGAGTCAGAGTTTTAGCAGTCGAGCAACAGAGGAAATGGCGTATCTTTGTAATATTGCAGAGGAAAAAGGTTGTGCTTTTTTTCATTAAATGTACATTCTTACACTTACCTTGGGGATGGTCTCTCTCTCACTCTCCTGTGCTGGGCCTCTCTCACTCTCCCACGCCGGTGTCTGCGGGGGGCCAGGCCGGCAATGGAAGTTGGATCCGGCTCTCCAATGCATCTGCTTCTTTCCATCACTGTCCCGCATTGGATTTCTCCCTGATGTCGATGCATGCCGACATGAGAGAGAGGGACAGTGAGGGAGAGAAGAACGCCTGTGGCAGCAGCTTGGGAGAGGTGGGGCCTGGCAGCAACCAGAAGCCTTGCAGCCTTACAGCCGCGGACCCTTTTATTCTCCAACATCTCCGAATTTTTTCGGGATATTTTCCGAATGCCACGCACTTCACCGCACTTCACCACATCCATGCCCCATTCATACCGCATTCATGTTGCATTCATGTTGGCGTCACCCGCGGTTGATGTGTTTATTGATGTGTTTATTGATAATGGTTCGAATTTAATTGGTTGCGATTCTTCGCGTATCCGCCAGGTGGCAGATATTCATGAATTGTAATGCGCATGTGCTTCAGTAATGTGTCGACTTGCAGGTGTTTAAAAAAATACTACAGTGGTCCATTGTAAATTGGCCTTGGTACTGAAGAAGTTACAATAATGTATCAATGTAGGCTTTTCATATTAAAAAATACATGCACAGTGTCTGGTGTTTTATTGTCCTGAGAGGCCCGACATGAGTGCACCACCGCAGTCCGTGTTCCAAAAACCCGTATGCTTATTTAATATGGGCCGCGATTAATGCAACAAATGATAAGATGGCAACAGTTGGTCAAATTTATCAGTATTTTATCGAAAACTATGACTTTTACAAATTTTCACCAGATGTTCATGTGTGGAAGCGTGCAATAAGGAAAAAGTTATGTATCGATCCGTGTTTTTTTTTCGTATTGATCCCGGTGTTATTGGAGGGTATTGGTGTGTATTACCAGATTTATCCCGTATCTTTGATCATGGAGACTTCAAAAGGCGAAAGGTCATGTTAAAACCAACTAAGAAACGTCAGTCGCTGGCAAGCAATGCGCCAGCGACAGCGCCAGCATCCAATAACGGTCCGACCGTCAGTGAAAACCTTGTGACCGGCAACCCTTGCTTTCTATCCCCGCCCGGATACCTGCAGCTTCAGCCGGATTTGCAAGCTTGCATGTACCAAAGCAATTTCCAGCCTCATCCGCCGGCACCTGTCAACTACGTGTATAATCAAGAATACGGGACTGGCAGTGGCTCGGCGCTAGCTGATTGGCAAAGTCTATGGTGAGTAATGTTGCCGTATTTTATTCTGTTTTTGAAATATCAATATCAATGCTCAGTCAAGCGATTCTCCTGTAAGCAATATCATTGGCTGAGCAGCTTCTACAGTAGATACTGCACAACTGGTGGAAAGCTAGGGGCATGCGCATTGGAACCTTCTTGAAACGCATATGCGTGTCATCACATCTACAGTAGGCGCATGCGCATGTGAACAGGAGACGCCCCCGAGAAAATTATTGGTGGGACTGACTGTGGGAACTTCTTTAGGGAACTGACTGACCATTACAGTAGAACTTATACTTGTTTTTCCTCAGAAACGAAAACTTTGTCATCTCATGCGGAAAACGGCAAATGGAGGTATTTCGATGGATAATATCGATTTGTGTAACAATGCCTGCACATTGCTGAATCGGATTTAAAAAACATCGTACCAGAGTCTATAGTTTAGTGGCCGTTGTTATTGATTAGGATAGAATACTGTTACTGAGAGCTTCATAGAAAACCTTAAACAGTATGCTGTTGTTTTCAAACCGTATACAATACTTTTTTTTATATATACTGTACTGTATAATAAACCCGAAAAATAAAAAGTATGCATTTATTCTACATGTATTCCAGTACATATGTGTATTCTAAACCCGTACAGCATGTATTGTTTTAATACTCTTGTGATACTGAGCATGCCTACAGTATACAGTACAGTACTGTACAGTATGCCTGGACAGTACTGTATGTTCTAGAAACACTGTATTTTGTTACAGTATAAAAGGAGACAATGGAACAATTTAAAGCAAATCAACATTTTCTTTTATTGGTGGAGTAATTACAAAAACATTTATTTACAAATACAATTTAAAAACATTTAAAGTGTACAGCAATTCAAAACATTAACAGGTGTATGGTTTACTGCTAGTGAAAACATTTATGTACAGAAAGTCAAAACATTTACAGTAGGATGGTGTACAGAACAGTCAGTCAGGCCTGCACAACTCCAGTCCTCGAGGGCTGCAAACTGGCCCGGTTTTCAGGATAACCTTGAAAACCGGGCCTGTTTGCGGCCCACGAGGACTGGAATTGTGCAGGTCTTGTGTAAGTAAAAACATTTCTTTATTAATACAAGTAAAAACAAGCAACAAGTCAAAAAATAAACAACAGTTGAACAGTCACGCAAATTCGATCCTTACCAGATTGTCCTGCCAGGGCCGAATCCTTGTATGGCGCAAAATGCCATTAATGGAGTCTCGAACGATTTTCATTAAAGGATCTGAAATTGAAAAATAACGCCGCAATTCCTCCACAATAGTCCTTAAATTTTCAGGAAGCGACCTTTTTTTGCGATTTCCTTCGTAGTTTACTTTTTTGGCCCACCGCAGTACACCAAGTAGGACACGTGGTGCTTAAAAATTAACATGCCATACTTCTGGGGTAAACCAGCACTCATCACCCTATACTTCTCCCTGAGTGCCCGTAGCAGCATGTGCAGGATGATGTCGGGCACCGTATCGATGCAAGCGTATGTAGGTTGGATTCTGGGAGCGGGTGTGCATCTGTGAGCGGGTGTGCTTGTGGCGGCGGGTGAGGGTAGGATGTCTGGGAGGAAGCTTTCCTCTTGTCTTGGTCGCCGTGTTGTCAACTGGCATGGTCTTGACGGGGTTGTCATGTTATCCTCCTCGTCAACGGCATAAATGTACACAAATTCTTCTGGTGGAGGGTGTGCGCTTGGTGTTGGAAGGTGGTCGAAGGTCCCATTCATCACATCCATGCCACCCTCCTGCTACGGCATCGGGGATACAGGGGCATGAACACAGAGCAAATTATGTATCCCCGCTATGTCTATCTTCTCCATCTGTTGATCCATCTTCTCCATTCATTGATCTTCTCCATCCGTTGATCCATCTTCTCCATCCGTTGATCCATATTTAGCATCGTCTCTAAAAGAAGATCTATCTTTACCAGCATAGTAGAGTTCCCGGGGATATCGACCCTTAACCCATTCAGCATGCGGTCTAACAAGCTAGTTCTTGTGCATGGGGTGCTGTGGACATCTGGGTGGATGGGTGCTATGGAGGATGAGATGGGGGTTCCCTGGAGAGAAGCGGCAGCGTCATCGAAGAAGGATGGAGGAGATGACCAGTGGATTTCCGGGAGAGAAGCGGCAGCGTCGTCTAAGCGTAATGGAGAAACTGACCCGTGGATTTCCGGGAGACCAGCGGCAGTGTCGTCGAAGAGGTAGTGGAGAAGATGGGCTGTGGGTTTCCGGGAGAGCGGCGGCAGCGTCGTGGACGAACAGTGGAGAATATGGGCTGTAGATTTCCAGGAGAGCAGCGGCAGAGATGTCGAAGCGTAATCGAGGAAGTGGCCTGTGGGTTCGATGGGTTGGCTGCCATTTGTTTTGCCTTGAGTGTACATCACCGAATTTCTTCTTGACATAATAAGGCTTACGTCTATTAAAACCCTTAGCTTTTGGGGTCAGCAGAAGGTTTTCTTTATTAGCCTTAGCCTTTCGCTTTGGCCTTGGCTTGGAAAACAGCTGCCGCCTTTTGCTTTTTCTGTGTGACAGGCACGGCAGAGGCGAGTGGCTTCCTGCATCCATAGAATTGGGGTTGATCCATGGAAGCAGATGGCACAATGCAGTATCTGGACAAGGGCAAGTTCAGATACAGATAATCGAGTGGTGGGCTATGCAAAGTGTGTAACCTTTTATGCATGGCGACGAGGTACAGGTGTTAAAAGTGGGCGTACTCTAATGTGAGTCATTAACGTATAAATACACCATCCATTTTGTGGATTCACTGCACATTGAATACACATCGACTAAACATCGAATATACATTCTTGTACTTGTATCTGTTTCAACTCGTAGCTATGCCTGTTAAAAAGATTTCGAAGGATCTCAGCATGAGAATTAAGGAGATGTACACGAGCGGACAACGAATTGCAGATATCCAACGCTGGTTAGCTGCTTCTGGCCTCGTTGTGCCATCAACCACCGTGTGCTATCATGCACACGGAAAAACCAAACAACGCACGAGGAGACCAACGGTAACTAACGCGTAAGTATATTTATATAACTATATAATACAGTATATCTATTATTGTTTATATTGCTGCATATTAATATAACTATATAGTATAGATCTATCTAATGCTATAGTTATTTCGGTATATTTATATAACTACAGTATATAATACAGTATATCTATTATTGTTTATATTGCTGCATATTAATATAACTATATAGTATAGATCTATCTAATTTTATAGTTATTTCGGTATATTTATATAACTACAGCATATAATACAGTATATCTATTATTGTTTATATTGCTGCATGTTAATATAACTATATAGTATACAGCAGATCTATCTAATTTTAAAGTTATTTCTGTATATTTATATAACTACAGTATATAATACAGTATATCTATTCTTGTTTATGTAGCCTGTGTAATTTTGGGGTTACATGCCTCTCTCCTTTTGTGCAGTAATCCCTGTTAAGAGGGCAGGTTTGCCAGAAGTTATCATGAGGATTGGCCTCACCCCTTTGTGAGGTGTAATATGTAACAAAGGAAGTGACAGCATGCCCTGTGTCCACTAACAGTGACATAGGGGTGGGTTCTCTGGAGCTATATAATAGGCATCACTTCCTAAAGTTAGTAGATCAGATCCAGATAGGGCAAGTGTCAGTTCTGTGAGACTAAAGTTCCAGATCAAGTAGTTGCAGAGTGACAAGCTGACCCCACACTGTGGCAGGGCTCTGGCACAGATGGTGGCCCTCCCTTAGGGGAGAGGTGGCAGAGATATCCCTGTCTCTATTACAGAGTCAGGAGGGAACTTCCTTGAGGTGGGCAACTATGCTGATGTGCGGCTATGTACCGGCCTCTATGATGGGCAGTCTGCCGTGGATGATGTCAATAAAGATGCCCATGATTCAAAGAGCCTTCTTGCCTGAGACTGGAGTTAATCAGGGAGAAGTTGCACCCAGGGGTTCTCTTCCAGATACTCCTCCCTGCTGTCGTGGGGACCTGGAAGAGATGGAGGCACTGTACCAACTGTGAGTAGAACTCAGCACTACCTCATGAGCCAATCCTGGTGAAATTCCCGATACCATCGAGCAGGAGACTCATGAGTCCTATGAGCCAGCAGGTGCACCACATAACATAACATGTAACGGGGGCCAGTTTTCTCACATAGGGGTCAGGATCAGAAGGGCCCTGGGAAACACTGTTACAATTGGAGGCACTGCTGTGATGCATCAGGACAGGCGTTTGCTAGGCTGACTAGGAAACAGGGAAATGTATGCTACCAGTAATGTGCTTCAGAAGGAAGGAAGCCTAGGGGTAGTCAGGAGTACCATGGTCACTCGCAAAGCACACCCTAGGGCCTGATATGGAGGAAAGTAGGTCTGGAGACAGGGCTATTGCTGTTCTAGTCACCTTGAGGCAGCTAGTCGTAGGAAGCCTTAGGGGGTAGCCTGGTTAACGCGGGTCAGGAACTCCTGGGATGGTCTTCGCTAGGTGTAGCCAACAGTAAGTGACGCCCCAAGTACTGCATGGAGAAGCCAGAGTTCTCTAGCCAGTAATTAGACTACTACCACAGAGCACATTCTGGAGGAGATATCGTGTACAGCATACAGAGAGAGAGTTAGCCTAGCCTGAGGTAGTGCATACATAAGTGAGACACACACGAGATACATGTAGAGGTGCACTGGCATACTATATTGCATCGAAATGGCGGCTGCCCAGCAGAGAGGAGCACCATGCGCGATCACAATCGAAGTGTAAAGATGGCGACCCGTAATGATGTCCCACGCGGTGTGGAGAGTCCAAGATGGCGGCTCGTGCCTCATGGAGAAATGCAGGCTGCCGGGATGCCCCCAATGTGGCATCCATTACTTGTGGGCCGTGGAGACGTTAGTGCCTGGGCACGCTGCGGAGGCGGGAGGAGATACAGCCATGCTGACAGCTGGAGCCTCGCCAAGAATGAAGAGAGAGGAGGTCGATTCCGGAGAAGGGGGATCGCAGCTAATGACGATACCTAAAACGGATGGCGCAGAGGCCTGCAACCGCAGTGAAAACCCGGAACCTCACTGTCGGTCCCCTGCGGAGGTACCCTTACCGGCATCGGAGTCTGCCTCGTCGGACAACGAGCAGGGAAGTCCTACATCGGTGGTGATGCATCTTCCGGCGGGCCACTACAGCGGTGCTGAAAGTTAAGAACAGATACTTACCAGTGGTCTCGAGGAGCTGAGCCTCGAGATTCCCCGACAGCATGCGTGTCGGGAGAAGAGGACCTCATCGCAAACCAGCGGAGTGGTGAGATAGCCTCTTACCTCCCACAGGCGGCCGAGGAGAAAGGCCCGACCAAGGCCCAAGCGGAGCTGAGGAGCGACCTACTGTATCCAGCGCTGGACGTTGAACTGGAGGAAGAAGTTCCGGTGGGGGACCCCACCCAAGATGGCACCTCATCCCGCGAGATCGATGATGTCACTTCTGGTGGCCACTGCGGAGCCGACCGGAAGCCACCGTCGCCGCTGATGATCAGTACCAGTCTGTCCAAGGAAGATATGGACAGATACCGGCAAGCAGTAAAGAGTCGGGGAAGTAGGAAGACAGGTGAGCCTGATCTGCCCAACGTTGCCACGTGCCCTGGCATCACCAAATTGCGAATCATAATTCCGCAGCATAAGAACACTTCCCCCTTCCCTTTGCCCATGGCCACTGTCCAAACCCCTGCCCCTGTCACGTCTTCCTCTGGGTTCCAATCAAGCCAAGGGTGGTCTGGGGAGTCATGGGACATGTCAGAAGAAATGCCTGGATCGGCCATGGACTGGGGTGAATGTTTCACATCTGATGAGGGATCGGAGAGGGAAATGATTCCTGCTAGGACATCCCCGAAAGTGAACCCTGTCATCTATAATCATTTTGTGAGGGGAAGGCCTAAGCGATATGGGTTGGCCTCTAGGTCAACCAATACTTCAGGTGTCTCTTCTGGGGGAGAGACTGAGGAGAGTGAGGCTGCGTTGTCAGTAAAGGAGCAGTCTGTAGCACTAAATGGTGGGCTCCTATGTATGAGGGATATTTGGAGTGGTTAGACCGCACCCGGTTTGTACTAATGAGGGGAGATGTGGTTGACCACTGGTGGGATGTGGGCGAGTACTCAGCGGAGGAACGCTAGGAAGAACTAGTTAGACAGTGGCATGATATACAGCAGGGAATAGTCATACCCAGGGGATCCTCTATCCTGTATGATGTAATTGCCACTGAAGAGTCCCTGTCTTGGGTCCTGCCAGGCAAAGCAGGAAATAAGAAGTTGAGAAGGATCAGCAGGGCTGAGAGGGCCATAGTAGCGCGCTATAAGCAGTCGCATGTGCTAGAATATCCCTATGTTCCTGAACCTCTGATGCAAGAGGTAGAGGACAATAGAGATACATGGTTGAGGGAGGCAGTGGAGGACTACCTCAAGGGCAAATCTAGTCATTCTGAGCATAGAACCGAGTCTAGGATATGAGAATTTGGAGTGTTGGGCACAACATCTATATGAATAAGATGGAATACAGACCAGAGAATGGGCCGCCTAGATCCTACAGTATCACTGTACTTGATGCTAATGGGAGGGAGGAAGAAATAATCCCCATATTGTGGCACTTAGAGAAAGAACACCCTAATTAAAACTTAATATTATTATATAATTGTTAAAATAAAACTGTTTGGAAAAGATATATATAATACTCCTCCATTAACACCCTTACCACACCTCTCCGTCCTTTTAATTATTTTTGTTAGTCCTTTTGTTCTGAATATGTGGTTTTTCCAAACAGTTTTATTTGAACAATTATATAATAAAATTAAGTTTTAATTAGGGTGTTCTTTCTCTAAGTGCCACAATATAGGGATTCTTTCTTTCTACAATTTGTTAATACCCCACTCCCTGTGAGCACCACCCTCTCGTCACTGTTTGGTTCACCTTTCCCTCTCTATGCTTGAGCAGAGTAAAATCTGCAGTGCTTACTATATGCAGATTCCTCTTTCTACATTATTTAATGGGAGGGAGGTAAAGAAGCCTGACCCTAGACATTATTACTGATGTTTAGATTCTCCTAGGGAGTAATCCATAAAGTATAAGTTCTGGGTACAGTAATTATGTACAGTGTGGGAAAATGTATTCCTGTATTGATATTACTGTTTTGTATTTTTTGCAGTTGCCCGTTGAAGGAAGGTTCCGCAAATTTAGGCCCAAGCAGGGACGTTGGATTCCACCAGAGGGAGATTGTAGCCTTGTGTAATTTTGGGGTTACATGCCTCTCTCCTTTTGTGCAGTAATCCCTGTTAAGAGGGCAGGTTTGCCAGAAGTTATCATGAGGATTGTCCTCACCCCCTTGTAAGGTGTAATATGTAGCAAAGGAAGTGACAGCATGCCCTGTGTCCACTAACAGTGACATAGGGGTGGGTTCTCTGGAGCTATATAATAGGCATCACTTCCTAAAGTTAGTAGATCAGATCCAGATAGGGCAAGTGTCAGTTCTGTGAGACTAAAGTTCCAGATCAAGTAGTTGCAGAGTGACAAGCTGACCCAACACTGTGGCAGGGCTCTGGCACAGATGGTGGCCCTCCCTTAGGGGAGAGGTGGCAAAGATATCCCTGTCTCTATTACAGAGTCAGGAGGGAACTTCCTTGAGGTGGCAACTATGCTGATGTACGGCTAAGTACCGGCCTCTATGATGGGCAGTCTGCCGTGGATGATGTCAATAAAGATGCCCATGATTCAAAGAGCCTTCTTGCCTGAGACTGGAGTTAATCAGGGAGAAGTTGCACCCAGGGGTTCTCTTCCAGATACTCCTCCCTGCTGTCGTGGGGACCTGGAAGAGATGGAGGCGCTGTACAAACTGTGAGTAGAACTCAGCACTACCTCACGAGCCAGTCCGGGTGAAATTCCCGATACCATCGAGCGGGAGACTCAGGAGTCCTGTGAGCCAGCAGGTGCACCACATAAGATAACATGTAACGGGGGCCAGTTTTCTCACATAGGGGTCAGGATCAGAAGGGCCCTGGGAAACACTGTTACATTTATATTGCTGCATATTAATATAACTATATAGTATAGATCTATCTAATTTTATAGTTATTTCGCTATATTTATATAACTACAGTATACAATACAGTATATCTATTATTGTTTATATTGCTGCATATTAATATAACTATATAGTATAGATCTATCTAATTTTATAGTTATTTCGGTATATTTATAAAACTAAAGTATATAATACAGTATATCTATTATTGTTTTTATTGCTGCATATTAATATAACTATATAGTATAGATCTATCTAATTTTATAGTTATTTCAATATATTTATATAACTACAGTATATAATACAGTATATCTATTATTGTTTATATTGCTGCATATTAATATAACTATATAGTATAGATCTATCTAATTTTATAGTCATTTCTGTATATTTATATAACTACAGTATATAATACAGTATACAGTATCTATTATTGTTTATATTGCTGTATCTATAATTGTTTACTGCAAATGTTGTGCTGTACTTGTGGCCTACTGCACTGTAACTTACCGGATTGTTGTTTTTCTGTACACTGTAGGGACACAAAAGGAGGGGGAGGGATAGGGGGTGATCACAAAATCATACTAATTGAATTGAAAATGAATACACAAATATATATTGATAATCATAAAGTGGGTGCAGACTGTGAAACATGAATCAGAAAAAACAAAGGAGTACAAATGGTTGGACTCCTAGAATAATTCACTAAACTGCACACCACTGGAGTTAAAATATTGCTTTTAATGATTTACTTAAAACATATATTACCAAAGGAGTGTGTAACGTGATTAAAAAGGAATGAAATCAACAGTACTTAGCACCTAAGTCACCTAATTATTATGATGGAAAAGCCCTATTTACCAATTGAAAGTGGTAGGGTGTAGGGGACTAAGAGTACTATTAGTCAGGGTAGAAACCCCTCTGGATCAGCTAACAGAACAAATAATAAGAGATGTAAACATCATTGAGGAGAGAAGTATTACAGTAAAATTGATAGGATCTCCACCTAGTATAATAATATGCTGTTCAAAGACCCCAATAGTATGTCAAGTTACATCCAGAGTAGAGGGTATTAGCACCATAAGTGTAGACTCAATGACTAACACTCATGGGGCAGCTAACAAAGCAGTGAAATAAATTCACAGAAGCTGCAAGGCACATTTATAACTGGGTAGAGAGATGGCAGCAGACCTCACTGACTAAGCGACACTAAGCTATAATAGAGTAGTATCATGAACTGTGCAAGCTGAAACAGGAGACTACTAACACTACAGTAGCGACAGCTTTTATTTGAAGCAATGCCGCTGGCCGGGTGCGTGTGCGCAGCGTGGAGATGCGGCACGTTGCGGCACACTGTGACGTCACAGTCACGTGCGCGCCCGGCTTCCCCGGCTTCCCCGGGCTTCCCCGACACCCCTGGAGATTAAAGTAAGGTAAGCGGGGGTGCGGGGAAGCAGAGGGGCAGAGCAGGAGCCGGGTTCGGGGTCGGGAAGGGGGGGTAAATTGCTCGCGAAGTGGAGGGGGGGGTGCGTGGGGGAAACGCGGTGGCGCGCGGTTTTGACTGGCAGCAGCCGGAGTAGATCCCGGCATGCTGCCGGCATTACTTCAAATAAAAGCTGCCGCCACTGTACATTAAAACAGCTCCAAGTAGGAGACTGACAACATTGCACGTCCAACGCGTGTTTCCCTCCAGCTATGGAGCTTTGTAGGGACAAATTGTAGGGAGACAACTCTTCTGGTCGACAGAATAAGTGAAGAGAATGATGAGAAGAGTGCCTTAAGGGTCAAATACACTCTGCTGCAAAATCACAATCTCACTGTATCCGAGACCAGCATAAAGAAGATGAGACGCAGAATTGGATGGAAATATGCACGTGTGAGGTTAGAACTGGACAGTACAGGAGGATAAAGTGTTATTTAAGAAACCGTACCTATAAAATTATTCCTTGTCATTACAGAGCATACCCTATGATAAGGGACGTTAACAAGATCAAGAGAGTGGTCCTGGCCCAGTCATGGATCGACAGTGGAGAAACTTTCCAGGATTGCATCTTCACTGACGAGTCTACTGTTTCGCTGGAGAGATTTGCCACCTTTGCATTCCACAAAAAAGCGTCCAAAACACCCAGTGAAGATGCATGTGTTGGGTGCCATCTCTTGGCGTGGACCAGGATGCATTGTCATCTTTGAAGGTAAAATAAGTCACACGCTTTTGCCTTATGCACTGTACTAGTGTGCAGTTTTTTGAGCACTTTTCTTTTCTTGTTAAAGGAATCATGAATAAAGCTTTTTTCCAAAAGCAAATTGTGCCTGAGATTGTGGAATACATCACACGTGAGTTCCCAGATGGTCACCGTTTCTACCAGGACAACGATCCGAAGCACACCGCGTCAACAGCGCATATTCTTGAGCGCGGTATCAACTGGGTGAAGACGCCAGCGGAGTGTGCGGTAACCGTGTCTCATTTTTCCCCACTGTTTTTACTGTGTATCTCTTTAACTAATTGTCCTTTCCCCCCCCCCCCCCCTCCAATGACAGATCGTCAGACTTCAATCCTATCGAAATGGTCTGGCATCAGCTGAAGGATCATATCCGAAAAGTCGTGAAACCCTCCAAAAAGGATGAGTTGGCGCAAGGCATAATGAGTTTTGGAATGATGTACTCACCGTGGAACGATGCAATAAATATATTGACCATATTGCGACTGTGTTGCCCATTGTGATCGAGCGTAATGGGCAGGCATCAGGAAGGTAGTATTGTATAGTACTGTACTGTAGTATGGTAAGTACAGGCACACCAAGTACAGTACTGTATGATACAGGTAAGTATGGCACATATTTTTTCTTTCCTGAGAGAGCAACACTAGCCACCTGGTTACAAAGTATTTAACAGTAGTCACAGTATACAGTAGTTCCAGTATAGACTAGTTTGACAGTACTAACTGCATACTGTAGTCCAATATGGAGTAGCTATACTGTACACAATGCCATAATATGCACCTATCTGCACTAATTTTTTCTTTTCTTGTCTTTTCAGAGAAAAAAAGGATGGAAAGGGGGTGGGGGGTATCATGTGTACATTGTGTGACCTGTGTGTACAGTAAAGTGTATCTAAAGTGCAGTCATGATTTACACAAAACCTCCCCTCTCTCAATAAACTACACAGAATAAGGAAGAAGATAAAGACGGAACATTTTATATTATTATATATATTATTATATATTATTAATTAATGTTATTATCAATGTGCATTATTCATGATTATCCAAAGGCCCTCAAATTTCAACTGACAGAAGAACTGAATAAAGACTGCATTTTGTATTATTCATGATTATTTGTATATTTGTATTTTTTGTTCCTGATAAAATAAAATAAATATTTCTTTACATTCATGATAATCATAATCATTGACACCCCACCCTACACCAAAGAAAAAATAAAGAATTACCAAACAGTGGTAACTTACTGCATCAAAAACATGAATCAGATTATGGTTTTTTTAACTCTCAATTTCACAGTGCTGTGCAAATCAGATTTACATATCAAATTCGAGAAGGGATTATCACAAGCGTTACCGTAAACAAAGCCTCAAAGGGTTGGGGTGGTGGATGGGTGAGTCATGCGCAGTAATCATCAGCTACAGAGGCGACACGTTTTATTTGAACTCGGCTAGTTCCGCAAGCCGGGAGATGTCCCGGCTTGCTAGCCGAATCCCCTCGGCGTGCCGCGTGTCACCGATGCGCGGTCACGCTTCATCGGGTGCCTGCACCCCCTGCGCGCGTGCCCAGAGCTCCCCGAGGGAGACCTGGTGTCCCGCGATGTGGGGGATGGCGGTGGGGGGTTCCGGGGGACCCGGCGGACCCGGAGAGGGGAGGGGGAAGCCCCGATCGGAGGGCCGCTCCTCCAAGGCTTCGGCGCGCGCCCGGGACACCACGGCGCGCGCCCGGTTACTGTCGCGGCCGAGACCAGGTAAATGCTCAAATAAACTTTGCCGCGACAGTAGCTCCCTTCCCAAAGAGGATTACAGAGAGGTGACTCAAAGCAAACAATAGGAAAATTAATAAATGGTTTTGTAGAGGTGTTAAGAGGTTCAAATCCTTGAGAGAGCTTTGTGTTTGTGTGGGGGGGAGGGGATACAGTGTACAGCTGCATGAAGGATTAGCTGTACTGTAGTTCAAAGACATGACATATTTTCAACAGGCAGATCATCATAATAATTTGATCCCCACACCCCCAAATATATAAAAACCACACAAATCAACCATGTGCAGTCAAACGCACAGTGCCGCAGTCAAATGCTACAGCACAGATTGAATATCGTAATATCAAGATGGTTTAGGCAGGCTTGTGGAGAAAATAAAAAATGCGAGAAAAAAAAAATATTTTTTTTTTATGTCACTCACTCTTGAACTTCGCAAGCAAGCAGTGGTGAAGTTATAGACGCATGCGCAGTAATCATCAGCTATCAAGCAGGAATTTGATTGAAACCAGAAAGACACACATTCAAAGGAATGGTGTGGGAGAGGTGTACTGTACTGTAGATAAGATAAGAAGTTGAAATACTGCAGTGCAGTAAATTAGCCTGTGTGTGTGCGGGGGCGAGCGAGGGGAGAGCGCTGTATTTGCCGAAATGTGATACTGTTACAGTACACGCCTATGCATTTCAACAATGTTCAAATGAGACATACAGCACTGCACATGCATGCATAAATATGCAAATTTACAATTATACGCAGACTGTGTACTGACGTACTGTAGGTTGAACTGCTAAAGTATTAGACTTTGAAGACAACAGCTCGCGAACACACCCCTGAGTTTTTAGATGGTATTGCAGTATTGCAGACAGCGCTAATATAATGCTAATATTACGAGCGCTAAAATACCGGAACATATTCCGGAAAAAAAAAAATACTGCATCTGCCCGCGGTTATCAGAGTTGCGCCGATACGGCCGCATTAGGATAAAGGCAGCCGCCACTGTATGCACAAGTTGGGCCTGACCTCTGGACGGGCCCAACTTACAGCGGCAGGCATCCAGGCCTACCGCAGGTCCGGGCCCTGTCTGTAAGAACATATATGTACATAATATGACCAATATTGTTAAAAGTGTATTAAAATTAAGCAAAAATATATACAGTGAGCAACTCATCACATGCACTGGGTGCAGTAGGTTGTGTTGTACAGTACATTTAGTTATTCAATTATAATGCAATACATATGTTAGACCATAACCTGGTGGATACATTACTTAGATAAAGGGACCTTAACAAACATCACTCAGTATCTGAGAATATTTGTTGATGATAAACTTTATTTGCAATGGCCATATTTGTTAATTATTAACAGAGAATATATTTTGACATATAAACAATAGCCAAAAAACAATTCAATAGTTACGATTAAAACCGATAAACATGCATTATATATTTCAGGAGCTTTGTATAATGTAAACTACAGTATTCAAAGAAACTGTTTAAAAAATGATGTGCAATAAATGGATATTTCCTATGAAAAAAAATTGCTTCTCATACTTGCATTTAAACAATATTTTTTTAGTAAGCTCTCCTGTTATTTGAGTAAAAAGCAACTGAGGTACTCTCAAACAAAAGATACATATGAAGCATTTAACGGACAGAAAATCTTGCATCACATTGCAAGCTCACTTCACAGCAAATAAATTAAGTCTTCTGACTTTGAGAATGTGTGGCACAAGATATCTATAATCTAAGTTGAAATATCTCTAATACATTTTTACAGTACATGGAGTTATTCT
This sequence comes from Ascaphus truei, assembly GCF_040206685.1. Classification (NCBI taxonomy): domain Eukaryota; kingdom Metazoa; phylum Chordata; class Amphibia; order Anura; family Ascaphidae; genus Ascaphus; species Ascaphus truei. The sequence continues at coordinate 107,156,778 of NC_134483.1, read as the reverse complement.
GCAGGTGCTTACAGCTAGGAGAATTGTATTGACTAGAGCTGTTTATTTGGCAGCTTTCCATGACCCCCTGCTGTTGACAAAACAACCAATTTCTGTTTAAAGTGTACCAGAAGATGATCCTACTTGGCAAAGACAGCAGCTATGCCTTAGCATTTACCACGTGTATCTTTAAATTAATATTTTTCACCAACATACACACTACACGCCTTACATAATCTTTAAATTATAGGAACACATTAGGAGTATTTTTTTTTTAGATTCAGGGGCTCTAGCAAAACTGGAGTTTTATACTGTAGCTCTCTGATGTCAACGTTTACGACTGACCTACAGCACACCAGGACTGCTATTTGCCTTTTCTTATTCATCATAAGTGCAGCTGTCTTCAAATAAGGCTCCAGAGCTCATTAATGCCCATCCATTCCTTTGTGGTAAATAAGCACATCCCGAGCTGTACTTTGTAATTCTCTGCTGTTGTGTGTTTGGAGAGAAAATTAGATTTTGCCTTTATTTTCTGCAAACAAATTCAATTACAGTGTCACTTCAGCATGGGTGATTATAAAATGGTGTTAATCCAGCATATACATTTCTGCTTCTAATTTAAAATATTATGTTTGAAACATTATCTCATTCCTAGAAAATAACAAAAATGCACTTCATTTTAACTGTTCGTTTTAATCTTTATGTGTAGGAAGTTCCTTGCTGCATTAAGCACAACCAATTAAAAAAATAATGAAGATGTATTTAAGTAAAATAAAGAGCAGGCAAAAGCTATGAATATGCCAGCCCCACTTCAGTTTGTTTCACATTAATAAAATATGCATTGTTATCTTTCTTGAAAATGTATTAGTGGCAACACATTCTTTACAAAGCTTTGTTTCTTTAGAGATTAAGGCTTTGTTTAGACATCACTGATGGTGTTTTGTGCCATTGTCTAATGTGTCAGATTAGATGAGCATGTGTATGTAGGGGTGCAAAAATGTGCTGCCACACCTGCTGTGCAAAGCTGTGAATTCACAACTCTTCTGACTATTAAACTGTGTTGTGCTGGGAGCTCTTTTGTCGTAATTGAACTGTTGGTGATTGCATGCCTGAAGTGTCACAAGTGTCCTGGGTTATTATATCACAATAATCACTCAAAAATAACCTCTTATTTTGCAAATCTTGTCTTAATGTGCATCACATTAAATGCAAAGCAGTTAATCATCTGTTAATTAATACTGAATATTCTATTTATTTTTTTAAGCAAATAAATATATTATCATACCATTATATTATGCCTGTACTAGAACAAATGATATAAAGTACAGTAAATTAATGGCGTGGCATGGTAATTTACCAGATGCCATAGTAAGCAGTTTATTAATACAGATGTAGCAGACATTACCGCTCATTTTACCGCGGTGCGTTGCATTAACTCTGGGACGTTATTTAACACATTGAAAACAATGTCTAATGCATGAACTATTTACCATGTAATTTCATGCGCTATTTCGCATCAACAGGGGAAGTAACGTCTGCTATATCTGTTTGCTTATTACTGAGCTTTGACAGTATAAAATGTGAATGGTGAATGATCTTATATTGGTATTATGCTTCAGAACTACAGGGTGCCTTATTATTTTCAAACATAAAAATAGAAAATTGCCCATTTGAGTTGTTGCAATATGTCAGTATAGTTTAAATAACTTGGTATTTGATGCCATATACTGTAGTGAAAAAATCAGTAGCCAAAGTATTTAGAAGAGGCATAAGTTTATTGTGCACTGTACTGTCTCTATCTGATCAGGAAAACAAAATGTAATTATATTATGTAGTTGTTAATAACTTTTTTTATATTGCTATACCTGTATAAATGATTAAAGCTGTGACCATAAATAGAATTTAAACAACCTAAGGCCCAAAGTTATTAATGTTATTAAACCCCATTTTAGCTTTAGACCATACCTTTGTCTGATTTGCACCTACTGTACAGACATTATCTAATAATTAAAACTATATTTGTAAAGATGTTATTTGCAACAGATGTATCATACTTCCCTTTTTCTTTCCGCACAGATCGAAAACTGCAGAAAGAATACATAAACAACATCAATATTTGTATTGACTAGTACTTGATGCTTTTATCTCAGACTTCAAATGCACAATGTATTTTTAATAATAATTACTACTGAACTCTATTCTTTAGGAGTCAAATATTTCAGATTATATTCTTCATAAATATGTACCATCCAAAGCAGCATACAATAAAATACTTTCAAATTGCCTATTTCCCAAAGGGACAAGCTCATGATGCCTACAAAATACCAAGCTACAATAAAATATAAAGAATCTTGTGTCATTTTTAAAATGCTGTACTGCTCACTATGGGATTAATAGCTCACAAACTGAATAGGTCTTGTAAGGGACCTTGGACCTATAATGCCTCATTAATTCAAAAGGTACATGACAGTTCAGAGGCATACAGAAGAAGAATGGATAACTTTATAATGAAATCAGATGTGTTTAGAACATTTGAGACATAAAGCAGTACATAAAACTTGAATAACCTAAAAAGAATTTAAATAAACTATTTTTTTTTCTGGAATGAAAGTTATTTTTTTTTTAACAATGGGAAATTATGTAAAAGATATATATATATATATATATATATATATATATATATATATATATATATAATCAAAAAATAAATAGATGATACCGTTCTGTGGCTAACGCAATGCTTTTATTTGTGCGAGCTAACACGGTACTGATACCTCTACAGGAATATATATATATATATATATTTATATATATATATATATATATATATATATATACATCTATGTTATGCAGAATGAAAGAAAAAAACATAATCGGCCATATGAAGATAATATAAACGTAGTTGTTTTCGTTGGAGTTTCTCTAGGTCTTCTTCCTATCTGCAAATACAAGCTGTAACATATTCAAGTTTCAATCAGGATAGGTAATTGTTCCAAGATTTACAAGACAGCCACGAATAAACCCTTGATATTAAGACACTAAGGGGCTCATTCACTAAACAATGATAAATGGCTAAATGCCCTTATAGCTTCGATATGGACTGTTTTGCTATTCTCTAAACCTTGATAACAGTACAATATCGCACTTTAACTTTAGAACTTTAACATTCTAACCAAAAACAGTCATACAAGAAGCCAAAAAAAGGCCAAATCACTTTTTTTCCCCAGAAACTGCTATTCACTAAGCAGCAATAAGCATATCGAACTTTAAAATGTTGCAATATTTTGTCGCCAGCTAAAGGCTGGTACTAATGATAGCAGCAAATGGCGCACAGCCAGGGAGCCAGGTGGTAAAATTCAAACGTCCTTTATTTCAGTACATGACTGGATACAATAAAAACCCCCATGGGGACAAAAACGCACCTCCTACGCGTTTCAAACCTGTAGGTCCTTTATCAAGGACCTACAGGTCCGAAACGCGTAGGAGGTGCGTTTTTGTCCCCATGGGGGTTTTTATTGTATCCAGTCATGTACTGAAATAAAGGACCACCTGAGTCCCCACCGGCCTCTGGTATCAATCCTGTGCGATAAAAATAAAATGGCAGTCAGTTTCATTAACTTAGCAGCTAACCACTAAGATAATCAAAAGGTTAAATAGCTGGCACTGCTTTGTTGTACAGGGGTTGGGTAAAGCTTGTAGTTGCCCCAGGATGGGTGTTTAGGTCCTGTGGGAGGGTGTCAGTAGAAGTTAACACCTTCATTACCTTAGCGGTTATAATTGTTAAGGTAATGAAGGGGTTAAACCATCTTGCTACCTTCACGCAAGGCCTAACCACCACCCTGGGGTAACTACTACCTTCACCAACCCCCTGTACCAACAACATGGATGGGTAAAAGTGCTATTAACCAAAGATGGCAAAGAGTGCTTTTCCCCATTCAATAACAACATTACAGTGCAATACATTAAAATAAATACAAGTGCTGTAATGGGCAAAATTACAATTATCCCGATATGGACAATAGTGCATTTGCCCATTAAAAATGTTAAATTACCGTAGTAATGGCTGAAAGCTAAAACTAAATTCCATCTTTCCTCCACCAGTTCACAGCTTACTCCAATTTTCAACAACCCCAAATTCCCCCCAGGATGCGAAACTAAACAATTCGACCAATTGAAATCAAAGGGGATCAGAGCGGTCGTGGAACTGTTGAGTGATGGAAAGTTCCTGAGCTTTCAAGATCTATGCACAAAATTCGAAGCACCAGAGCTAGATACATTAAAATTTCTCCAAATTTGGCCCTTTTTACAAAAAATGTCCCCAACGTTGCAATTTCCCCCCTCACAAAGTTTGAGAAATTTTGCCAAGTAGGTGCACATCAAAAAGGTCTAATAACAAAAATATACGCTGGAATGGAGAATCCAGTGAACCCCCCGCACATGATTATACAGAGGCGGCACACTTTATCCTCACCTGGCTAGTGCCGCAAGCCGAGAGGTTTCCCGGCTTGCTCGTTTATTTCCGTCGGCGTGCCGCGCATCATCGATGCGCGGTCACGCTTCATCGGGAGCGTGCGCGCATGGCGCGCGTGCCCAGGGCTCCCTAAGGGAGCCCTGGTGTCCCGCGATGTGGGGGATTGCGGTGGGGGGCTCCGGGGGACCAGGCGGACCCGGAGAAGGGAGGGGGAAGCCCTGATCGGAGGACCGATCCTCCGAGGCTCCGGCGCGCGCCCGGTTTCTGTTGCGGCCGAGACCGGGCAAAGGTAAGAATAAACTCGGCCGCAACAGTATGCTCAAATACAAGATTTAATAAAAAGAGGTCACAGACCTCACAATTACCATTGATCCACTGACCTACCTATTGGGCAGACCAATAGAGGAAATTAATCTCTTTCATTCTTATAGCAGTGAGATGTTCAGTTGAGTCCTCATGGAAGAAGGTATCGCCCACCACAAAATAAAATGTAAAGAAAATACTAAATGAGGTCATGATAATGGAAAAGCTCACGGCCTTCCTTAAACGCTCAATGGAAAGTTTCTATAAAATATGGGAGCCTTGGCTGACCCACTAACCCAAACCACCCTACTCAGTAATACGTGCGTAAGAAGGCCTCAAAGCATAGATGAAGGAGTCCTGGCAGTCAAGAGGAGGGGGGACACCCCCCTCCCTCCTATATTCCCCCCCTTCACCTCTTTCTCTATTTTCACACTTTTTCCTTCCATCCAGGCCTCTGGACTATGACGTGGTCCCGGGGTCATACCTCAATGGTTGACACCCTGACCCCCCACTATTTAACCCAGGAAATGTTTTATTGTATTAGGCCATATTTGTAATGCAATGTGTGTAAACTTAACTATGCCTAATAAAAACGTTTGGAATTTTTTTTTTAAATTACCCAGACAGCATAAAGTAAATAAAAGTTGCACTTACCCCCACCAGCATGAAGGCCGTCCTCATCTTCCTCCCTGTTCTTGTCCTCTGTTGGCAGGAACATTACAATAAAAAAACAAATTAATGGCCACTAACCCCTTAATCACCTTAGCAGTTAGTAACCGCAATAGTAATTAAGGGGTAATCCCCCCTCCCCTGCTATCCACCTGAAAGGCCTAACTACCCTCCCTGGGGCAACTACCTGGGGCAACTACCCCCACCTTCTACCCATTGATTGGCACAGTGGTACACCATGCCATATGATATGGACATGATTTGCCACTATGGCAATCAATGGGCAACCTACAAATAAAAAAACACACAAGAATTACAAAAACAATCAATCAACAAAAATACACAACAATAAAGAAACAACAAGCACCAACAATGAAATAAAAACAAACATTTGCCAAAAAAATGCATTGCTTGTCCCTTAAAGGGAATAGATAAACACATTGGCAGTCAATGGGCAACAGAAAATAAATACTTAAAAATACAATTAAAAATACCAAGAAAATGAAAATAACATACAATCAATGTTTTTCTAACCTTTTGATGTCTTCACCCTCCGATTCCGAATTCATCAGTAACCTCTTGTGCCTCGACGCAATGCTCCTCAACGTCTGGTAAATTCATGTCTTCTTTCTCGAGTCTTCTCTTCTTTATTTGTAATCCAATCCATTGGGCGGATATGGTCCCGTCATCTTCTTAAACTCAAATGGATTGTGTACCATATGACAGATTATTATATATTTTTTAAAGGATGTGACTTCATCAAAAGGAAGGGAAGACAGCCAATCAGGAGGGCTCTGCTTCCCTCCCTTGATGATGTCACCAAAAACAAAATGGCTGCCTTCACATATTACTCCAGCCAATCGAATTAGGAGGTATACTATGTGAGGCATCACATGGTGCACCCTCAATCTGATTTGTTGTAGTGAACCATGTGACAGGTTCTATTTTTTTATAAAGGATGTTTCCGAGACGTCCGATCCTTTGAAAAAATGGAAGCTGTCCCATGGTTTACTACAACCAATCAGATTGGGGGTGTACCATGTGTATTGGTAAGTAGTAGGTATTGTAATGTTTATTGGGGGTAGTGGGATTGGTTGAAGGGGTACTTGGCCCAAGGCCGGTGGCTAGGCCTACCGGGTGGGAAGCAGGAGGGGTTAACCTCTTCCTTACCATAGAGTTACCACCACTATGGTAAGGAAGGGGTTAACCTCTCCCGCAAACTTCCCGGTAGGCCTAACCACCCACCAGGGCCAAGTAGCCCCTTCACTCACCCCCTCTCCCCCCAGTAAACGTGCTACTTTTCCTTAATCCCTTCATTGCCTTAGCAGCTAGCCTCTAAGATAATGAAGCTGCTTTAATGTGATTTTTACTAATAGTTTATGGGAGCAGGGGGTCTCCTGAGCTGAACCGCATTTTCACCCTCAGGGACCCTTTGCTTTCCAAGTTACAGGCCCAAGTATGAGATGCTAGTATCCCGCAATGTTTAAATTCACGAGAACCAGGAGATTTAAATGCACAGGAGATACTGGCACCCCATTCGGGGCCTATAACTCGGGAAGCAGTGGGTCCTAGAGGCTGAAATTAATGTAGTTCAGCTCAGGATACACTCCCATACACTATTAGTAAAAATCACTTTAAAGCAGCTTCATTACCTTAGCGGCTAGCTGCTAAGGCAATGAAGGGATTAAGGAACAGTAGCTCGTTTATGAGGCCTAATCAAGTAACTGTGGTCAATCCGTGTCTAAAGATGCCTTTCCGATCAGATAGGCATGTTTTACTATTCTCTCAGCTATTCTCGCATTTTCAATCCATGCGGAAGGCGCTTCTTTAGAAGCAGTTACAGTCCAGCTCTGACAATCCAATTGGTTTGTCAAAAAAGCCTCAAACTCACATTTTATTTATGACAGCTGCAATTCTCGTAGCTCTGTTAAGCAAAATGCTTCTACAGTAAAACGAGCATTTTTTTCAGGCCATCTCAAGCAGTAACCTCAGTAGACGCGGTTTTGCATTAGGGGGAGAGAGGGTATAGAGAGAGGGAAGAGAGAGTGAGGAGGGATGAGGAGAGAGACAAGGAAGAGGGAGAGAAGAGAGGGAGGGATGAGGAGAGTTGTGATTTGTGTCTCGGGGATTGAATATTGTTCATTAATATTTTGATGTTGGCATGCTATTTGTGACTGTGACTTGCTTTTTGGAACTCTTTCTGATACACATTCTCCTCCACGGTAACTATGAAGTTTGAAAGTAGACATGGCGTTTAGTAAATGAACTATTACAGTATTTTTTGGTCCAGGTATTGCATGGGCCATGTGCTATGTTTGTGTTCTGATTTTTCATATGTGTGAAAGTATAATTTGTTACTTTGTTAAAGAGAAGAAAATGTATAAGTGTAGTGTTTTGACTGTATGCTACACAAATGGCTTAGAATATAATATGTACAGTACATAGATATAACTAATTTTTATTTTGTACTATGTGTAAATATGATTAAACCTGTTAAGAACTTTTCCACCAAAAATATAAATTAGACTTTTTTGGAAAAACTTTATTACAGTAAACTATTAAAACATTAAAACGTTACAAGTTTAAAACTTTAAACATTAAAACTTTTAAACTTAAACACTTGAAACTGTACAGTACAACGTTTGAACAGTCAGCATGGTGGCATTACCGTTGGCAATAGAAGACCAACTTTGATAGGGGTGTCCAATTGGTCTGACTACCTGCTGGCACCAGAAATGGTGGTTGGCACTCTCAAGGCAGGGTGCATGACCTCAATGGCTTGCTGATTTACACAGACCAGCTGATTGTTCTGGCTTATTATCACATTTATCATGGTACAACCCATGGCCACGAGCTCACATGTGCCTGACATGTCCTGGAACTCAAAGCTCATGTATATGACTGACTCTGGTGCCAGTGCCACGTTGATTCAGTGCCTGTAAGGTGATGTGATGAAAAACTGGGTGCCCCAGCAGGCATTCCCACCTCTGGTGGCAGTGATACCATAGAGGGTGGCAGAGCTAATTCCACCACATCCATGGCCTCGCCTACCTCCATGGATGCTGATGGTCCTGTGTGCAGGTAATATTTAAGATCAGAATATTGATACTTAGATGTGAGAATGTGAAGATAGCATTACCTGTAATATAATCCAATGTCTTATACGTGCATTGCATGGTGTAAACATGTATTGTTCCTGAATATAGGAACAAAGGAATGGAAGCAGGCACACGGTCTTTCTAAAGGTGCAGTTTATTGTGCCACCAAAGGTCCAACGTTTCGGCAAATAGATTGCCTTTATCAAGGAGAGGAGAGTCCTCTCCTTGATAAAGGCAATCTATTTGCCGAAACGTTGGACCTTTGGTGGCACAATAACCTGCACCTTTAGAAAGACCGTGTGCCTGCTTCCATTCCTTTGCTCGAGTACCTCTGGGATGTCTGGACCTCCCTAGATACAGCGCACCGGCAGATAAGTACCACCCTCCAGCACCTACCAGCGGTGTGCATGTGCTTCTACATATGATTATTCCTGAATATAGGGCCATGATTCCTCCAGGTTTGCAAAGACTTGCGTTGTCCCAAATGACAGTGTAATGTGAGTTGGAGATTTTAAAACAATAGCACACCCTTTAATATATATTTCTTATTATAAAATTGTTGTGTTCCCATAAGCAAGAGACTAACAATTAAGGCTACTCCTGCCACTAAGCAATAACTATATATGTTATTGTTTTTGTCATACATGAGCACCACTGCACCTTGCAATTTCATCGCACATCCTCTTCCTGACATGATCTTATTGCATCTTAAAAATGTATTGTGTAGTACTACTACATCCTGTGCAATAGAAAATATGTATTAATGTTTGTAAATTTTCACTGCAAATGTATGTTAATGTAAGTTAACTACTGACTAAATGTTAACATTCACATTTAAATGTGATTTAATGAGTTTGTATGTAGGTGATTGTATTTACTCAGGACGTTAAATCAAGGTATTGGGCCATAAAACGTTACTACTACAGCCGCGGCCGCTTTTATTTTAACACTTCTCGGATATTTTCCGGTGATTTTTTCCGAATGCCTTGCGCTTCGCCGCGATCATGCGACATTCATGCCGTATTCATGTCGCAATCATGCCGGCGTCACCCGCGCTTGATCTGTTTAATGAGAATGGTTCGGATTTAATTGGTTGCAATTCTTCGCGTATCCGCCTGGTGGCAGATATTCATGAATTGTAATGAATTCTAACGTACTGTATGCGCATGCACTTCAGTAATGTGTCGACTTGCAGGTGTTTAAAAAATACCACAGTGGTACTTTGTGAAATGACCTTGGTATTGAAGAAGTTACAACACTGTATCTATTTAGGCGTTTCATATTAAAAACTTAATGCAAAGTGTCTGGTGTTCTAGTCCATTGTCCAGAGAGGTCCAGAGATGAGTATACCACTGCAGTCCGTGTTCAAAAAGCCCAACATAACGTACGCTTATTTAATATGGTCAGCAATTAGTTCAGCAGATGATAAGATGGCCTCAGTTGGTCAAATTTATCAATATTTTATCGAAAATTATGACTTTCCAAATTTTCACCAGATGCTCATGTGTGGAAGCGTGCAATAAGGAAAAAGTTATGTATCGATCCGCATTTTTTTCCTATTGCTACTGCACCCAGAGTTACAGGAGGAGGTTATTGGTGTGTTGCCCCTGATTTTTCCAGTATCTTTGATCATGGAGAGTTCAAAAGGCGAAAGGTCATGGTAAAACTAAATAAGAATCGTCAGTCCCAGGCAAGCAATGCGCCAGCACCAGCATCGGCTTCCAATAACGGTCCAACCATCAGTGAATACCTGCTGACCGGCAACCCTTGCTATCTGTCCCCGCCTGGATACCTGCAGCCTGAGCAGGATTTCACGTACAGATACCAGCAAGCTTGCATGTATCAAAACGATTTCTAGCTTCATCAGCTGTCAACTACAGGTGTAGCAGGCCCGCTGTCACCTGTCAACTACATTTATAATCAAGACTACGGGACTGGCAGTGGCTCGGCGCCAACCAAATGGCAATTCTATGGTGGGTGCAGCTGCTGTATGTAATTCTTTTTTTACCATATCAATATCAATGCACAGTAAAGCGATTCTCCTGTAATCAATCGCTTTGCTTAGGGTTATTTTAGTCACAATTCGCCAAAATTTAGTCCAGCTATATCATTGGCTGAGCAGCTTCTACAGAAGATACTGAACAATTGGTGGACAGCTAGGCGCATGCGCATTGGAAGCTTGTTGAAATGCATATGCGTCTCATCACATCTACGCGCATGCATGTATGTGAACAAGAGACGCCCCCCGAGAAAATTATTGTTGGGACTGACCGAGGGGACTGCGGGAACTTCTTTAGGGGACAGACTCATTTGAATCAGCCATTACAGTAATACTTTTATTTTTCTTCCTCAGAAAATAAACTTTGTCATCACGCTGAGAACGGCAAATGGAGGGATTTCGATGGATATCGCTTTTTGTAACGATGCTTGCACACTGCTGAATCTGAATCAGTGCCATTTTTATTGATTAGGATAGAATAACTGTGAGCTTTATAGAAAAATTAAAGAGATGGCTACCCCCCCGTGCTGAGTATAGTGGCACTGAACCCCAGACTACCTATGATAATCATTTTTTAGGAGTTGGAGGGAAGTACATCCAATCAGGCCGAGGAAGGCAAGGAGGGGGAGGGGAGGTGTCATTAAGAGACAGAGAATTATGGGGATATCGTCCACAGACACAACAGAGGAGACCCTACAGGGGGAGGAAGAGAAGAAACAGGTAGTTAACCTTTCAAATAAAATACTTGACATTTATCACCTCGAAGTGTTAAATAAAGGCCTCTCCTTCTCCCCCACGAGCGATATGGTTCCTTTTGAATGTATCAAAGATTTAAACCTGTTTTCGAGGAAACTTCTACTACATAATTTTTTTCAAAGAAGGAGACATACTTCGATACAGGGAACAGTATTAGAAAATTTGACAGATACTGAACTTGATAATCTAGACATGTTAAGCGATTTGGCTGACGAATGCAATAGACCTCAGGGAAGTGGCCCATTTACGGATCTTAAAAGTCAATCAACCTTTACCCCTCCAGTAGAGTCTTGTTCTAATTTAGACGTGTTTGTGAAAGTTGTGACAACAGATATTATGCAGTTACACAAAAGAACTAAGAAACAAAACCTCATATATCACCAACGTCTAGCTCTAACTGATTTAGAGAGAGATCCTTTGATTGAGATTAAGCCCTCAGTTAAGGGCGGGAACATAGTCCTACTAAACAAAGAGGACTATGCTATTGAATGCAGGAGACTTCTGGCAGATAAAAAGAGCTATAGGGTACTTCAGGAAGATCCCACGACAGTGTTTAAAACTCAACTTTTGAACATTTTAAGTGAGGGACTTAACAACAAGGTGATCACAAAAAGAGAAATGGAATTCATTATGGTAAGGAATCCACAGATTGCTACATTTTACCATCTGCCAAAGCTGCATAAACATAAGCTGCCACCGCCGGGAAGACCAATCGTCTCCGTATTGGCAGCCTGACGGCTAATGCTAATAAATACATAGATGTAGTCTTAAGGCCATTTGTGAATTCCTTACCGTCCTTCTTACGAGACACCAAAGATGTCCTTCTACGTTTAGAGGATGTTACAGTAAATTCAGATACACTACTTGTGGGCTTAGACGTCGAGGGATTATACACCAGTATCCCTCACGCGGTTGGTTTACAAGCTGTAATTCATTTCCTAATTCAGCGTGACACAAGTTGTTATACACATAATGACTTTGTGATCCAACTACTAGACTTTGTGCTTACAAAAAATTACTTTATTTTTGATCAGAAGTTTTATCATCAGATCCAGGGCACCGCTATGGGGACCACTTGTGCCCCCACCTATGCCAACTTATATCTAGGCTGGTGGGAGGAAACAGTGGTCTTCAGCGAGGCCCTGGAAGAATATACCATGCATGTGGAATGGTGGGGGCGCTATATAGATGATATCATCCTTCTGTGGAAAGGCCCCAGACCTCTCTTGAATCAATTTATTGATGTACTGAACAAGAATGAACATAATTTAAAACTTACCTCAGAAAAAAACGACACCACTCTGAACTTTCTTGATTTGACCATTTCCAAACAAGTAGACGGTAAATTAACAACAACCATCTACAGGAAAGAAACTGCTACCAATAGTCTCCTGCGTGCGGACAGCCACCACCCCAGCACAGAATCAAAAACATCCCAACGGGTCAATTCCTAAGGTTGCGCAGGAATTGTTCAACCTTAGAATAATTCAATAAACAATCCGGGGACATGAATATGAGATTTACGAAGCGGGGTATTCAAAAAACGCTGTTCACACCGCATACAGTACAGAAGGGCTAAAGATACGTCACGGGCACAACTATTAGTAGATAGACAACAGTCACAAATTCAAAATGAAAAAACTATACGCTACATTGGCACTTTCAACAACCAGTGGCATGAACTGAGGAACATTTTTATGAAACACTGGCACATTTTGACAAATGATTCCGATCTGAGACAGGTACTCAAGGATTCACGATGACTTGCAGGAGGGCCAGAAACCTGAAAGATAGGTTGGTACACAGTCACTATAAGGAACAAAAACAAAGAACTTGGTTGGGAGATAGGAAGCCTGTGGGATCATACCCATGTGGTCGATGTAGGGCTTGCCCCTTCATGAAGACAACAAAGACAATTCTAAACCCACCCAACAAGCCTTATGACATTAAAAACTATATCAACTGTCTCTCAGTAGGAGTAGTGTATCTCTTTACATGTAGGTGTGGCGCACGGTACGTAGGGAAGACCCATAGGGCCCTCAAGGTGAGAGTCCTGGAGCACTTGGGCTCCATACGAAACACACAGGATACCCCTGTCGCCCGCCATATCCATAGCGAACACAACGGCGACCCACAGTTCTTATCATTCTGTGGGATTGAACATATGCCCTGGGGCCCCCGGAAGGGCGATTGGGACAAATGTCTGATGCAGCGTGAATGTCAATGGATTTTCACGCTGCAGACGCTACAACCTAGGGGCCTGAACGAGGGGTACATCTATTCAGCGTTCCTGTAAGAGCCCACATGGGAACACTACATCCATCCTATTAATATATTACAAGTTCACATGTCAGGATGTTAGCACCAATGTCAATATGTCGGTCTCACTTACCCATTAAGTAATATATCATTTGTGGATCCATGATATACAGTTGGGTCTTAATATACCCCAAATGACCGTATAGACTGTTATAGGCGGTCATATTAATGTACACACACTCCTACACCACTGAAAATATACAAAGAAACATTTATTCTTTTGATATAAGTGTATGTAGGAGGAGAGAGGTGTATATTTAATTGAAAGAGATTTATATTTTGAATTAAGAACCACACTGGGATTGAGGGTATATAGTGGAGTCTTACAGTAGAGGCAACGTTTATTCTAACATTTGCCGTAAACTAGCCGGGTTACATTCTGGGTATGTGCTGGGTATGTGCTGGGAATGTTCTGGGCTAGTTTGAGGCACGTTTAAGGCATTTCTGCATTGACTAACGACCGATAGGATTAACACAGCAGGGATCCCTGGCATTCCAATTCAGTTTGAATGGGACTGCCAGGGACCCCCGCTGTTAATCTGATAGGCCATTAATCAATGCAGAAATGCTGGGGCTAGTTTAAGGAAAGTTTAAGGCATGTATTCAGAATGTACCTGGGTGTTTCCTGGGTTTTTTGGGGAATTGCCACTGGTTTTTGTTCGAATAAGAGTTGCCTCTACTGTAAACTCCTTATGACATTTTGACTTTAGAGGCGGTTAATTAAAGATGCTCACACGCCTACAGTACTGGTAATAACAGATATACCACTATAATATATGGTAATATCAAGGCATGTGGAGGAGAGGTATATCTACAACAAACAGGAGATCACAATCTCAATTGTGATATACTTACCTTTTAATACACCTTAACTATGGCTAAGTGGTACATCAAAAAATAGAGACACTTGACATTGGAGGCGGCCACCACCTCACAATGTTTATCATTTACTGTATCGATCCATGTCTTATTCACATTAGCAGTTCCGCATTGTGGAACAAGTTGCGCGTCACAACATGGATACAATATAGGCAGACCCAAAATGAACAGAATGTAAGATGAGTCCCCTTATACATATCACAAGCGGATAGGTCGAGGCGAAAGTCCCGCCTTTGACCCTTCCGCATAAGAAGCAAGGGAGGGAATTATCTAACCACTCCCATTACCCTGACGAAGCACTAGAAGCGTGAAACGTACGTCGGTATGTGATGACGTCTTTCCGGTGACGTCATCTGGAAGCGCGGGACTCTGGGTATCGACCAAAGCGAGACTGTGGATACCAGGTCGTATGCTTACATCAGCTAGCTAATAGAAGCTGAATACATGACAACGCTATACTGACAAAGCTATGCTGACAATATGTTTCAACATATATAGCGTCTGTAGGTTATGACTGAACATAGCCCTTGATTATAGCGATGTAATACGACTGTAAATGTTTTATTTCTGTGGAAGTAGAGATACTGAGTTATATCTATGCAATAATGGAGAAGCACATTACAAAACAGACACTCGTATATTTAATATACTTCGGCTGTTGCCGATCACTGCGGACTTCTTGTGTGTATATAGATTAAAGTGACGTCACCATATTGCGGATCATCCGCTTTTAGGTACATGCATATACGTTTGACAATTGTGACATAGCTGATATTACGTTACCTCACTAGTAGGTGAATACAGATGCAAATGAGCATTTCATACAGCTATATACACTACACTAGCTAATTATGGTAGATGGATGAACCAACAATCAGCACACTCAGATATATGAGTGAACCAGGGTTAACCCTCTACCCCCCGTCCACAATTTTGGGATTACATCTCTTTTGAGTGTAAAGAACACTCCAAGTCTCCCTTTGCTCTGGTGACTACACCAAATAATTTATTTCCCACCCCATTGTCCTCCTTTCATTTTTATCCACATAGTGGTTATCTTATTAGTTGTTTATTTGTTGCATATATGTTAATAAACATGGTTTTATAATTTTATGTATGGCTATGGAGGCAACTCCAAGGATTGAATCTTTCCTAGCCTAGCATTTGTAAATAGTGAGTGCAAATAGGTTTCTTTTAGGCCACATCTGTGACCTTTCCCCGTATTCTATAATGAGCTTTATAGAAAACCTGAAACAGTATGCTGTTTTTTTCATAAAGTGTACAATACTTTTTTACATACTGTACTGTTGAATAAACCCCGAAAATAAAAAGTATGCATTTATTCTGTACATGTATTACAGTATGTGTGTTCTATACTTATACTAATAATGCGTTTTAATACTGTTTTGATGTAATGCGCATGCCTACAGTATATAGTACAGTACTGTACAGTATGCCTCATGCCTCATTGAAACGCAAAATTCTTGTGTTTACTACAGTAACTACTGTACAGTAATCCTGCACACACTTCGACAGTACCAGTTGAACACCCCCCACACCCCCCAAGGAGACACAATAAAACATTTACAATATAAAACAAGCAGCATTTATTTTATTGGTGGAGTAAGTAAAAAAACATTCATGGTGTACTGTAAGTAAAAACATTTAAGAGGAGGCACATGTGCGACGGACTGGGAGATGGCTGCTTAAGCTGAGAGCTCCTCCGATCCCCAGCGCATTTATATAAATAAATACCAGAAAAACCCACCCAAACTCAGCGCAAAATATACCCTCAGCAGCATTGAAGCGGCGGCTATGCCCATAACTCGGGCCACGACAAAAAGCACGAAGAGAAAGTCCCTGGATTTGAGATCCTATTTCTGGCACACAGAGCAAGTAAAGGCCAGGGACGAGAGGGCCATGTCTGCAGGGGGGAGTTCGGACACAGATTCCACGCAGGGCAGAGGAGACCCAGAGGAGGATGCGGGGATGCAGCCCGTCCTAAGGAAGGACATGACTAAGTTCCTAACGGAAATAAAAGACTTTTTCCGTAGTGAAATAGATGGGCTGCGCAAGGACATACAGGGCATAGGAGAACGCACCCACGAATTGGAGCAGCAGATGGATGTCTCTATGGAGTGTCACCAGCACACGGGACAAGAATTAAATCACATAAAACAAAGGCTGCTCGAGCTGGAAGAGAAGCAAGAGGACGGAGAAAACAGGGACAGAAGGAACAATCTCCGGCTGAGAGGCATACCTGAGGAGGTCACGGACATCGAGGACTTTGTGGAGAGGTGGATGGAGTCCATGCTGCCAGATAAGTCCCCTTCTGAGCTCCAACTGGACAGATGTCACCGTGCCTTGCGAGCAAAACCTCTTCCCAACAATCCCCCACGTGATGTCATCCTGCGCATTCACTATTTTAAAATAAAAGAGGCGCTTAGTAAAATCACAAGGGCATCCCCCACCCTCCAATTCGAGGGAGTGAAGCTGGCTGTTTACCAGGACATCTCCCCCACTACTCTACACAGACGACAGGCACTACAGCCCCTTACAAAAATACTGAGAGAGAGGGGCATACGTTATAGGTGGGTTTTTCCCTTTGGACTCCTCGTCATTAAGGATGGCAAAGCCCGCACCATAAGGCATCTTGAGGAGGGGGCAGCACTCCTGCAATCCTTAGGAGTTGGGGACAAGCTCCCGCAGCAATCAGAGCAGCGCCCGATTGCAGAAACCTCCTGGACACGAGTGAGCAGGGCGGCCGAGAACAGGAAGACCAACAATAAAAACAAACCCTAAGGTCGGGAGGGGAGATTGGACTGGATATTACCCCCTAGTTATACCCCCTATTCTCCTATAGGACACGTTGCCCCCTAGAAGTGACAGTTATTGGCTATAGAGACTAAGTTTCTTTTTCCAACCTGTTGCTGCAGTTTGAAGCAGCTTTCAAGTTATCCTCCTGTGTAATGAAAGATGGCGGTCCCCCGTTAGCAGCATAAGAAGCATCGTGTTACTGTCAGGGGATAATGGCCCCCAAGATGGCGCCTTCTGCAGCTACACTGAGGAGCCAGGGAAGAAGCGGGAGTTTCTCCCGGGGAAACATGGCGCCCCTGCAAATGGCGCAAACAGACTGCTGCCAGGCAAGTGGGAGGGAGGGGAGGAAGCGGGGGCGGAGTTTCGGGAGGAGCAGAGGAAGAGGGAGGCCCCACTCACCCGATCCGCATGCAGCAGGATCTGACGTCGGCCGGAACAGAGCGCCCGGATATGACGTCATCGGCGCGCCCGGACATGACGTCATCGGCGCGCCACCCGGAAGGGAAGGGGAGAACTGCCGAGGACCCGAGGCAGAGGTACGCGCACTCCTCAGCCGAGGGTCCCATCGGCCAGCGGGAGGGGGGCGCTGAGACAAGGGGAGGGGAGCCAGAGGAGAGGCTTGGCGACACACTGGGCAAGGCAGCCCCATATCACAGCAGGGGGAGACGGCAGAAGCTGCTGACACGCGGAGCATTAGGCTCCACAGATAGAGGGAGAGGAGGGAGGGGGGGTGGATGGAGGTTGAGAAGGAGGGCAGATGAGGAGAGGGTAAGAGGGGGGAGAGAGGGCAAGGAGAGGGAACTGAGGGCAGAGAGTGGAAGGGGAATGGTAAAGAAAGCACAAAGGAGGAGTCAAAATTACAAAAGCAGGGAAAACAAAATTACAAATAACAACACAGGAAAGAGGATAGGCAGCTAAATGAGTTAAAACAGGGGTAGCACAACAGGTTCATTATCCCAATCAAGGGAGTGGAGGGGGGAGGGGGGGGGGAAAGAAGATAAAGTTTCAAGTTGAAGTTGAAGTTTCGAAACAAGTTGGGTTTCCCAGGAAAGCTGGGTGGTAGAGTTACTTAATGGTATACTTTATGTGGGTATTTAGTGACACATCAGATAATGCTCCACAGCGCGGGGGGGTAGGAGGTAGCTCCGCTCTCCTGGTAGTAGGCATGGGCCTCAACCACACTGACCTGGATACATTGGGGTCAGGTGGGCAAGACCCGGGGAATGTGGACTGTCTCCAGAACTGGAGCCTTGCAGTGATGAACGGTGAGGTGGACGCAAGACCACGGGGTCCCCGGGCACATGAGCTCAAACCAGCAAGGGCTGGCATAAGCTCAGAACAGTTTATATTGTTGTCTATTGTGATGCTGTCTATACCACATGTTGTGTTGTCTCCCCTGTCTGTTTTTGTGCGTATCCCCCTCCCCCCTATCCCGACCCTCCACATGGAGCGACTGCAGGAGCAGTCGGAGTCACGCTGTCTAAAGGAATCTCAGCCATCGTCCGGTAAAATCACCCGTATGAGGGCACAGAATAGGGTAAGCAGATCTATACACACTCCCCAATGTCTGTAACCTGGTTATCCCAAAATGTGAAAGGCTTTAATAGTCCGCAGAAGCGGAGGGTTGCCTTTTCTGAATATAAGAAAAAGAAAATAGATGTTTTGTTCCTACAGGAAACACACTTCCGGGCCAGACATAACCCCAAATATTTAGATGCCCAATACCGACAGTTTTACTTAGCCTCAGCAAGAGAAAAAAGGAAGGGGGTGGCTATACTCCTACACAATAACTTCCCATTCAAAATAGAGAAGATTAAAAGGGATGTGGGAGGCAGGTATCTGATTCTGATAGGGACGACACAAAACAGTAAACTGACATTGGCCTCAATCTATGCCCCGTGCGAGAATGACCCGCAGTTCTTTAGATCCTTTTTCGCCATCCTAAGCAGGGTCGCAGAGGGCAGTATAGTACTCGCGGGGGACCTTAATAAACGGTTGGACCCAGATATGGACAGAACACAGACGAAACATAGGGACAGAGTGGACGGGGTCACAGCTCTCCGACAGGGGATCAGAGGGAACCAGCTGGTGGATATTTGGAGGGAACAACACCCTGGGGAGCGGAGTTACACCTTCTACTCAAACCCACACGACAGCTACAGCAGGATCGACTATTTTTTGGTGTCGGCTAGACTGGTCCCTCAGATCACCTACTCAGGGATACATGATATTTCATGGTCTGATCATGCACCGATTGAGCTGAGGTGCTCCCAGATTAAGCTGATCAGCCCGGGAGCAAACTGGAAACTAAATGAGTCTTTATTAAAGATCCCAGAGACCGCTCAACGAATTAAAGCCGAGATCTCACAATTCTTTAAAGCTAACTCCGGCAGTGTGGAATCTCACGTCACCTTGTGGGAGGCTCACAAGGCTACTATGCGAGGGGTCCTGATAAGCATAGCAGCGGGTAAGAAAAAAGTGAGGGAAGCCAGAACAAAATTATTACGGGAGAGGCTCCATGAGCTCTCTATACAACATATCCAATCCGGGAACGCAGATACATTGAAGGAGTTGAAGGACGTTAGAATAGAGCTTAACATCCTCCTCACTTCCCAGGCTGAGAAAGAACTGAGTTGGACAAAGAGGAAATTTTTTGAAAAATCGAACAAGCCAGATACCATGCTAGCGAGGAAAATTCGCAATAAACAACACAACTACACAATCCATGCGATTAAGACTAGAACGGGAGAGATAACAGCCAATCCCAAACACATAGTCGAGGAGTTTAGAGCATACTATGCAAAGCTATACGATGGCCAGAAGGTTCGGCATAACGCTAAAACAAATAAGGCTTTAGGCGAATTTATAGCCAAAGCAAACCTACCAAAACTGACAAGGTTGGAGCGGGAGTTCCTAGGTAAGGAGTTCACAGCGGAGGAACTAAAAGAGGTAGTTGTTAATCTTAAACCTGCTAAAGCTCCAGGCCCAGATGGATTCTCTAACCTGTATTATAAAAAATACATAGGAATCCTGTCCCCGCACTTGCTGAGGATGTTCAACCATATTTTGACAGGGGGCTCCTTCTCAGACATGATGTTGCAAGCGTCCATCTCAGTGATCCATAAACAGGGCAAAGATCCCACCAATTGTCCAAGCTATCGGCCAATATCTTTAATTAACTCAGATATTAAAATTTACTCCAAATTACTGGCCAATAGATTGAGTTCGATTCTGCCTAGGCTGATTCACCCAGATCAGGTTGGCTTCATCGCAGGTAGGCAAGCGGCCGATAATACTAGAAGGATAATTGATACTATAGATTACATAAATGCCAACAAGATCCCGGGGATGATTGTAAGCTTAGACGCGGAAAAAGCCTTTGACAGAATCGACTGGCCATACCTGGATGCCACGCTTGCAGCATTTGGAATGGGGGAAACGGTAATACGGGCAATCAAAGCGCTGTACACAAATCCAACAGCGCGGGTAATCCATCAAGGGTACCCGTCAGACTCGCTGCACATTAAAAGTGGTACAAGACAGGGCTGCCCACTCTCGCCACTGTTGTTCGCCCTATGCATGGAACCACTTGCAAATCACATTCGCAGCAATAAAGACATCACGGGAATCCACATTCAGTCTCAGGAGTACAAAACCGCGTCATACGCCGATGATGTTATCCTGACACTGTCAAAGCCCCTAGTCTCCCTACCCAACCTCTTTGACCTCCTGGACAAATTCAACTCAGTTTCGGGGTTTAAAATCAACCAATCAAAATCAGAGGCGCTAAGCCTAAACCTCCCCAAAACTACCGAAAAACTAGTAGAGATTAACTTCAATCTGAATTGGCAACCCAAAATGATTAAATACCTGGGAGTTAATCTCACGAAGGAGGTCAAATCACTATATAAAGCAAATTATCCCAAACTCTTGCAATCTTTGAGAAGAGAGCTGAAGGAATGGGCGACATTCGGGATCTCATGGATTGGAAGAATTTATAGCGTGAAGATGAACCTTTTGCCCAGGCTCTTATACCTTTTCCAGACACTCCCCATACCCATAGATAGAGCAGAGATAAGTGACTTGCAGGCTCAGATCTTTAAATTCATTTGGCACAATAAGAAAGCTAGGATTCCAGCAAAAACACTGATTAAACCCAAAACAGCAGGCGGATTGGCGGTACCTTGCTTGTTCTCATATTACAAAGCGGCACAATTGAGCCAAATTATCCAATGGCACGTAGATCCTGAGCGCCGTAGATGGGTGAAACTGGAGAGCGAGCTGTGTGCCCCATTGTACATTCAGAATCTGATTTGGTACCCAAAATGTAGGTTAAAGAAAATCTCGAGACCGCTATCCTCAATAACTAACTCACTCTCGATTTGGGAAGATACTAAATTCAAATGCGCCTTAACTAAGAAGTACTCCTTGATGACACCACTATTCGGCAACCCAGATTTTGCTCCAGGGCTGGACGAGGGACACTTTATGGTTTGGAAGCAGAAGGGTTACGGGAGGTTGAGGGATCTGGAGGGCATGAGCACTATTCAAACATTCACGCAAATTCAGGCTGACAAAGGCATCCCCAACACAGAATTTTTTAGATACCTCCAGATCCGGGCATTTTACACCAAATACAAGAACCGTCCTAAAGTGACAAATTTTGAATCGCTCTGTGCACGAGGGCACAACATCTCGGGACTTACATCTAAGTTGTACAGAGAGGTAGTCGATCCTGGGACCGGCCCCAACACACGTCTTGACTACATGACCCACTGGGAGAGGGACTTAGGGGAGACTTTAGAGGACGAAGACTGGACAGACATACTCGAGGCGACAGCAAAAACATCGATTTGCACGACATTGAAGGAGAACTCATATAAGGTGTTAATGAGGTGGTATCTCACCCCAGTTAGATTATCAAAATTTGTCGCGGGTTACTCCCCCTTGTGCCCTAGACAATGTGGAGAGCCCGGAGACCTGCTGCACATGCTGTGGTCTTGCCCTCGACTGCGCCCAATATGGGAACAGATTCAGAATTGGCTGGAGAGGATCTTGGGCCTAGAAATTCCTCTAGACCCCTGGCTATTTCTCCTGAATCGGCCACTAGAGGGCCTGTCAAGAGCGGGGAACAAATTGATCGCTCATTTTGCGACGGCGGTGAGGTGTGAGACAGCAGCATTGTGGAAGCAAAATACAACTCCATCGTTAGAAAAGATTCGGAATAGAATTTGGTTTGTTTGCCAGATGGAAAAGTTGACTAGTTTGGTCAACGACACTGGCGCAAATTTCCAAAAAGTCTGGTTCCCCTGGTTGGTACAGACTGACATCACAGGGGTGAGCAATGCCACCATTTGGCTGTAATAATGGAAGGTGAGTTCTCCTTCGACGTGTTCCGGACAGTAATAGGGGGAGTACGAGCCCCAGACACAGACCAGAGAGGGGACGTGGCAAGAACAGCCCAACACTGGGTTGCACGGCGTGAGCCGAGAGTTCCGAGGAGTTACAAGAAGCTGTGGAATACGGGTCAACACCCCCTCCCCATCCCCCCCTACCCCACCTCTGCCCCCCCCTTCGTGTTACCCCTTCCCCCCCCCCCCCATTTTCCACATATGTCTTCCCCGATGTGGCGCAACCCTTTCCCCCCTGAGTCAACGTGTTATGTGTAAGAGAATCAGCAAGTTATGTGGCAACCTCAGCTAATATTGGCCAAAAAATGTATTTACCCTGCTGTATGCTTGGAAAACAATGAAAATAAAAAGTTGAAAAAAAAAAAAAAAACATTTAAGAATACAATTTAAAACAAGCAGCATTTGTTTTATTGAAGTACAGCAACTGAAAACATTGAAGAATACAATTTAAAACAAGCAGCATTTTTTTTATTGAAGTACTGCAACTGAAAATATTGAAGAATACAATTTAAAACAAGCAGCAGTTTCTTTATTGGTAGAGTAAGTAAAAATACACTCATGGTGTACTGTAAGTAAAGTAGCAGAAGGAACACAGGGCACAACGGGTTTTGAAAATCTAAACTCATTTATGTGAGTCAAGCACGGGAGCACCGGTAATTGTATCATTCTAACAATTTTTTCTAGGTGTGCAGCATTCACTCTATATACCTGTACTGTAAGTAAAAATATTTAAGAAAACAATTATAAACAAGCAGCATTTTTTTTATTGAAGTACAGCAACTGAAAACATTGAATAATACAATTTAAAATAAGCAGCATTTTTTTTATTGGTGGAGTCAGTAAGAAAACATTCATGGTGTACTGTAAGTAAAAACATTTAAGAATACAATTAAAACAAGCAGCATTTTTTTTTATTGAAATACAGTTACCGCAAGTGAAAACATTTACAGGTGTATGGTGTAAGTAAAAACATTGACAGTATGAATAAAATCCAATCACACAGCGAATTCGATCCCCAGCAGATCGTCCTTCCAGGGATGATGCCTTGAATTTCGCAAAATGCCATTTATGGAGTCTCTCACGGTTTTCATGAAATGATAGTACCGCCGCAATTCCTCCACAATAGTCTTTCTTAAATTTTCGGGAAGAGCCTTTTTGGCACGATTCCCTTCGTAGTTTACATTGTGGGCCCACCCGCAGTACACCGCATAGGGCATGTGGTGCTTGAAAATGTACATGGCATGTTTCTGGGCTACACCACCACTTGCAAACCTATACGTCTCCCTGAGTTGCTGGGACAGATTGCGCAAGATGATGTCGGGCACCGTCTCAATGCAAGCGTATGTGGGTGGGATTCTGGGAGCGGGTGTGCTTCTGGGAGCGAGTATGCTTGTGGCGGAGGGCGAGGGTAGGTTGTCTGCTTTCCTCCTGTCTTGGTCGCCTTGTCTGTGTTATCTCCTGGCATGGTCTTGACGGGGTTGTCATTTCATCCTCG
This sequence comes from Ascaphus truei, assembly GCF_040206685.1. Lineage (NCBI taxonomy): Eukaryota > Metazoa > Chordata > Amphibia > Anura > Ascaphidae > Ascaphus > Ascaphus truei. The sequence continues at coordinate 107,132,582 of NC_134483.1, read as the reverse complement.
TCAACGGCATACATGAACACATTCTTCTGATGGAGGGGGTGCGCTTGGTGATGGAATGTTGAAGGTCCCATTCATCCCATCCATGCCATCCTCCTGCTCCAGCGTCAGAGATACAAGGGCATGAACTCCAAGCAAATTATGTATCCCCGCTATGTCAGTCTCTATCTTCTCCATCCGTTGATCCATCTTCTCCATCCGTTGATCCATATTTAGCATGGTCTCTAAAAGAAGATCTATCTTTACCAGCATAGAGTTCCCAGGGATATCGACACTTAACCCCTTCAGCATGCGGTCTAACAAGCTGGATCTTGTGCAGGGGGTGCAGTGGACATCTGGGTGGATGGGTGCTGAAGAGGATGAGATGGGGGTTCCCTGGAGGGAGCGGCAGCGTCGGCGAAGAGTGATTGAGGAGGTGACCTTTGGATTTCCGGGAGAGAAGCGGCAGCGTTGTCGAAGAGTGATGGAGAAGGTGACCTTTGGATTTCCGGGAGACAAGCAGCAGCGTCGTCGAAGAGTGATGGAGAAGGCGACCTTTGGATTTCCGGGAGAGCAGCGTCAGCGGCGTGGAAGAGTGATGGAGAAGGTGACCTTTGGATTTCCAGGAGAGAAGCGGCAGCGTCATCGAAGAGTGACGGAGAAGGTGACCTGTGGGTTCGATTGGTTGGCTTCCATTTGTTTTGCTTGTTGTCTACAGCAGCGGCAGCTTTTATTCGAGTAAAAGCCGCCGGATGCATGCGTCTGGGAAGCGGGTAGCCGCGGCGCGTGGCGGCGCACTGTGACGTCACAGTCACATGCGCGCCCGGCTTCCCCGGCTTCCCCGGCTTCCCCAGGCTTTCCCGACACCCCTGGAGATCAAATTAAGGTAAGCCGGGGTGCAGGGAAGCAGAGGGGCAGAGCAGGAGCCGGGTTCGGGGTCGGGAAGGGGGGGTAAATTGCGCGCGAAGTGGAGGGGGGGTGCGTGGGGGAAACGTGGCGGCACGCGGTTTTTACTGGCGGCAGCCGGGGTAGATCCCGGCATGCCGCCGGCATTTAGTGCAATAAAAGATGTCGCTACTGTATATCAGCGAATTTCTTCTTGACATAATAAGGCTTCTTAAAAGCCTTAGCTTTTGGAGTAGTCAGAAAGTTTTCTTTATTAGCCTTTGCCTTTCGCTTTGGCCTTGGCTTGGAAACGGCTTCCGCCTTTCGCTTTTTCGGCACGACAGGCACGGCAGAAGAGAGTGGGTTCCTGCGTCCATAGAATCAGGGTTTATCCATGGAAGCAGATGGCACAATGCAGTATCTGGACAAGGGCAAGCTCAGATACAGATTATCGAGTGTGCGGCTATGCAATGTGTGTCACCTTTTATGCATGGCGCCGAGGTGCAGGTGTTAAAAGTGGGCATACTCTAATGTGACTCATTAAAGTATAAATACACCATCCATTTTGTGGATTCACTGCACATTGAATACACATCGACTAAACATCGAATATACATTCTTGTGCTTGTATTTCTTTCTACACGCAACAATGCCTGTCAAAAAGATTTCTAAGGATCTCAGCATGAGAATAAAGGAGATGTACACAAGAGGACAACGAATTGCAGATATTTAACGCTGATTAAGTACTTCTGGCCTTGTTGTACCCGCAGCCACCGTGAGCTATCATGCCCACGGTAAGACCAAAAAAGTCACGAGGACAGCAACGTTAACTACCACGTAAATACTGTACACTGTATGTTTTCTGTACCGTGCAGTACTGCAATAGCGCTTTTATTGGTTAGATGGCTAATTGTTTTTAACAGAATCATTTTCCTACCAATTATTAGATAAACTGTACTGTACAATTTTTTTTACACCTCCTTCCTCTATTATCATAATTGCATTCCTACATTCTTATAATCAATTCTATTTGAAAGTGAGTTGCACCTTTTTCCTTAATTATCACTCACTTAAATATTACTCATTATGACTCACGCACTCACAACCCCCTCATTACAGTACACAGTTTACTCCCATTCTGACACACACACACACACACACATTAAGTACCGTTAATATTATATCTGTTATATATATTTTATATATATATCTGTTATACTGTATATATATATTGTTATCGCTGTACAGTATATTTATATAACTCTATTCTATATCTATCTATTATTATTGTTATCGCTATATATTTATATAACTATTATATTACAGTATTATATATTTAGCTATACTGTAGGCCTGAGCATAAATTATGTACTGTACTTGTGGGATATTGTAGCGTATTGTTAAATCACAATCTAACCGTATCAGAGACCAGCATCAAGAAGATGAGACGCAGAATTTGATGGAAATATGGACGTGTGAGTTTAGTACTAGACAGTACAGGAGGTAAAAGTGTGGTATAATAAACTGTACTGTTCCTTTGAAATTATTCCTTGACATTACAGAGCGTACCCTATGATAAGGGACGTCAACAAGATCAAGAGAGTGGTTCAGGCACAGGCATGGATTGACAGTGGCAAAACTTTTCAGGATTGCATCTTTACTGACTAGTCTACTGTATCGCTGGAGAGATTTGCAACCTTTGCATTCCACAAAAAAGGACGCATATCTATGAAGCCGCGTCCAAAACACCCAGTGAAGATGCATGTGTGGGGTGCCATCTCTAGGCGTAGACCAGGATGCATCGCCATCTTTGATGGTAAAATAAGGCCCAAACTCACATGCTGTTGCCTTATGCACTGTACTGAACTAGTGTGCATTATTTTGAGCACTTTTCTTTTCTTGTTACAGGAATCATGAATAAAGCTTTTTTCCAAGAGCAAATAGTGCCAGAGATTGTGGAATACATCACAAGTGAATTCCCAGATGGTCACCGTTTCTACCAGGACAACGATCCGAAGCACACCACGTCAACTGCGCATATTTTTGCCTGCGGTATCAACTGGGTGATGACGCCAGCGGAGTAAGCACGGTAAACGTGTCTCATTTTTTCCCACTGTTTACTGTGTATCTCTTTAACTATTTTGTTTCCTTTTTTTCCCCCTCCAATGACAGATCGCCAGACTTCAAGCCTATCGAAATGGTCTGGCATCAGCTAAATGATTATATCCGCAATGTGGTGAAACCCTCCAAAAAGAATGAGTTGTCGAAAGCCATACTGAGTTTTTGGAACGATGTACTCACCGTGGAACTATGTAATAAATATATTTACCATATTGCGACTGTGTTGCCCATTGTGATACAGCGTAATGGGCATGCATCAGGAAGGTAGTATGGTACAGTACTGTACTGTAGTATGGTAAGTACAGGCACACCAAGTACAATATTGTTTTACAGTATACACCATGCACTTCACTGCACTATTTTTTTCTTTTCAGAGAGAGTTGCACTCCCAATCTTGTTACAAAGTATTTTACAGTAGTTCCAGTATACAGTAGTTTGACAGTAGTAACTGCATAGTCCAATATGGAGTAGTTACAGTATACTGTACACAATGCCATTATATGCACTTACTGTAACTGCACTAATTTTTTCTTTCCTTTTCACAGAGACCTGCGCTAAAAAATGACGGGCGGGGGGAGGGGGGGTATCATGTGTAAATTGTGTGAACTGTGTGTACAGTATAGTGTATCTACAGAACACACATTTACACAACCCCCCCTCTCTCAATGAACTACAGAATGCAATATGGCCATGACGAAGAAGAGAAAGACTAAAAATTTGTATAACTGTTTTTATTATTTTAAATGTGCATTATTCATGATTATTTGTATTTTTCATTCTTCCATGATTATCCACCGGCCCTCAATTTTCAACTGACAGAAGAACTACAGTACATGTACAGTAAAAAGAAGATAAAGACTGAATTTTGTATTATTCATGATTATTTGTATTTTTTATTCCTGATAAATTAAAATTTCATTACATTCACGATAATCATAATCATTGAAACGATTAAAAACACAAAGAATTTCAGAATATCAAGAATTTTTATGCAGGCACTTGTCAGGAAACAAAACAAAAAAAAACACACACAAAAAAAATTTCTTTCAGACTTGAACTTCTAAATGAATGTGAAGCTATACACGCATGTGCATTAATAATCAACAAGGTCCCAAAGAGAATTACATGCAGGCGCAGAGATGTGACACCAGGCTCAAGACGATAAAACACAAAGCCAACCATTTGAAAATGAATGGTCTTTGTCGATAAGAAGTTGAAATCAAATCCTTGAGCCTTGTGTGTGAGCGGGGAGGGGGGGGGGAGGGGGGTAAAGCTGCATGAAGGATTAGCTGTACTGTCGTTCAAATAAATATTTTCAACTGGTCATCGTATTGTTTTGATCCCAACACCCCCAAATAAATAAAAATCACATAAATAAAGCATGTGCATGACTTGTGTCGCATAAAAAAGCTAGTGTGCCGATTGAATATCAGAATATCAAGAATGTTTATGCAGGCACTTGTCTGGAAACTAATAAAAAAAAAACACAAAAAAATAAATAAAAAAATTTCAGGCTTGAACTTCTAAATGAATGTGAGTTATACACATGTGACGCCAGGCTCGGGACGATAAAAACACAAAGCCAACAATTTAAAAATGAATGGTCTGTGTCGATAAGAAGTTGAAATAAAATCCTTGAGACTTGTATGCGGGGGGGGGGGCGGTGGGAGAGGAGGGTAAAGCTGCATGAAGGATTAGCTGTTCTGTCGTTCAAAGAAATATTTTGAACAGGTCATAATGTTTTGATCCCCACACCCCCAAATAAATAAAAATCACATAAATAAAGCATGTGCATGACTAGTGTCGCATTAAAAAGACAGAGTGCCGATTGAATATCAGAATATCAAGAATGTTTATGCAGGCACTTGTCTGGAAGCGAAACAAAAAAAAACACACATGCGCATAAATGTGACACCAGGCTCTGTACGTTATACACGCAGGAATGTGATGACAGGTTCGGGAAGATTGAAGCCAGAAACCATAAATTCCAAGGAATAGTGTGGGAGATGTGTACTGTAGATAAGAAGTAGATAAGAAGTTGAAATAGTATTTAGGATTGAAGCCAGAAAGCCAAAAATTCCATGGAATGGTGTGGGAGATGTGTACTGTAGATAAGGAAGTAGATAAGAAGTTGAAATAGTACTTTAGCCTTGTGTGTGTGCAGGGACGAGAGGGAGAGCGCTGTATGTGCCGAAAATGTGATACTGTAACACGCCTATGCGTTTCATTTTACAATTACAGTACAGTACTGCGCGCGCACACAGACTTGCAGAGAATGTATGGCTGTACTGTACTGTAGGTTGAATTGCTATTAGACTTTTAAGACAACAGCTAGCGAACGCCCATCTGTGTTTTTAGACGGTATTGCAGTATAGCAGACAGCGCTAATAATCCGAGCGCTAACATACTGAAAACCGCTACGGAAAAAAAGAAAACAGACCGCATCTGGCCGCGTCTTGTCACAGCGACGTGGCAATGGCCGCATTAAGATAAAGGCGGCCGCAGCTGTGGTAATCACCTTTTTCAGACTCACTGTGCCCAGCAAACCCACAGACTACCTATTGGCTAAGGATGGAGCTCAGCCTCTTCTCAGTTGGGGTAAGGCTAAGGTGTTGGGGAGGACATCCTCCCATCTTGATGTCATGCCATTGGCTCTCAGTCTCCTTGTGCGTCACCTTCCTCTTGAGGTCTGAGAACAATTTTTTTTACACTTTTCATCATCCATGGGGTCACTCCAATGGAGGAGACTGCATTGCTGATCTTCTTCCACATCAATGACTTATTGGTGCTTTTTGTCCTGCCTTGAGATAGGAGAACAAATGTTGAGATGCTGTTACTATAGGCTACTGTAGAGAATTACATTTTTATGGAGTAGAAAAGTGATAACTATTCTAACAGGTTAGTCAGTGTGTGTCTTTCAGATATTGTGAGAATCTTGGCACATACAACTAGATGGGGGGGTGGGGGGGGGGGGACTTTGTTAAATGTGCCATGTCTCCTAAGTGTTAGATATTTATGCTCACCCCTGACCAACTGCATGTATGTGTTTGACATGTAAATGGTATTGTGGAAATGTATGCTACATGTTAATGTTTATATTTCTTTGTATAGTACATGTTATTCTTAATTGGTACACTGTACTGTATTTCTCGTATTGGTGTTCTTACCTGCTAAGCGACCAAACAGCCGATCATACCGCCTCACCACCTGCTCCACCCGGTCGTCATTTTATTTTGCAGAAATATGGAACCCTGCTGGATTCCCCTCCCTACCTCTACCCTTACAAGGGCCCCTCTAGGCCTCCTGACCCCCTCCAACCCACAACTCCACTACCCACAATCCCCTCCCCACACCTCCATCCCCACACCTTCACTCCTCACGCAACAACTCCCCACACCTTTGCATTGTTTGGCTTTCAGATATGCACAAAAATATGGAAACAAATCTAAAAATGTTTTTTTTTTTATTTTGCTGCCCATCCTTTCTTTACTACAGTATATATATTTTAAATGCAGTTCTATTTGATTTTTTACTGAGTGCTGTCTCTTTCTTGCCATCTTTGTTGCTGGTAACGTATGCTTTATAATATATATATATATATATTTATTTATTTATATAAAGCATACATTACAGCAAAGGTAAGGAGACAAAAGCACTCAGAAGGTATAAAGAAACTGTATTAAAGAAACTTGCACATATATCCAACGTTTCGGTCCGCGTTCCGGGACCTTCCTCATGGTCTACTCTATAGAAATTTCTCTCCCACGCATGGTTGCTTTTTTTAATCCTGTAAGTGCATTTCCTTTGGGCTGCTGTTTTTTTTTTTTTTTTTCAACTTAAATTTTTATTTTGTTCAGATGATAATATACATACAGTGAGTATAGTAATGGCATAGTACAGGCTCGGCTTACTGTATGTGCTACTCCCGTTTGTGAACGGATAGACCCCTACAGACAGACTGGGTAAACATACAGACGAACGGGGGAGCCTCTAGACAGGGTGGGGAAGGGACAAACAATGGGGGGGATAGGGGGTGCGGGATGAGTTTCACCTCTTGTGGTTCCGCCTCTGCCTCACCTTCGCTGGTTCTCTGCGTCTGGGGAATCATTGCGTGCCCCGTAGGACAGCCGCATAACAGCCTCTAGGCCCTATTCGCCCTCTTATAGGTCCTACCTGGGGATCCCGGGGGGGGGGGGTTAGCTATTTATGTCTTGGATGTCGCTCTTGGGCGCTCCCTCATGGGAGAACGCATTTTCTCCTATTAAAGCCAAATTGTGGTCCGTTCCACTCCCGGGATGTCTGTTTGGGCTAACCACGGTAGCCAGACTTTTTGAAAATTTTCACCAGTGTCATTGACCAAACTTGTCAACTTCTCCATCTGGCAAACTGACCAAATTCGATTTCTAATGTTCGTAATTGGCGGGATTGTATTCTGTTTCCAACGTGCTGCGATCTCCCCCCTAACTGCCATAGCAAAGTGAGCTATCAGTTTGTTTTCTCCTTTGGTGAACCCATCTGCTGGTCTGTTCAGGAGGAACAGCCATGGGTCTAATGGGACGGGTTTACCTGTAATCTTATTCAACCAGTCTTTAATTGAATCCCAGACTGGGACGATTTTGGGGCATGACCACAGCACGTGTAACAGATCTGCCTGCTGTCCACATTGTCTCGGACACAATGGGGAGTAACTGGGCAGGAATTTAGCTAGTTTTGTGGGAGTGTGGTACCAGCGCATCATTACCTTATATGCGTTCTCCCTTAAGGTTGTGCATATAGAACTTTTGGAGGTCGCCGTCACTATTTTTGTCCATTCCTCGACCTCTAATTCCTCTCCTAGGTCTTTCTCCCAATTAGTCATGTATCTTGTCTTGTCCGTCACTGTCGTACTAGACCCGGTCACCTCTTTGTACATCTGCGATGTGAGTCCCGCCGTAGATGTCCCTGATCGACAGAGCTTTTCGAAATTTGTCATGGGGGTCTGTGGCTGAACTTTTTGATAGAACGCCCTGATCTGGAGGTATCTAAAGATCTCGGCATTAGGGATATTATGGTCAGATTTTATTATTTCGAATATTTGTATGCCTTGTCTCCCCTCCAGATCTACCAATCTCTTGATATTTTTTAGTTTCCAGATAGTGAATTCCGCACTGGACTGGCCCGGAGCAAAGAGTGGGTTGTTCCATAGTGGCGTCATAGCCGACGCCCTGCTAGTCAGTGCGCATTTGAGCCTAGTACCCTCCCATATCGAGAGCGAGTTGGTCATCGAGGACAGCGGCAGTTTGGTGCCTCTACGTACCTTTTTGGGGTACCAAATCAGATGCTCCAGGTCTACTGGGGAGCATGCCTCTCGTTCTAACGCGACCCATCTTTTAGAGTCCGGGTTAGTGTGCCACTGCACAATTTGACATAATTGGGCCGCCTTGTAATAGGACAACAAATAAGGTACCGCTAGCCCTCCCGCCCCCGTTTGTTTGCGCATTATTTGTTTGCTCACCCTCGCCTTCTTTCCTCCCCAGATAAATTTATCTATCTCGGCTTGGAGTGAGAGAGTGTCCTTCAAGCCTATTGGCACTGGTAGGGTTTGGAAAAGATACAGTAGGCGAGGGAGCAAATTCATTTTAACGCAATGGATTTTGCCAATCCACGAGATTTTATGTTTAGCCCACCTTTTGATGTCCTCTCTCAGGGTCCGCATCAGTCTTGGATAGTTTGCCTGATAGATTGTGCTATATGTCTGGGTGATATTAACCCCTAGATATTTAATTTGGTGTTGTTGCCAGCGGAAGTTGAAGTTTATGGCAATTAGCTTTTCAACATGCTTGGGGAGATTTATGTTAATAGCCTCCGATTTGCTCTGATTAATTTTGAACCCGGAGACCCTATTGAAACGCCCCAACAGATCAAACATGTTTGGTAGAGAGGTAAGGGGCATGGATGTTGTCAGGAATACATCATCCGCACCGTGCCACCTTATGCGACTGGTTTCCGATGTCAATACCCGTGATGTCGTTGCTATCCCGTATCTGGGCCGCCAGCGGCTCCATACACAGTGCAAAGAGGAGGGGGGAGAGCGGGCATCCCTGTCTCGTTCCGCTCTTAATTTGGAAGGGATCTGAAGCGAATCCCTGATGGGTAACCCTTGCCGACGGGGCTGAGTAGAGAGCGAATATAGCTTTTATCAATTTGTCTCCCAAGCCAAACGCTCCAAGCGTGGCCTCCAGATATGGCCAGTCTATCCTATCAAATGCTTTTTCCGCATCCAGACTAAGCGCCATAACTGGTATAGATTTGGAATTGGCTATCTCTATCAGATCAATGATTCGTCGGGTATTATCAGATGCTTGTCGACCCTGGATAAATCCTACTTGATCTGGGTGCACTAGTCTGGGTAGGATGAGACTCAATCTATTGGCCAATAATTTGGCGTAAATTTTGATGTCCGAATTAATCAGGGATATAGGTCTGTAGCTTTTACAGTCCTGAGGGTCTTTCCCTGTCTTATGTATTACTGAAATGGACGCTTGGAGCATCTGGCTAGGGAAGGGGGACCCGTTCAGCACTTGATTAAACATACGTAGGGGATATGGGGACAGTTGTTTCCTGAACTTCTTGTAATAAAGATTCGAGTATCCGTCGGGACCCGGGGCTTTAGAGGGTTTCAGGTTTTTAATAACCTCTGATAATTCCTCCATTGTGAAATCTCTACCTATCACCTCTCTATCTGACCTGCTCAAACCGGGTATGTTTGCGTTTTTCAGGAAACTCCGCAGGGCCTCCGTTGTCCCTGTAGATCGGGCAACCTTTTCCCCATCGTATAATTTTGCGTAGAAGGCTTTAAATTCCCCTACAATTTGCTTGGGATTGGCCGTGACCCCCCCTGTTTCCCGCCGCAAGGCTTGTATGTTATAATTATTTGTTTTAGAGTTAATCATGTTAGCCAGCAAGGTATCTGGTTTGTTTGCTTTTTCAAAAAATCTTCTCTTTGACCAACTTAACGATTTCTCGGCCTGAGAGGTGAGGAGTAGGTTCAGTTTAATCTGAGTGTCTTTTATTTGCTGGAGAGTCGCCGCATTTGGTGTTCGTCTATGTTGTTCCCAAAGCTGCTTTAACTCTGCTTGTTCTTTAATAATTTTTGCGTTGCTTTCTTTTTTCTTTTGGGCCGCCATACTAATCAAAACCCCCCTCAGTGTTGCTTTATGTGCCTCCCAGAGGGTTATATGTGAGCTAACGCTACCTTTATTTTCACTAAAGAAGTACTTGATCGCCTCTTTGATCTTTCTTTCCAAATCGGGGATCTTTAGTAGGGAATCATTTAATTTCCAATTTGCTCTTGGCCTTTCCAGCCCTATCTGAGTGCACCTTAGCTCGATCGGTGCGTGATCAGACCATGAAATATCATGGATCCCAGAATGGGTGATCGCGGGGACCAGTCTACTAGATACAAAGAAGTAATCGATTCTGCTAAATGAGTCATGTGGATGTGAGTAGAAGGTGTATAACCTTTCTAGCGGGTGTGTCTCCCTCCAGGCATCTATTAGTTGTAGGTCTTTTAATCCTTGTTCTAGCGCTGAAGGTTGTGTTTTGGTTTTGTGACTATGGGGACCTGACCTGTCCAGGGCTGCATTCATAGCCGTATTGAAATCTCCTCCTAGGATTATAGCCCCTTTGCTAATTTTTTTAAGAACGTCGAACGTCCTCGTAAAGAAGTCTGACTCATGAAGACTTGGGGCGTAAATCGTTGCTACTGTGATTGGTTGTGCATTTATGGATCCTATGAGCATTAAAAATCTGCTGTCCTGATCTTTTTTCACTTTATCCACCACTAATCCTACTCTATTATGGATCAGGATTGCTACACCCCGCTTTTTTTCTGTAGCAGAGGATAGAAATACCTGTTTATACTGCTTGTCAAAGTATTTGGGAGAACTAATGGTGCTGAAATGTGTTTCCTGGAGTAGTATAAAGTCTGCCCCCCTTTTTTTTGTAGTCGGTGAGTGCTAACTTACGTTTACATGGGGAGTTTAGGCCCTTAGTGTTGTGTGATATAAAAGTTAAAGGCATGATGATGCTGGGTACTGACCTTGCGCTCCGAATACTACTTTCTGATATGTCGGACCTCTACGGAGCCGTTTCTGTTCCTCTGCAGTACTCAGCTCTTTGCGGGGCGTCAGCGGAGGACCACTTGTGTAGGAGACAGTGTGGGGTGGGGTAGAAACACCGGATACATGTGACACAGAGGGGAAAGAGAACACATAAAACACAAACATCAGTGTGGGAGAGTAGTCGGTGGCATGGAACCACTTTCTCTCCGTTGCCTGTGGGTTGGTGGATCCCTGGATCTTGCCCTCTGTCTTCTGCCTCCTCCTAAGGGCCGTCTTGATCCACCTCTTCCCCAGGACTTCCTCAGGATCTAGGGCGGCTGCCCCAGCCCAAGAGTAGACGCGCACGGTGACTTTGGGACCGCCGTCCCAGCCGACAAACCAATATCTTTATTAGTCCAAACTGTGTTGGTAAATATATTCAGATATCAACAAGTCAATGAAAAACCTCAAATACACAAACCTAACCTATTAACTTTAAATGCATCAACGTGACCTTGCCTCCCCTTCAGCTCCAAACTATTGTGCCACTTGTAAAAGCTGATCCTATTCTTGCCCTATGTTATTCCCTTGATTCCCCCCGTGTCTTTACGGTGTGTCCCTGTCCCTTCTGAACTTTGCCACCAGTGCAGCCCATCGCCTTGCTATATCTATGCATCCCTATCTTTTTCTGGGTCCTTCTACGCTCACTTCCCCTTAAACCTCTTCTCTCAGCCCTTAAGCCCCTTCCTCATCTTCCCCCTCCCTCCCTGTTACCAGCTCCCCTGTTCCTCTGCCCCCCCTCCCTGATCTTGCATCCAGCTCCTATGTTAGCTCCTTAACATCTTTCCCCCCCCCTCCCTAATCCTTCCGGTCCCTACTCCTCACCTTCCGTTTTGGTGTTCCCTCTCTCCCCTGTAGTCTGACCTTCTCCTCTCCTGTCTCTACTCTGTGAGCTCTCCTGCACTAGTGCCGGTTCCTGTGCCGCTTCTCACATCCTATCTTAATCCCTCCTCCCTCTCCTGCTGCTGCTCGTTGCGTCCAGGGTGCTTTTCCTCTGCACTTCCGCCTCCATCCGCTAGGTTCCGCCCCTTCCGGTTCGTCCGCGGTGGTCGCCATCTTGGATGTGGCTCTGCTCCGGACTCCTGTCCCTCTCGCGAGATTTGGTGCCTCCTCCCCTCCGACGTCATCCGTCTCCGCCTCTTTCTCAGTTGGACTCCGGAGCTGCTCCAAGATGGCTGCTAGTCTCTGGGTGCTGCCGTCGGGCTTCAAGGTAAGTGTGGCAGGATTTGATTCGGGCCTAGGCGCCTCAGGGCACTGTTAGGGATGTAGGTGATGGGGATATCGTAGGGGAGACCACAACGTGTGGCCTGTTCGGGCGGGGAGGGGGGTCAACTTTAACTGCTAGCGAGCAGAGTGTCTGAGAAAGTCAGAAAGTCTGTTTTTATCAGATCTACCTGCCTCGCGCCATGATGGGTCTGGTGCTGATCTGCCTCCCGCCATTTCTTCTGGGATCTTGTCCTGTAGGCCCAACTTAGTAAGGATGTCCCCGCCGTCCTCCGCCCTCCGTATCGTCGTGGATGCCCCGTTCCTGGAGACCAGGAGGCCAAACGGGTAAATCCATCGATATTTAACCCCTTCATCCCTGAGGATTTTTATAATTGGGGTAAGTTGCTTCCTTTTCAGCAGGGTGGTGTGGGAGATATCTTGAAATACCTGGATTTTATGTGATTCAAATGTGGGGTTGTTACGAGTCATTTGGCAAAAAGATTCCTTTATTTTGAAATAATTGAAGCGAGCAATAATGTCTCTCGGGGGTTCTCCCTGCTGTGGCCTGGATCTTAGGGCTCTGTGGCAGCGATCTAGTTGGAGCTCCTGTGTCGACTTGTCAGGCATAAGCTGGGTCAGCCACCGACCCACGAAGTCTTCCGGATCGGGCTCTTCCTCTGAGACCCCCCGTATCCTAACATTATTGCGTCACTCACGGTTCTCTGGGTCCTCCTGCTTGTCCAGAAGGTCGCGGATGGTATCTTTGACTTGAGACAGTTGCCTGTCCGTTTTATGGAGGGACTTGATGGTGGAGTCTAGCTTCTTTTCTAGTGAGTCCGTGCGGGCTCCAATGCTGCCAATGTCTGCTCGCAAGGCAGCGACCTCTGATTGTAGGCATTTTTTGATGTCGGCGCAGAACTCCTGCATGTCCCGTCTTCTCATAATCTGGTTCCCGCGATCGTTATCCCCTTCTTCCTCCGAGTCGGATCCGCTTGGCGGGGGGCCCTCATGGCTTCCCTTCCCAAAGTAATCGGTCAGCAACCGTGGAGGGGCACTTTGAGCGTGTCCCTTTCGACATCCTGAGGGTATCCGGGAGTTATGTGTGTGATTTTGGGGATAATCGTTTAGGATTTAGTGCATTTATTCTTTATTTCTTGTCGGCTGAGAACGGAGCTATGAACTTAAGCGTCCATTCAGTCCGTTGTCGCGCATGCACCTCGGGCTGCAGTTTTTTAAATAAATGTACTTTATTGTTTCAACAGTTACGTGCTATAGAGCTTGTGCTTCTGTTTGTTTTTTGTTCTTAGATTCGTAGTGGTTTATTCCAAGCTGCATCTAGCTCACTGGATCTTCATCTGGGACTTTTTTCTCTCTGGATTTTTTGTTTAAAGTGGAACATACATATTGGACTTATTCTTTGTCACTATCACGTTATGGTTTGTTTTTATATTTAGTTAAAAGTGTGTTATTTTTAATAAGTATATTTTTATTAGATATAATATAATTTTTACTAATACTATCATCACTCATATCCACCTGAGCGCTACATATTTCTGTGTTATTTTTTATATATATACCTTGAGAAAGATCCCACACGAAGGAGACGTTGGAAATTATGTCTTGTTAATACAATATTATTTTGACAACCATTTGGAGTGCTGCCTCTGATATTCGTCCTCACACAAACTGTTTTTAAACACTGCCAAGACTGTAACAATGGTATTTGGTACCAACACTAAATTTTTAAAGCTTCCAGCGACTGAGCTCCAGATTAGAACCAACGCTAACACCACCCTGTCACTAGTTTTAAATACTGGGCATATGGTTTGACTCCCACTTAACATTTGGGATGCACATTGATACCCTGACAACCAAGACCTATGCCAAACTAGGGGTACTTTACAGGAACAAATCCTCCCTGAGTCTCCTGGTCAGAAAGCGTATCGCACAGCAGATGCTAATGCCAATTATTGACTAAGGAGACATAGTATATGGCTCGGCACCTCAAACCCACCTTAGCAAACTTGACACCCTCTACAATTCAATTTGTCGTTTTGTTCTCCAGTGCAACTACAACACACATCACTGCGAAATGCTCAAAGAACTAGATTGGTCATTACTCGAGTCTAGGCGCAAAGTTCATCTTTCCTGTCTTGCCTTCAAATTCTTTATGGGCAAGCTACCCAGCTACCTGAACAAGCTCCTCACCCCTACCACATGCAGCACCTATCATCTGAGATCAGACTCCAAAAGACTGTTCATTGTCCCAAGGCTCAACAAAGTATCCGGCCGTTCCTCCTTCTCTTACCGTGCACCCAAAAACTGGAACAACCTACCAGAGACTCTCACATCCACCACCAGTTTAAGATCTTTCAAATCTAAGGCTGTCACACATTTTAATCTGGTCTGTAACTGTTTCATACACCCATAATATATATTATCTTTAACTGTGCATGCAATGTCTTGTATATAATGTATACCCTGCTCATTATGTAACTGTATTTGTAACCATGTATTATTTGTCTTAACTCTGTGCCCAGGACATACTTTAAAACGAGAGGTAACTCTCAATGTATTACTTCCTGGTAAAATATTTTATGAATAAATAAAAAAATTATATATATACATCAAACATGATGAAGCCACTGTACAAATAAATGGGTGAAGGGTGGGTGGCTTAACCCCTTAATTACCTTTGTGGTTATGAAGCGATAAGTTGATTAAGGGGTTAAGTGATATCCCCATGTATTTGTTATGTATTTTTTTGGCTACGGAGAACAGAGGGTACTTGCTGATGGAGGTGATTGATATTGCTGAGGTTAGTAGAGCTGCCTTTATTTTATTAGGCTAGTTAATGTGTTTAATAATGGACAAATAATCTATTATCCAATCTGGATAATAGTTATTTTGTCCATTACTGTACTGTATGTGTGTGTGTGTGTTTGTGTGTGGGGGGGTATTTATGTATTTAAATGTATAGGTCAGGTTTATTTTTTGACATACAGGGTTGGTTCCTTAGGTCTGCGGGGACCTCTGGATACCACCTGAGGTCTCCTTGGACTTTCCACGGGTACCCGGCTGCCGAGTCCACGGGGGATACCTGCGGGGATAAACCTGTGGCCCCACATCTGCTGTGGGGGGCACCGTGGACCCGTAGGGACCACCTGAGGGCCCCCAGACCCTGTGGGAACCACCCGAGGCCCCTCATACACCTGTGGGTCTGACCCGGGGACCCCCAGACATGCAGGCCCATCCGTGCAGACCCCATTGTGGCCCACGGTGACCCGCGGAGACCACCTGGAGACCCACGGCACCTGACGGGGACCACCCATAGGCCTCCAGACCCTATTTGAAACCTTTTGCTGGGCCACTGTGAGACCTACGGACACCCATCAGGCCCACCGGGGACTTCCGTGGACCTGGGGTATTAACCCTGTATGTCAAAGAATAAATCATGTTGTATGGGGGGGGGGAACAGGGGGTGGGTTATGTATTATTTATTAAATACAGTAATGTTTATTGTGGGGCTGTGTATTGTTTTTATTGTCGGTAGTGGGGGTGGGAGAAGGGGTTATTGTCCCTGAGCCTGGGTAGGCCTCCCAGGTGTGTAGTGGGTGAGGGCAGTTAGGCCTCATGGGTGGTGGTAGTGGGGGTATTTAGGCCTCCCGAGTGAGTGGTGAGTGAGGGTGGCTTAACCCCTTAATGACTGTAGCGGTTAATAACCGCTAAGGTGATTAAGGGGTTAGGGGACATTAGATTGTCCTTTTTTATTCTTGTGTATATTTTTCAGCACCGGAGGGCATGGACGGTGATGAAGATGAGGATGGCCTTCATCGTGGGTGCCGGATGCGGACAAGGGTGAGTACAAAATGTATTTATTTTATTTATTGTGATTAATGTATTTTTTTTTTTTTTTTGGTAACTTCAAGTTTATTGAAATTTTCAGTACAAATAGCATTGTGATACACGTAACATGGACATTCAATGTATTACAGTCATATACGATACTTTTAGTCTCTCCCACTGGCACATATAGTAATCCTAGAGGAATATATCTTCCTTAATACCAGCCGGTATGTTTAGGCAGTTTAAACTTGGGGGAACAAGAAAATAAAATTCAGGGGGGGGGGGGCACGGGCACTCTCTTCTACCGCCTTCACGTGAGTGGCTGACTAAGCCGCTGTGTTCACTGTGTTTTCTATCCACTCGGACCACACTAAATGCTCATAATATGTACCTTCAGTTAGGTCTCGTAGTCCAATTCGCTCTCTTCGAACGAGAATGTTCTTGGGACTATCATTGCCAATTGTGGCTACCTCTACCCCCGGGATATCTGTCTGTGCCAGCCAAGGCGTCCAGACTTTTAGATATTTGTTGCCAGTGTCATTGACCAAACTCGTCAGTTTTTCCATCTGGCATATGTACCATAATCGATTCCGAATCTTGGGGATATTTGGGATCTCTGTTTTTTTCCACATAGCTGCGATCTCGCACCTCGTTGCTGTTGCAAAATGTGCAACTAGTTTATTACCTGTTTTTGAAAGGCCCATCCATGGTCTATTCAATAGAAACAGCCATGGGTCCGGGGGAATTTTGAGGTCAAAAATCCTCTGGATCCAATGTCTAATTTCTTCCCATAGGTGTGAGATCCGAGGGCAAGACCACAGCATGTGTAACAGGTCCGCCGATTCTCCACACTGTTTAGGGCACAGCGGGGAGTATCCAGTGACAAACCTTGATAATTTTAGTGGGGTGAGGTACCACCTCATCAATACTTTATATGCATTCTCCTTCAAAGTAGTGCATATGGAGCTCTTGGCTGTGGCCTCTAATATGGCCGTCCAATCGTCCTCTTCCAATTCCTCCCCTAAGTTTGTTTCCCATCTAACTCTGAACGCCAGTTTTTGTTGTTGCTGTGAGCTCCCAGAACCGACCACTTCTCCATAAATCTGCGATGTAAGTCCCCGTGTGTCTGTTTCTGTCAGACAGAGCTTTTCAAATGTGGTTAGGGGCGGGTAGGGAGAATTTTTGGTGAAGAACGCTCTGATCTGAAGGTATCGGAAGAATTCGGAGTGTGGGATATTTTTCTCGGATCGGATTTGTTCGAATGATTTAACCTTGTTCGGTATACCCTCCAGATCTCTTAGCCTATGATATCCGTATTTTTTCCAGTGACCTGCAGCGCTTGCTGCTAGTCCTGGTGTAAAGTCAGGGTTGCCCCATAATGGGGACATCAATAAGTGTCTCGAGGTCAAGGCATGCTTAAATTTAGCAGTCTCCCAAACTGACAGCGAGTTGGCCACTGATGAGAGTGGCCGTTCAGCTCATTTAACAGTTGTTTTGGGTAGCCACAGCAAATTTTCTATCTCCAATGGGGCACAAGCCCTCTTTTCTAGATCCACCCATCTTTTCAATGCTGGGTTAGTCTGCCATTGTGTGAGTTGACACAATTGCGCCGCTTTATAATAAGATACCAGGCAAGGTACCGCTAGGCCCCCTGTCCGTGTGTTTTTTTTCATAATTGTCTTATTTACTCTCGGTTTTTCCCCCCCCCCATATAAACTCGGAGATATCAGACTGAAGTGAGAGTATGTCCTTCAGTCTAAGTGGCACAGGCAGAGTCTGGAACAAGTATAGGATACGGGGGAGGAGATTCATCTTTACACTATGTATCCTACCTATCCAGGAGATCTTGTGGGGCATCTATTTTTCACGTCCTCTTTCAGTGTCTTAATTAGCTTGGGGTAATTAGCTTCATAGATGCCTCTGTAATCTTTGGTGATGTGAACTCCTAGATATTTAATATGTTTTGGTTGCCAATTAAAATTAAAGTTCAGACTCAGTAGTTTTTCGGTTTCTTTTGGGAGGCTAATATTCATGGCCTCGGATTTGGTTTGGTTTATTTTGAATCCTAATATTCTATTAAATTTATCCAACAGGTCAATTAGGTTCGGTAGGGAGGTTAGAGGTCTTGAGATCAACAGTAGTATATCGTCCGCATACAGGGCAACCTTATGGGATTGTGAATGCACAGTAATCCCTGATATATTCGGGTTGTTACGGATCTGCGCTGCCAGGGGCTCCATACATAGGGCGAATAACAGGGGAGATAATGGGCACCCCTGTCGTGTGCCGCTTTTAATTTGGAATAGAGTTGAAGGGAAACCCTGATGGAGGACCCTGGCAGCGGGGCCAGAATAGAGCGACATTATCGCCCCACTCACCTTATCACCAAAGCCAAATGCTCCAAGCGTCTGTTTTAGGTAGGGCCAGTCAATCCTGTCAAACGCTTTTTCTGCATCCAGACTCAACATCATAACGTTTAATTTCTGATTATTGGCTATTTCTAGCAGATCAATGATTCGTCGGGTGTTGTCCGCAGCTTGTCTACCCATAATAAAACTGACTTGACCTGGATGAATGAGTCTGGGCAGGATATGACTTAATCTATTGGCCAATAGTTTGGCATAAATTTTAACATCCGTGTTGATTAGGGAGATTGGTCTATAACTTTTGCAGTCCTGCGGATCCTTCCCTGGTTTATAAATTACTGATATCGACGCCTGGAGCATCTGCTTCGGGAACGGGGCTCTTGCTAATACAGCATTATACATTTGGAGCAGCCACGGGGCTAAGTTCTTGGTGAACTTCTTGTAATACTGCCCCAAAAACCCATCAGGCCCCGGGGCCTTTGAGGGCTTGAGGTCCGTGATGACCTGGGTAAGTTCTTCTAATGTGAAATCAGCCTCTAGCACCTCCCTATCCAGCTCGCTCAGCCCCGTCAGGTTGGACCTTGCTAGAAAATCTTCCGTGGCCCTTGTGGTTTTGGTATTATGTGCCACTTTCTCTCCATTATATAAATTTTCGTAGAATGATTTAAATTCCTCGACTATGCTTATTGGGTTAGATGTGGAGGTGCCGTCTTTCAGGCCAACTGCCTGTATGTTATAGTTGGGCTGTCTAGTTTGTAGTTTACGCGCTAGCATGGTATCTGGCCTGTTAGCCTTTTCATAGAATTTCCTCCGTGACCAACTTAGGGATTTGTCAGCCTGAGAGACCATCAGCAAATTGAGTTCAATTTTGGTATTCTTTATCTCCAACAAGACCTCTGGATCCCGTTTCTGTTTGTGCCTTGACGTAAGAGAATTTAATTTGGCTTGGAGGGCTGCGATCTTATTATTGCGCTTTCTCTTTCTACGGGCTGCGATGCCAATTAGCAGGCCCCTTATGGTTGCCTTATGGGCCTCCCAGAGGGTGAGATCCGAGCTCACCGAACCATAATTAGTCATAAAGAATTGATCAATCTCCTTTCCGACTGAGCCACAAATATCTGGGATCTTAAGGATTGACTCATTCAACTTCCAGTTTGCGCCAGGTCTATCAGAGCGAATTTGGTTGCACCTCAGCTCTATCGGCGCGTGATCCGACCATGAAATGTCATGGATCTCTGCTTGGGTGACCAAGAGGACCAGTCTACTAGATATGAAGAAGTAGTCGATTCTGCTGTAAGCATCATGAGGGTGGGAGTAGAAAGTATAGTTTTTTTCAGTGGGGTGGAGTTCCCTCCAGATGTCAACTAACTGGGTTTTCTTAAGGCCTGCTTTTAGGTTGTCTATCACCTTCTTCCGACAGTTTATAGCAATACCCGACCAGTCTAGTCTTGGGTTTAATGTTAGGTTGAAGTCTCCTGCTAGTATTATGTGTCCTTTGGCTACCTGGTGCAGTTTCTGGAAAAATTCCCTAAAGAAGTGGTGACTTTACTCGCAGGGAGCATATATCGAGGCTAGCGTTATTGATTGTTCTTGTATGGTTCCCACCACTATCAAGTATCTGCCTTCGCTATCTCTCTTGATTGTTTCTAAGGTGAATGGAACCCTGTTATGGAAGATAACCCCGACCCCTCTTTTTTTTCCCCAGCTGACGCTAAGTAAAATTGTGCAAATTGTCTATCAAGGTATTTGGGTGTACTGCTGCGGCTAAAATGAGTTTCCTGTACTAGGAGAATATCGACCTGTTTCTTTTTAAAATCTGTGAACGCCACTTTCCTTTTCGTAGGGTTGTTAAACCCTTTTACGTTGTTAGATAAAACATTCAGAGCCATATACTCGGATCGATAGAGGGGCTACGCCTTATGCTGATACAATAATTAGGTGGTCTGTATCTGAGCCGAATAGTTTTGCTTGTGTGGACTGTGGTAGATGTGTGTAGCGAGGTTTTACCTAGCCTCTGCTTAAGAGTGACCCGCGTCCCAGGGAGAGGGAGAGGTGGGGACTTCAGGGGCAAAAAAGGGCAAAAAAAAAGAAAAAGAGAAGAGCCGTGTCTGGGCTGATCCAGAGTCGGCTCTCTTGCCCTACTTGTCGGACAGCCATCTGGTACCCGAATAAGGGGTGTTCCAGCGTTTGCGGACCTGTCCTCCGTAGGGCTAAATGGCTCCCATGGACTACTTCCATGAGATACCTCCTGAGACGCCGGCGAACAACCAGGGGTGGTTCGCACCGGCAGTGATCCATGAACACTACTGTGTTGCGGCACACAGTATCAGTCTTTATTATAACTTGGAAAAATTGGGTGCATTATCAAACTTAACTTAACTGGACTTAACTTAGCTTCGGCTCCGCGGATGCGTCCCGGTGCCCGGAGACCCCCTCCCGACCGAAGGCCCGCTGCCCCCACAGATGATGCTTCTTGTTTGTGTCTATACAGGGGACATACGTTCCTCCCCCCACCCCGTCTAGGGGTGCCGTGCGGGGTGGGGGATCACGGCCCGGCCGGGGAGATGTTCAGTGTTGCAGTTGCAGTGTTGCAGGACCTCCTCCTCCTCGATGGCGTCCCCGAGCACCCCGACACGCCGCTAGCCGACTGCTGTGATATCATCGTGTCCCTATAACAAAAACATAACATTCAACTGTAACGCTGCATCTCTGGTGTGAGGGGTTTGGGGTCATTTCCCGCTGCTGGTTTTTTTTAATTAAAATAAGTGGGTCTTTTTGCTTGGATTTCCCCCTTATTTATTTATAAAATATTTTACCAGGAAGTAATACATTGAGAGTTACCGCTCGTTTTCAAGTATGTCCTGGGCACAGAGTTAAGACAAATAATACATGGTTACAAATACAGTTACATAATGAGCAGGGTATACATTATATACAAGACATTGCATGCACAGTTAAAGAAAATATATGTTATGGGCGAATGAAACAGTTACAGACCAGATTAAAATGTGAGACAGCCTTAGATTTGAAAGAACTTAAACTGATGGTGGATGTGAGAGTCTCTGGTAGGTTGTTCCAGTTTTGGGGTGCACGGTAAGAGAAGGAGGAACGGCTGGATACTTTGTTGAGCCTTGGGACCATGAACAGTCTTTTGGAGTCTGATCTCAGATGATAGGTGCTGCATGTGGTAGGGGTGAGGA
Organism: Ascaphus truei; assembly: GCF_040206685.1. Classification (NCBI taxonomy): domain Eukaryota; kingdom Metazoa; phylum Chordata; class Amphibia; order Anura; family Ascaphidae; genus Ascaphus; species Ascaphus truei. The sequence continues at coordinate 107,110,841 of NC_134483.1, read as the reverse complement.
GCTTGTTCAGGTAGCTGGGTAGCTTGCCCATAAAGTATTTGAAGGCAAGACAGGAAAGGTGAACTTTGCGCCTAGACTCTAGTGATGACCAATCTAGTTCTTTGAGCATTTCGCAGTGATGTGTGTTGTAGTTGCATTGGAGAACGAAACGACAAGTTGAATTGTAGAGGGTGTCAAGTTTGTTAAGGTGGGTTTGAGGTGCCGTGCCATATACAATGTCTCCATAGTCAATAATTGGCATTAGCATCTGCTGTGCGATATGCTTTCTGACCAGGTGACTTAGGGAGTCTTTGTTCCTGTAAAGTACCACTTGTTTGGCATAGGTCTTGGTTGTCAGGGTATCAATGTGCATTCCGAATGTTAAGTGGGAGTCAAACCATAAGCCCAGGTATTTAGAACTAGTAACATGAGTTAGGGTGGTGTTAGTGTTGGTTCTAATAGGGAGCTCAGTCGCTGGAAGCTTTAAGAATTTAGTCTTGGTCCCAAATACCATTGTTACAGTCTTGTCAGTGTTTAAAAACAGTTTGTTTTGGGAAATCCAGTTTTTGAGTCTCAAAAAGTCAGACTAAAGTATGTGTTGAAGGTCAGAGAGGCTATGGCTGTGTGCATATAGGATTGTGTCATCTGCATACATGTGTATTGAGGCTTCCTTACAAGCTGTGGGAAGATCATTAATGAACACTGAGAAGAGTAGGGGCCCCAGAACAGAGCCATGCGGGACACCACAGGTGATATCCAGCGTGTTGTAGTTAGAGCCTGAGTTGGACACATGTTGGGATCTTCCTGATAGGTAGGACTGAAACCAGTTTAAAGCATGCTTCCCTATTCCAGAGCTCTGGAGTTTGTTAAGCAGGATAGCATGATCAACTGTATCAAAAGCCTTGCAAAATCTAGGAATACTGCACCAGTGAGTTGTCCCCGTTCCATTCCACACTGGATTTCATTGCAAAATTTTAGCAGGGTAGTTATGGTGGAGTGTTTGGGACGAAAGCCAGATTGGAATTGGCTAGGGAAATTTCTCTTGGTGTAGTAGTCGCTTAATTGGGAATGGACACATTTTTCCATAACTTTGGATAGAATTGGGAGAAGTGAGATTGGTCTGTAGTTTGAGACAGTGTTTTTGTCCCCACTTTTGAAGATTGGGACAACTCTGGCAGTTTTCCAGGTCTTAAGGATATGGCCTGCAGACAGGATAGAGTTGACTATGGAAGCAATTGGTTTGGCAATGGCTGGGGCACCAAGTCGTAGGAACCTAGATTGTAGCAAGTCAGGTCTGCATTGGCTGCTTAGTTTTAGTTTGAGGAGCGCTTGTGTAATCTCGTCTTCAGATACTGGGCCAAATTGAAAATTGTGGGCAGTGTTGGGAATGGGTTTGGCTATGTGGGCACTCCCAGGATGAGATTCAGGTTTGTGGTTTAGTATGTGTTTCGCTAATAAGTTAGTGGCACACCCCACAAAGTAATCATTGAATGCATTTGCAATGTCAGTGGGGTTTGTCAGAGTAATGTCCCCCTTAGTGATATTACTTGGTTTTTGATGGTTAGGAGGCTGGAATATATTGTTGATAACCTTCCAGAAGTTAGCTGGGTTTGATGTATTTTGGTGGAGAGTGTCAGAGTAATATTGTGCTTTTGCGTGCCTTGTTTGCCTTGTGCACATGTTCCGCAGGCATCTGTAGTGATTGAAATCCTTGGTAGTGCCAGTTACTTTGTAGCTTTTCCACAAGTCATCCCTGAACTGGTAGAGTGCTATAAGGTCAGGTGTAACCCATGGAAGGTGGGCCCCCCGTACCCTTATTTTGCGTAGTGGAGCATGGGTATCGCAGAGTTTTAAGAACTCGGATTGGAAATAGTCGAGCGCAGAATCGGGGTCGGGAATTAAATAGATTATGTGCCATGGGCAGTTGGTAAGGTCATCCAGAAACTGTTGTGGGTTAAAGTTTTGAAATGTTCTAGTGAGGAGAACTTTAGGGCTTGAATGGGGCGTTTTAATTTTCCTTACACAGTACACTATTGCATGGTCACTGAAAATGTCAGGAAGGATGCCAGAGGATTGGATTCTGCTAGGGTTTGAGGAGAGAATCCAGTCTAGCAAGGAATGGTTATGCGATTTCAGGTTTGTCCATGTGGGTTGGGAAATGAGTTGTGATAGGTTAAGTGACTTGAGTTGTATCTGGATTTTTTGGTTTTTAGGGTCAAGCCAGTTGAAGTTGAAATCCCCAAGAACTAGCAGCTCACTCTTCTCGTTCAGAGAGGAAATGGAGCCAAGAAACTGGGTGATATCAGCCAGGGATTGTAAAGGGGCTTTAGGGGAGCGGTAGATGCCAGCGAGCAAGATGGGCTTAGAAAAGGGGATGCAGATTTTGCCAATTAGAATTTCAAAAGAGCGTGGGCTTGGGGGGCAATTTAACAGTGTAAATTGTAATGTGTCTGCAATATAAAATAACACCCCTCCTCCTCTCTTTGACCTATCTCTCCTAAAAATGGAGTATCCATGAATGGCGATATTTGCATCAGGGGTTTTATTGGTTAGCCATGTTTCTGTAAGAACGATGGCTTTGGGTTTATGCATAAGGCACCATGCCCTTAGTTCGTCCAGTTTAGGCAGCAGGCTCCAAATATTTATATGGGCGACAGATAGCCCTTTTTGGAATTTAAAGGTGGAATTCTCAGGGGCATGGGACAGATTTGAAATGGGAGGACTTGGGTTAGGTTCAATATCACCTGCTAAAGAGAGTAATAGTATGAGCAGAAATTTGGGCAGTTGTTTGCAAGTTGTAAATTTGTGGCGTTTGCCATTAGAGTGAGCAGTGGTTGGTGTGCTGGATTTTAGAGTTCTCCACCAATATTCCATAGATAGTGCAAGGCTTTTGAGTAGTCCAGGGTGTATGTTGATGTTGGGTGTGGGCCAGGAGGGAGGTGTTTGTAGTGTATAGAGGGAGTAAAATCTCCATGAGGCCAGGAGAAAGAAAAAAGTTAAGATACATAGCAGGTTCATGATGCCAGAGGTAGGCAGTGCTGCATGGAGCTGTTGTGAGTGTGTGCAGACTAAACAGCAGGGGTGTGCCTGTTCCTTGTAAAATGTTTTGCTGCATTGCAATGCTAGAGTCAGTTCTGGGTTTCAGTCGGCTGAGTTGGTGTGGGTGGTATTTTTGTGCAGTCAGTTTTGGGAGAGGCTGCAGTGAAATAAGTTGCAAAGGGGTGTGGGGTTAAAATATGCAGGTTAACAAGCATGGGATCAAAGTGTGGTCATATAAGCTCACCGTTTGTTGCCTTGAGTAAGAGTTTGTAGAAAGGATGCAGTCCCCAGTCACCTCTAGTCAAACTATAGTCTAACTATTTTTGTCACTTAAAATGATCACTTTAAATGCATCACTCTTAAGATGCCAATGCTACCTTGCCAATGCAAGGGGAATATGTGTTTTATAAATCTAAAGCAGTCACATGACCCTCCCCCCGCCCCAATAAATCAGCTTGTTCCAGTTGGTCAATTAACAGCATAGAGTTAAGAGGGGGGGGGGGGAAACACCTTTTGATATTCAAACATACCAAACTTATCACTGCTTAAGGCCACTGAGTAAATCTTTTAAACAGGACTTGCACATCAGGAACATACCTGTGAAGCCTTGTCGGCATACCTGGATATTCCGATTGATGATCGTGCCGAAATGCTGCTTGTGGGGTCGCTTAATGTGCCGCTTTTTATTAATACTTATGCCGATGCGAGCAGAGCTAGAAACCTAAGCTTCCATCCACTCTGGCTTCGCGCATGCGCCTCGTGATTAATGTATTTTTAATGGCAAATGTATTATTATCCATATGTGGATAATAGTAATTTTGCCCATTACTCTAGTGTATGTGTTAGGGGTCGGGGGGGATGTGTGTTGTATATTGCAATGTTTATTGGGGGCAATTGTCCACAATAAACATGCTATTATGCCTTAACTCCTTCATTGCCTTAGCGGATAGCCGCTAAGGTAATGAAACTGTTTTAATGTATTTTTATTAATAGTGTGCGGGAGCAGGGGGTCTCCTGAGCTGAACCGCATTGATTTGTGGCTCAGGGATCCCCTCCTTCCCGAGTTACAGGCCCCGGTAAGGGGAATCGGATGCCAGTGTCGCCGCAATCTTTATAGAGCCCACGTCGCGAGTTGGACGCTATAAAGATGGCGCCGACACTTGCCTCCGATGCCCCATACCGGGCCCTGTAACTCGGAAAGCAGGGGGTCCCTGAGCCATTAATCAATGCGGTTCAGCTCAGGAGAACCCCTGCTTCCGCACAATATTAATACAATTTACATGAATGCTGCTTCATTACCATAGCGGCTATCCGCTACGGTAATTAATTATTATTTATTGTTATTGGTGTTTTAATACTAGTGTAGATGTGCAGGGGCTAAAGAAGGTGCTCGCGCGATATGGCCCTTTTTGGCAAGGCAGGCCGAAAATGCGCCGAGCAGCCTTAGTGAATAGCGCATTTGGCTTCACCCTTTTGCGCCCAACCGATTTTACCTATTTCAGCGTAAATTAACGGAGTTTAGTGAATCGGCCCCTATATAATGTATTGTCTTCTGTGGTTAAGCCACCAACTTGATCCCTAATCTATCCAACTATATAACGTGGTGGGGTACTCCTATGGAGAACTCACAGTCAGGTCACTTGCTGGTCATGGTCAACCATGTAAACACCCTGGGATGTTGTTTCTCTTTCCAGCTCCTTCTATATGAAAGATTATCAAGTTTGTAGGACTTATGTCCCTAATGATAAGGCCAGGAATCTAGTTCTGGAATAATACCCTCTCTACTAGGAGACCTACAGTAGCTGGATGTTTCTAAACTTTGCTTTAACCATACTGTAGGAGGGGTTTAGCAGCTGACAGAAATCCAGTCTACCAATTCAATCTCATGCTGAAGTTTTTAAGGGGAAGATCTGGACAAGATCTGGAAAATTAGAAAGGGTTTGCTGTTAATTCTTCATGAGTAACTTCCCAGACTCAGAGAGAGAGAGCCCTAGAAAAATTTACAGCCTCTTATATGTAAAATATAAACAAATTAGGATGCGCTAAACAAACATTAAAAAGGTCTAAACTATATAAAAATAAAATAGTAAATCTTATGTGCTGCATGATAAAGAACAGTTCCAAACAATGATGTCTTCAGGAAAAGATTCAGCGCACCTCAAGTAAAAAAGATGTTGCCAAGCCCCCCCCCCTCTGTTGTGGGCGGGGGAGGCTGCGGGCTAGTTGGAACCGCTCAGGTACTCTGGCACAGGCTGCGGCCATTGTTGGAGTCGACTCACATGCATGGGACTCGGCGAATGCGCAGAAGGTGAATAGCGCGGTGGCCATTTTGGAGGTGGCACCACCGAGCGATTGCGCAGGGCATGGGAAATGTGACAGCCATCTTGGAGGTGGCACCACGAGCACAATGCGCTTGTGCAGGAGAACAGGAACCGGAAAAGGAGAGGAGCAAGCGTGGTCAGTCGGGAGCAGGACGGCAAGGGGTAAGGTAGTGTCCTAGGTGCCAGCAGGTCAGATCTCCCCCACAGGTCAAAGCTAGGTCCTGACTTACGGTAGCTTCCCCAGAAGTTGCCTAGTGTAGTGCACTCATGACAGATGCCATGCGGTGCGCACGGCCTGCGTCTGGGACCAGACCGGGCACCTCATAAGAGACATTAAGGGACAACCTCCAGCTGGAGCTCCCACAAGAGGCGGACGCCTGCGGACAAGAGAGAGAAGATCCGGTAGACAGCGTCATGGGATCACGTTGCAGCCCTTCGGATCAAACATCCAAGTCGGCCTGGTCTGGCCTAAGACCAGGAAGGTACCAACATGCACCAACGGCCACATACACAGTGGGTAGCGCTACTCTACACACTTTGGGTGGGTTTGGCTCTGTGGACACCGGGTGGTTAGGTGCCCAGGGCAGCTCAGTACTTTGGGGGATCTCACCGGGGTGTGAGCAGTGTATGGGGTCATTGCATTGTGGGAAGGTTTATTACAGTGTGTTGTTATTAGTGCATGTGAGTAAACTGTTATACTATACCTGTGTGGTGTATTACTATTATTGTAGTGGTTTCTGTCATTTTAAGAAGTAGCTCTGTTTTCCTTTCTATTGCTGTGGAGGAGAAGTAAAGATACCTTTAAGTGCCTGAACACAGGTTCTCATGGCAGTTGTTTGGAAGCTTTTTAAACGTGCTTCACTATTTTTTCTTTTCTTCTTCTTCTTTGTCTTTATTACTTGAGGTACGTTAATCTTTTCCTGAAGACAGCATCTTATATATATCCCTGCCATGGCAACGTGACGTCACACACTGCTGATGCCGGAGAAAAGGTAAGATGGGGGATAGGCGTGAACACGGGTGTAGAGCAAGCAGGGAGTGGGCAAACAAAAAAGTTTGCGCTCCCCTGCCTTAGAACATCATGGGAGATGTAGTTTCTCCTTGGCATATAAGAAGGGCAAACTCAAATACTTTCAATACCCAAAAGAATATTACAGACCTTTAAAATAATAAAGTAGCAGCAGATAAAACAATCATTAAAAAGTTACCTGGATGTATGTTTACCCAAATTCATGTAATGTGCTGTCCCCCATAACTGATACAAATATTTGTAAAGAACTTGCTGTATAAGCTAATAAACAATCATAAAGTTATCTACAGTAGTTCAAAGCAAATAAGATGTTGGTTAGTTTCTGTCTTTGATTTAGTGTTTGGTTTTACCAGAGCATAGGGAGTTATAGGGGTCTTGGATTTTGAGCCCCCAAATCTGCCCATCTTTCCATTTTATTACAATTGTGGAAGTGATATCCTTTAATTATTTTCAGTTGCTGCATTTTAGATCAGCCTTATGATTCCAAATTCAATATTACTGCATATTCTATCCTTATATAGGTATAAACTCCTAAATTGCACACAATTAGATCAGTACTGCACCGACACACTTTATTCGAGCAAATGCCCAGTTTGTACCTGGCAGATACCTGGAATGCGCCACTCCTCACCTCTGACAAGCCCCGTTGTGTTTGCCTTCCCAGTCTGGGTTCATGCCTGGCTGACGGGCGGCTGATCTGTTAAATGATAATGATTAGGATTTAATAGGCTGCAATGCTTCGCGTGTCTACCAGATGGCATAAATTAATGAATTGTAATGCAGTATATATATATATATATACTGTGCAGTATTGCAGCCAGTGGGAATAAAATGCTTCAATCCCTGCCTAGAAAATACCTCAATGCACTCGGGCAGAAAACAGTCACAAACCTCAATACACCCGGGTATACCCGAATTCGTGGGACTAGCCGAGCTCGAATAAAGTGTGTCGCCAGTGTATGTTTTGTACATATACACTGGATAATTTTTACTTAAAGCTGCTGTCATGGATGCTCACTACAACCTGGACTGGACCGTGTGGCTGAGGTGCGGAAGATATATAATCACCGCCCTAAGCCACGGGGGTAGGTCCGGATTTTAGGGTCATGAATGTATAGCTGGGTCAGGGTTAGAGAGTCGAGAGGGTAGTGGGTACTTGCATATGGTCCGGGGTTGGAGAGCGTAGAATGATCGAGGTCTGTAAGCCGTGGTCGTGGAGTAGAGAGTGTAGAGGTCCGCTAAAGAAGCCGTGGTCCAGGGGAACATGACGAGACAGGTCAGGTACAAGCAGGGTCACAACAGGAATTCGGAATAACGGAGATAGGTACTCAGGCTGTGAGCACAGTGCATAGGAAAGTCTATGCTCAGCAATGACCAGAGGGCTGAATGAGGCTATATACAGGGGAGAACCAATCATGGAGAGAAGGGAGGAGTGGCTCAGGTGTAGGTAGACTTGTGATAGGCTGAGGAAGGGTGTAACTCAGGTGTAGCCCTCCTGAGATTAATGAAGGCGTTAGAGTAGGTGCTGGTCCCTTTAAGAAGTGCACAAGCGTGCCGCACACGCGCCCGAGGCCAGAGTGTGATGCGCCGAGATGCCCGAGTGGATGGAGCCCGCCCGCGTGTCTCCGGAATGCGGGAGTGGCGTGCTGATGGAGCGCGAGCCGGCGTAGGAGCGGTAGACGCGGCCGCGCGGGCCGACATGGGGGTAAGTAGGTGCCGGTGAGCAGGAGTCGCCGGGACCAAAGATGCAGTCCTGACAGCAGCAGACCAAGCAATAACCTACATATGTGTTTTTTAAAATAAATCAGTTCTGTACTATGAGAAAATACTTGTACAGTAAAACAAATTTTGTTTCAAATAATTTTATTAGTTTTTACAGCATATGTTAGATCAGTACTTTACAGCAGGCATCAGTTACAGTCGTATAGGTTTAACTCTACCTATCTGCGTCCAACATTTCCTACTTCCATTAGTCAGCTGATATATCAGTACGGTCTTGGTGACCTTCTTGGTCGATTCAAGCAACTGAGCTCTATCATTGCTGCTTAGTAAACTCGTACAGGGGATGGACAGACAATAAAATAAAAAAAAGACGAGACCACACATGACAATTATAGGAAGGAGGGGAAGGTAAGGGGGGGGAGTGAGGGGGAGTGGGGTACCAGAGAGGGGAGGAGGGTAGGGTCTCCATCCCAGCTCATCCCAGCACCAATCAGATGTTTCTTTTTAGATTTTTATAGTGTTCGATGTTCTTTAGAAGGCCTCTGTCGATTGTTTCATGAATGCTGTTAATTTCTCCATGGTCATTACCTCTTTAATTCTTTTTTTCTACAGTGCATCTGGACGGAGGGGTTATTTTTCTCCATGAGGCTGCAATTGAGCACCAGGCTGCTGTCAATATGACTGAGGTAAGTCGTCTTAGGGGGTGGCTTGTACCTTCAATTGGTTTTGGCAATAAATATATTAGGGGATCTACTGGGATCATTTCTCCTGTTGTGTATCTTATGATTTCATGTATCATAAACCAAAATGTTTGTATTGCGGGACATGTCCACCATATTTGGACCATATCCCCTTTCTGTCCGCAGAACCTCCAACACAGATCTGGGACTGCTCGTATATCTCTCTGTCTATCTGGGGTTAGGTAGAAGTGGAAATAGGATTTTATATATGTTTTCCTTTGTTGTGGTGCAGATTGATGTTTTAGCCGCGTATTCCCATATGTCCTCTCATTCATCTTTGTCTATAATGATATTTAAATCCTCGGCCCATTAAAGCATGTAATTATGATCAGGAGTGTTTCCTGATGCCTCCATTCCGAGATACATTTTCGTGATCAGCCCTTTCTGATATACTCCCCTCTGACAGTATGACTCAAACCTGGTGATCTCAGGAAAGGATGCGTTATGTGATAATTTGCTGACAAAATGTCGTAGCTGAAGATATTTGAATATGTGGAGGTCAGGAGCCTCATACTTGGTGCATAGTTCCTGGAAGCTAAGAATCTTCCCCTTACTCAGAAAGTCTGCTACTGTCCGTATATTTTTATTATTATATTGGTCGTACTGTTTTGGTTCACATCCCGGAGGAATATCTGGATTGTTGAAAAGAGGCGTTAATTGGGATGGTGATGAGGTATTTATATTTTCCTTTGGTTTTATTCCAGATGGTCCATGTGCATCCCATCAATCCCAATTTGAATCTTTTTGTATCAGAGTCATACCCCCCTGGGGAGCACAAGGAGTTTGTTAGCGGGGTACCCTCTAAATAATGGGATTTAATACCCAGCCAACAGAACATACCCGGATCAGAATTCTAGACCACCACTTGTCTCAACTGGGCAGCTTGATAATACTTTAGTATATCTGGGACCCCCATGTCTCCCCTTGCTCTTGATGCCAACATGACTGATCGTGCCGACCTCGGCCTTTTGTTCTGCCAAATAAATTGTAAGATTTGTCATTGTAGGTTTTTAAACTCTGACAGTGGAATGTGGATTGGGAGAGTCTGAAAGTAATATAGCAGCCTAGGAAGAATGTTCATTTTAACTATTATTCTTCCAATCCAAAAGATCTGGTATTTGTTCCAGTTTTGTAGATCTTTCTTAATCTTATTGAATGAGGGGTGTAGTTGTATTGGAAGAGGGGGCCATAGTATGTGGCTATTTGACTCCCAGATATTTAATGGGGGAATTACTCCATTTATACTTAAAATTTGTTTGTAGTAGTTTAATTTCTTGGGGTGGCATTTTTTTTAATAACTCTGAATGACATTTTTAATGTATTATAATGTAACAAGCATTTTTTTTGTTTCTATAACAATCATTTACAAAGTTACATCACCTTCCAATTCTGAAACACCCCATTTTGAGCCCTGCCCTCTCTTTAGAAGTGTACCCAGTGGCAGATTTTTCTTTAGGCCCGGGCCTAGGACGGCAAAGTTTTGGGGCTGAAAAAATGTCCGCACTCATATATATTTTGCCGCGCTCTCTGGCCTATCTCACCTAATGGGAAGTCATTTAATCTGTTGTGACTGGCTCCTTACCTGCCGCCCTACTCCTTCTGAAACGCAGCGTCAAATGAAATCATGACATTGCATTACCATGGTAACGCGATGCTGTGTGACATCATGTTGGTGATGTTGGTACAGAAGGAGGAGGGGGCGGCAGGTAAGGAAGCGGCTGCAACAGTTGTGCCTACGGGCTGTGGATTTTGAAATCTGCTGCTGAGTGCACTAATTGTATCTAGTGACTTCCTGGTCACATGATCGTTCCCACAGAACTGTGCATCTTTGTTCCTCTTCTGCTGCACTGACAGCCATTTAGTAAATCTTCAAGCCGAATCTTTGCCAATCGACCACAGGAGAACAAATCGATCGGATATTTAGTTAATTACTTATCACTGTCTGTATTGTATTGATGCACATATTATTGGGGGGCTGGGGCGGGGGGAGGGGGGAATGGCAGCTTGGACGGCTACTTTAAGGGACTTTGATAAATAGATAATTTTCTGTAAAATGTAAGGCGTTTCACTTTAACTGCTATTCTCTTTTCTCACTCCGATTAAAATGATATTTTTCAAATTAACAGCAGAGTTCAGTTGCCTCACCGCAGAAAATGTGATATTTGCAGCATAACAGATCGGAATGGCAGAATTAGGCATTGTTCTCCGAAAGGATATTAATTTATTTAGCTATTTTAGCAGTGATCATGCCCATGCTCCATGCTTGAAGGTGACCACATTTTTATTTTCCAGTGGTGAAGTAGCAGTCTCATATCCCATTAAAATATTTCAATTAATATTAACATCCTACTTTAAATAAACTAATACCTAAGTTTAATGAAGCTCTGCTCTAAGCAATTTTCTGGCTGAAGAGCTCTTTTCTTGTCCTAATTATGTGTACAGTTTTCAGGCATCAAGGAGTGCCTTTAACAATATAGAAAAGCTTAGGCTTTTATCCCAATCAATAGTCTTTAGCCTTTGAACTCATGTGAGTGAAAGACTCGTCCATCACATTCTGCTGTACCTGACCTTTGTGACTTCTTCATGCATACTGCCATTTAAAAAAGAAAAAATATATAAGCACACAAACTATTTGGAGGTCTTTTTTTTTCAAATGGCATTCTTTATGGCTGTATAGATGTGTGACTGTAATGATGATGTTAAGATGAATTTTCTTGTTTCTTTTCACTGGGCTTTGTGTACCTCGAAGGAGCCCCATATGGTGCTCTTTGTCCGTGTCATTACCTCGTTACAGCCTCTGTCTGGCAGCCAAAGGTAGAACACTGCAGCTGTAGACAGCGATACAACTAGAATTGTCTAAGGTCAACAGTGCTGTAATTACTTTAAAATGTCAGCGTACAATAAAATACAACAGTTCATCTGGCAGAAAGCAAATTAGCTTTGACCATAGCGTAATTACCCTTTTCTCAGGACCATTAGAAGAGATCAAATCTCCACATTCAGTGTTTGAGGAAAGGCCATCAGAGTACACTCTACCTGACAAGGATGCACATTTGCCATTTTAAGATGTAATTAATTGTCCCTATAATAGAAATTTTTATATTTGACTCTGGAATTGAAATGTGTGATAACCGTGTTTCTTCAGTTAACAATTTGAGCACTGGAATTGTGTTATTACCTCACATCCAAGTATACATAATGTATATCAAGTTCACACAGTATATGCAGTAGATTATAAGTGTATTTTGAATGTATATTAATTAACCCTTAGAGTGCCACAGGTATATGAATCATGATTCTTCCTGTGCAGGCGGTGGGGCTTTAAATTACAGTATCATATGCTGACTGCACTAGCTCATCTGCACTTCCTATAAGTGCTCAGGGTGGGGAGGAGGGGTATGCTATGAATAATTTTAAACCCCTATTTCCCCACCCCTTACCGGTTTCTTACTTTCTATATCAGCAGGGGGCGATCTTTGGCTTCTACTAGCTTCTACTGGTTGAATGAGCTTCAGTGTAGCCTCCTACATGGCTTTGTGTGTGAGGATGTCTACATGCAGATGCTTTGCATATTCAGTATGCATATGTATCTGTAGCCCCGGTCTTATTTTGGTCCCAGAGACCCCCTCACTAAGTGTCGAGCGGTCGCGGGTGCCGCCGGAGGCAGCAACGGACCCGCCGGCACAACACGAGGGTTGGGGCCAGAGCAGGGAGCACTCCGAGTCCTCGGAGCCTCGGCGGCGCACCCGGCTAGCGGGGGCCACCATTGTGTCTGCTCGCGGTTGCGCAGTGTAGTCGCGCATGCGCAGTACAGCCAGGAGTGCCGGCGGCAATGTTAAGGTTGGCGTGAGGTCGCACATGCGTAGAACCACCGCGGTAGCCATTACAGGATCGCGCAGGCGCAGTAAGGGTAGCGCACGCGGTCCCAATGCTAAAGAGGTCCTGAGTGGACTACAATTCCCAGCAGCCTCTGGGGATTGCCCTTTCACCTACATCACGTGCAGCCAGCCAGCAAATAGGGTTTTGCAGCTTCTCCTTTGGAGAAAGGCTACAATGTTGCGGGGACCACGTTTGGCAGTTGAAGCTGGGAGCAGGAAGGGGGAGGAAGGGTGTAGGGAGCAAGTGGCTCCTACACCAGGTAAGGTAGTTCCCCAGATCCCAGGCAGGCCCCAATCCCCACCAGGGTAGTGGGTAGGTACTGAGGGACGGCCCCTAGGTTAGGGACCCTGCCCTTAGGTGTGTGTGCAGTCTTGTCAGTGTCACGGCTGGCAGTTCTGTGAGCGCTGACAAGTAGGCACAGTGTGTGAGTGCAGTGGGTTGCTGCAGGTACCGGTTGAGTGCAGTGGGTTGCTGCAGGTACCGGTTGAGTGCAGTGCGGTTGCTGCAGGTACCGGTTGAGTGCAGTGCGTTTGCTGCAGGTACTGGTTGAGTGCAGTGCGTTGCTGCAGGTACTGGTTGAGTGCAGTGCAGTTTCTGCAGGTACTGTGTGAGTGCAGTGTGTTTGCTGCAGGGTTAGGTTGAGTAGTCAGAGGGGATCCGGGAGGTGAAGGGAGAGGTAGTGTGGGTGCAGGGGGTCAGTGACCCACCTGCGTAGGACAGGCTACCCCGTAGGCCCCTAGGAGTGTTCCCTGAAGTCACCGAAGGTTGCTGTGCTGCAGGGACGCCCATAGTGAGAGCGAGTATCACCCCTTACTGTGTGGACAGCTAGGGACAAAAGGACAAGCGTGCAGAGCAGGTTTGCTGGTGAGTCGTCTTGGACCAGACGGCTGGACATTGAGACCCAGGAGACAGACCGCTGATTCATCTGACCCTTTGCGAAGAGGTACCGGTCACCGCCGTGACCGGAATTTACTATAACATCAAGTGCACCAACACCGGTCAACAGGCGCTGATCCCGCCTTAGGCTAAACACTTTAGGAACACTGAGCGAGTGGTTAAAGAACTGAGCCTATACCCATAGTACTATACATGGACACGGTGTGTGGGGCACGTGGTGAGGGGACGGAGACGTTACTCCTGATGAGTGGATGAGCCACTAAGGTTATACCGTTATAGTATAAGGTTATATGTATTGGGTTATATTGCTATAAGATAGAGTGATAAGGTATCGTGCATTATCTTATAGTAAAACTGGTTGCATCATATATGTGTGTTGGTGTATTTCTTGCCCAGGGGAATCTCACATCACGGGGATCCTGGGTAAGTGGAGGCGCTGTGCTAAGTAAGTGTATAAGTGTTACCCCAGGCTCCCAGATAGCGGAGGCTCAGATCTCCTGGAGCCGCAGGTGTTGTACAGTGACCAGTAGATCCTTTGGGAGGGTTCAGAAAAAGGGCTACATATCTATTTGCAAACACACACACACACACACACACACACACACACACATACATACATACATACATACATACATACATACATATATATGTATATATGAAATCCGCTGAGACGGATGAAACGCGTAGGGTCACGTGGTACAGGAACTACGGTGGTCGAGCAGCCCAGACGCCAGAGTCAAGACGCCAGTGCAGTAGTTTCCTGCTCTGTGACTGGTGATAGTTCGAGTGCAGCCGTGCAGACCAGGAATCCCATCCGGGTGACGGAGATAGTTTCAAACGGTGACACCGGTAACAGCAAAGCTGATTCACAGAAGCAGCAATCATATGCAGACGGAGAACAACTGTGGAATTTGGACGTCGGTCTGGTGCATGGGCTGGTCCCATAAAATGCTTATATTTTATTGAAAAAGTGTGAGTTGGCAATCGTCTGTTCATGGCAAATTAAAACCTTTTATATCTGATTTTACACATGGATCGGGCGCTTTTTCTCTAGGTATCGTTGGGAGGTTGGTGAGCCCAAGAATAAAGCTGCCCGGACCAAGGACTTATATGGACATTTAATTATTGTTTTTATTTGTAATATGTTTTGTCTTATGACACAATTTTAACACGATTTTTTGTCTTTTTTATTTTTCACATATTTTTCAACTACACTATTTTTTTAGTCCATCACACACTTTTTTATATTTTTTCATTTTTTATTTTTATGTATTTTACATTTATTATATATTCATAATATATTTATGGTATATACATCCACCTATTCCTGACCACTTTAAATTAATTATATTTTTTAGACATCTGTGCTGGGTGTTTCATTTTGCTGAGTGAGATTAGAGTTGCAGCAATTTGGGTGTGTGGTGTTAAGGGCGCTGTCTGTGCTTTTTCCCCATATATATATATATATATATATATATATAGTCAGATAAGGCAGTTGGCACTCCAATAGGTGCTGTTAAGCCACAGGTGCACGTCCCATATAGAGAATGTAGTTATACGTTACCGTTCCAAGGATTGGTAAACAAGAGACAGCACTCAAGTGTTTACCAATCCTTGGAACGGTAACGTATAACTATATATATATATATATATATATATATATATATATATATATATGCAAATATAACTGTATGCTCATCTGCATGTCTTAGGCAGGTCTGCAATCCCGCCTTTCCCCATTATCACCCAGCATACAGCACTTCCACTGCAGCAAGGGATTCTGGGAAATGACATGCAAATGAGCACACAGTGTCACTTTTTGCCTCAATAACCATTTTTAACATGGTTCCCTATAGGCTTAAGCTTGCTGCATGGTCACAGCTTTGAGCACAGCCAGGGTTAAGGTGCATACCCAGAAAACCACCCACAGACAGCTGTTTCGACCTTGATGGGTCTCATCAGTGTGGGGTTGATTTTACTGGGAATGCAAGAGAGGCTATGGGATAGGCTAAACCATAATACTGAGTTAAGTTATGGTGAGTAAAAAAAGTGACAAAAACCCTCCACAGGAAAGCAAATATGCAAATATAACTGTATGCTCATCTGCATGTCTTAGGCAGGTCTGCAACCCCGCCTTTCCCCATTATCACCCAGCATACAGCACTTCCACATATATATATATATATGTAGCCAGGTCACCTGATGGCTACTATTCTGCCCTTGGGCTGGCAGTAAACTCTGGTACAATCAGGTTACCAGTAGATTCTATGGGGTTTTCCCCCTATACTTTGGTACTGCACTTGAGTGACAGCAGGGGGTGATACATCCTGTATAGCTTGGACAGTGGGGTGCCTGCCTCCTGGCTATACTTGAGGGCAGGACCACCCTAAAGTTAGTAGTGCCATACCCCTCTGAGGAAGGCAGGTCACACAACTGGGATCCTGAGATTGGGGCCCTCCCATGTGCTCTTCCCTCCGGGGGAGAGTGAGTGTGGACCACACCTCTGCCTCTGCTAGGGAGGTGGGGAAGAGCTAGGATGGCTGTGGGTGCCCTTGGCCTGTAGTGGTGGCGGTCCAGGGACCATCATCCGATGAATCCTGAGAGACTGTATTGGGCAGATCCTGCCTTGTTCCTGTTACTGCAGAATACAGTAATAACCCCGTTCCTGTTTGCAATATACTTCCTGTCTGGTGCGTGACCTTACTAGGGGGAATGGTAATAAGTTCTACCATGGGAGATCACTTTCAGTTCTTGGAGCCTATGGCAGATGGACGGGCTGCACTGCTAAAGCGATATGTGGGGTATGAACCACAGAAGCCTGTTCCTGTGTCCCCACTACCATCGGCGGACGACTAAGCCCTCCTGTTGCCAGCAGATATATGGACCATACACCCTGTAATGGCCTCTATGTGCGATCGGGTGGGGGAAAATATATATATAAACAGTGTGAGATCAAGCCAATAACGAAACAAATGGATGTATAAGCTCCTGAGGAAATAGGAACAGCTCCCACAAAACTCATAGAGTTACAAAGGGCAATGAAGTACATGCAAAATGTGATGCCAGCATCCCCGAGTGACATCACCGGAACATGATGACCACAAGGCTTAACTAGGTATCACCATCGCAACGGAGACACTGAGAGGTATCCAAGCGGCATAGAGGACAATCGATGGGAGGGTTTTTCTGCAGTTAGGGTAGGCAAGCTGGAACACCCAATCTCCTCAGTTCGGCCATTTTGGTTACTGGCAGCCTGCTACTTAAGGCTGCAGTTCACAGTGGGAATTGGCGATCAAAGTTCTGTTTGCTGAAGCTCCGGTTGACCTTCGCTGTCACACATTACCCTTTCGCCTATTTGGAATCCCTGTTGCTGACCCCAACCTTGCTGCCTTCCGCCTACCCTGACGTTTTGCCTGTCACTTGGACTCTGCACCACTGCCCCCTTCCCTGACCCTTTGCCTGCTTACCGACTATGGATACTCTAACCGGACTCTGTCCCTGTGCTCTGTTCAGTTAATTTGCATCCCAACCTCAGCCCTGCAGGTCCACTTCCTGATCGGAGACGAGCATCTTCACACTACTGAATATGAGATCTATTCAGATGTCACTTTTGAGTATAATGTTTTTACGTCTTATTGTTAATTAAAGCAGTATTGTGCTTTTGGAGGTGTGTTGCGCTCTCATCTTCCAGATATATATATTCAATTGAAAAACTTTGTTAAAGTGTAGTTAAGGTTTAGAAGCAAACCCTTCAATAGTCTGGAATTTTTTAAATTATGTCTCCCCTCTCCCCCTCCACCCCTTCTATCCCTCCTCTAATAGAATGCAGTTAATAAGAGTCACAAACAGGGCCCAAAGGGGTACAGTGCAAGTGATATGTGCAAATACACACAAGAAATAATTTGTGTTAAAAACAGTGATCCAAAGTGAAAAAAGAGTTTAAAACTCACTTACAAGAAGTTGGTAAAATTTAAACAAACTCTGAATTTCGTGAATCACAATGGAAAATCTGTATTCTGGAAGCCAGAGGGTCACGTGGTGATGACTTAGCTCAGATAGTGTCAACTGACCCTCTTTTCTAAGCACGACAAGGTCTGTTTCTTTTCTTACTTTATTTTGGGGAAAGTAGGTAAATACAGTTTCTTGTGTAGAGGTGTAGGTCTAAATCTCTGTGTGTGCTCAGTAGTAAAGGGAGGTGAAAAGATAATCATGGAGCACCATTACAGGGGTTACAGTGAGGTACTCACGAATCCAGGGAAAATGGTGGAAAGGAAAAAGCAATGTCTGCTGGGTAGTAAGATAGTCTGGTTTCAGACCATCCGTGGCCAGAGCAGAGGGGGAGAAAGCAGACTAGCCCATTTGAGAGAAAGGCTGGGGCTGCCATGGCAACTCACAGGAGTGTCTGGGGAAGCTACAACATGTATCAATAATGTAGCATCTTTAACACAGCAAGCTGCTGGGAGAGGGGAAATAGCACTGTGTTTTGTGTGCAGAACCAAACACATACAGCTGGCACTAATAAGCTGACAAGCAGGGCTGCGAGGAAAAAGGGGGGGGGGGGTGAAACAGAAATGTAGACAGGGGTATACCTGTTCCATGACAATCTGGATAATGTCTGGCATGTCTCATTTACAGATGATACATGTAAAATGCAAGGAGAAGAGACATACAGTAGGGGTCTATTCAGGTAGCTTCGATAAGTGAGTTATCGACAGTTGTGAACACTTTTCGATCGAGTTTACATGTGTTGCTATTCAGAGAGCTCCGATAACATGACAAACTTGCTAGAAACCTACTTCTTCCCGATCGACAGCACTCCCACTCAGCCAAACCGACCGCTAGCTCCAAAAATGCTCAAACTCGCATTTTTTGACAAACTAGGCTATTGAGACAGCTCGAAGATTCACATTGCGGCTGCAACTCGCACATTCTGATCTCACCAGATAGGATCCACGATGTGACCGTGATGGAGAAAATATATTCTTACTAGATCGGAGACCTCCTGCTTCCATCCTTTGTAATAAAAATACATTTACATGCACCCCCTTTACACACCAAAAAACAGGTACACTGGTTTAACCCCTTCATCACCTTAGCAGCTAAGGTAATGAAGCTGTTTTTATTTTAATAACACAATATTTAACCAGGGGGTCTCCAGATCTGAACCGCATTCATTTCAGCCCCGGGACCTCCTGCTCCCTGAGTTACAGGCCTAGGTATGGTGTGCCGGTATCTCCATGCATTGTTTAAATATCCCACATCTCATGACCCGACACTTAAACGTTGCAGTGATACCGGCACCCCATCCCAGGGCCTGTAACTCGGGAAGCGGGGGGTCCCCGATGTTGAAATTAATGCGTTTCAGCTCCCAAAACCCCCTGCTTCAATAATGTGTTATTAAAATAAAATACAAAACAGTGTGATCACCTATAAAAGCTGTGCAGGGAGATGCAGCTCTCTCTCCAGTTCTTTCTGTGCAGCTCTTACAGACTGCAGGCAGATCGTGTTGGCAGAACTTAGACAGCCTCAACTTCAGGCCAAACTCTCTTCTCCTAATACTATCCAAAGTCATGGGAAAATGTGTCACTCAGAATTAATCATTTACTATACCAAGACAAATTTCCTTAGCCAATCACAATGTGGCTTTCACCCAAAACACTCCACGGTAACTACGCTCTTAAAAGTTTGCAATGAGATCCAGTGTGGAATGGAACTGGGACAACTTACTGATGCATTATTCCTAGATTTTGCAAAGGCTTTTGATACTGTTGATCATGTTATCTTGCTAAATAAGCTCCAGTGCTCTGGAATAGTGGAATATGCTTTAAAATGGTTTCATTCCTACCTATCAGGTAGATCCTAATATGTGTCTATCTTGGGCTCTAACTCCAACCCCTTCAATACAACCTGTGGTGTCCCACAAGGCTCTGTTCTGGGGCCCCTACTCTTTTCAGCCTTCATTAATGATCTACCTACAGCTCGTAAGGGAGCTTCATTGCCCATCAATGCGGATGACACAATCTTACATGCACACAGCCCTAGCCTCCCTAGACACGTACTTCAATTTGATTATTTAAGACTTGAAAACTGGATTTGCTAAAACAAACTGTTTTTAAACACTGACTAGACTGTAACAATGGTATTTGGGACCAAGGCTACATTTCTAAAGCTACCAATGATAGAACTACTGATTAGAACCAACTCTAATACCATTCTAGGCCCGGTCACTAATTTTAAATATGTGGGCATACATGTATGGTTTGACTCCTATTTATCGTTTGAATTGCACATTGATACCCTTAAATCTAAAACAAATGACAAACTAGGTGTACTTTATAGGAACAAATCTCCGTAAAAGAGCTGGTCAGAAAGTGCATCGAACAGCAGATGCTAATGCCAATTATAGACTATGATGACATAGTATATGGTACAGCACCCCAAACTCACCTTATAAAAATTAAACACCCTCTACAACTCAATATGCCACTTTGTCCTCCAATGTACATGTAGCCCCCTTTCCCTATGCCTAAGGGAACTTCACGGGCAACTGCACAAACTGCTGTACCTGTTGCTCACAGGAGGCCTAAGCCTCCACTTCTGGGAGCCTGGGGTGAGCTCTTTCTCCTTGCGTGCAGCGCCTCCACATATGAGGGATCCCAGCATTGGTGGGATAACCCCTCACAGGAACCAATACACAGTAATGAGTAATATACCACGCAATGTATGTAACTAAGGTTTACTATACACACATACTAAAAAATATAACATCTAAGAACTGTACCCACAGTATAACCCCAGTGACTCAAAACTGGATGGTTCCCCTAAAGTACTGAGGGTGCTGAGGCACCAATACCCCTGGTGTCCTGTCCCAGCAAGTTCCACCCAATGTGAGGTAGTGCTACCCCCTGTGGATGTAGGTGCACATTGGGTACTTGCCTGTGTACTCCAGTACCCAGGTTCTGCTTAGCCCGGTGAGTTGGAGCGGATCCCACGTATCGGAGCCTCCAACACAAATGCCCTCTCTCCTATGGGTCCTGATCCTCCTCTCAGTGTGAGCTCCAGCTGGAGGTTCTCACACAATGTCCCAGAGTCCTGTGGCCTGGTCCCAGGCCGCAGTGTGTGCCCCATGGCCGTCCGGTCACCAGCGCAGTACTAATAACTTTAATTGGAAAAGACCCTATCTGGGGTCTTCCCTGCAGCACTCCTCTGAATTGGCTAAGGGCCTAACTGGTGCCTAGGGGCAAGGTCTAGGCCTAGCCCAGGAAGCTTCTGCTCCCTGGACAATACCTGTCTCCTCGGTGCCTCCTTCAAAACTGCCTCGGGGGCTCTCTGCTCATGGAGGATATCCTGCTCCTTCAGGCTGCATTAATACCATTGGCTGTGACAGCCCATGTGTATTCCCCCACCTCCCACCCGAGGATTCTGCGACTCATAGTCCCGTTACAGTCCATGCGGAGCCAATCCAACATGGCCACGTCGTTCTTTACCCACAATGCCTTATGGGGCTTTTAGTTCCTAATTCCTTTTTCAAACATTTAAAGATGGCCACCGCTCCGTCCGCAATTGCGCATGTGCAAAAAGTCTGCAGCAGCTGCCTCTACCTTCCCCACTAACTCAGAGCTCCGGTGTATCAATGATCAGCCAGGCAGTTCCCCCTCACTGGAGGTAAGGAGGGGGATTTGGCTACATACAGATGCAACTGTCGGTTCTCGTCCAGTGTGTGAGGAAAATCCACAAGCATCTTGCAAATACTGCAGCATTGTACATAGAGGCTGTAATAGCCCATCATATTAACACAGTGGGGGTCCCTGCGTTTGAATGGGACTTGCAGCCTGGTAGGATTCACACAACCTGAGCCCATTCAAATGCAGAGACCCCTGCTGTGTTAATCTGATGGGCGATTACAGCATCTATGGACTATGTTGAGGATTTTCCCCAACATGTTTATGGAATTCCTGAGAATCTGGGCCAAAACCGATAGTTTCATCTGTAACTACAGCACACATCAATGCAAAATTCTCAAATAACTAGATTAGCTATCACTTGAGTAGAGGCACAAAGTTAATGTTTCCTGTCTTGCCTTCAAATACTTTCTGGGCAAGCTATCTGAATAAGCTCCTCAACCCTACCACATGCAGCACTTAACACCTGAGTCCAAATGACTTACTTTTAGTCATCTGACTCAAAAAGACTGTTCACAGATCCAAGGTTGAACAAAAAATTGGTCCACTGCTCCTTCTCTTATTGTGCATCTCACAATTGGAACGATCTACCTGAGATTCTCAATGCTGCCACTAGTCTAAGTTCTTTTAAAACTAAAACCGTCTCATTTTAATCTGGTTTGTAACTGTTACATACGTCTATAACATATCTTTAACTATTCATGCAATGTCTTTAAATATAATGTATATCCATATTCATTAAATGTAATCATGAATTCTTATCATAACTCTGTGCCCAGGACATACTTGAAAACGAGAGGTAACTCTAAATGAATTACTTCCTGGTAAAACATTTTATAAATAAATACAACTACATAAAACTGTCCCTTTCATCCATTTATTGCCCTGTCTGATTATTCTTTCTCTGTATCATCTTCATTAGATTGTTATTTTTTTTATATATCTGTGTTAAACTCATGCAATCTTGGTAAATCAGTATTGCTGACCTGAGGAAGAGATGTAACGCTCAAAAGCTTGACTTATACTGTAATATCAATTGTTAGTCCAAATAAAAAAGGTATCACCTAATACTGAAATACTCATTTACTCTGCGCTTTCGCAACTGGACTAACTATTTCTATTTAACTCGGTTAAACTTCAAAATTCTCCTCTTTTTTTTTTAAGGATCTACACTCTTCATTACTTCCCTATATCTCAACTCAGATATCTCATTATACCGCTACTTGTCAGAGTTGTCTCTAATGCTCAACCAAAGGTTGTCTCATCTTTGCAACTTTTCCCTATACAACCCTCTCCCATCTTAATTTTTTTCAGTAATCTCTCCCTATCTATAAAACGCTCTTCCACATCAATATCCCTCAAGCACCTTAACTTTCCAAACCTTAACAAACCTTAACAAATTCCAGCTGAAAAATCACCAATTAAAAGAAGCATCACATAACATTTTCCATGCCTCTACTGTACCATGAACTCCAGCTGCACACAAATGTAATTTTCTATCCATGACCTTACACCTGCTGTACAGACTAAAGTTTCTGAATGTCTCTCTGCTAAATCATCCTGGATGGCTCTCCGTCGACTTAAACTTAACATGGAAAAAACAGAGCTCCTAATATTTCCTCCCAAACCTGGCCCTACTACCTCCTTCCACATTACTGTTGGAAGTACTATCATTCACCCAGTAGCCCCAGCACGCTGCCTAGGGGTCACGCTCGACTCCTCTCTCACATTCTCTTCTCACATTCAAAAGGTAGCAAAAAACTGTCGTTTTTTTCCTCCTCAATATTACCAAGATACGCCCTTTCCTATGGTTCTCAGCTGCAAAAACTCTGACACCAACCCTCATTCTCTCCTGTCTCGATTACTGTAACCTCCTGCTGTCAAGCCTTCCTGCCTTTCACCTGTCTCCCTTACAATCTATCCTACACTGGCGACACACTTTATTCGAGCTCGGCTAGTCCCACGAATTCGGGTATACCCGGGTGTATTGAGGTTTGTGACTGTTTTCTGCCCGAGTGCATTGAGGTATTTTCCAGGCAGGGATTGAAGCATTTTATTCCCGCTGGCTGCAATACTGCACAGTATATATATATATATACTGCATTACAATTCATGAATTTATGCCATCTGGTAGACACGCGAAGCATTGCAGCCTATTAAATCCTAATCATTATCATTTAACAGATCAGCCGCCCGTCAGCCAGGCATGAACCCAGGCTGGGAAGGCAAATGCAACGGGGCTTGTCAGAGGTGAGGAGCGGCGCATTCCAGGTATCTGCCAGGTACATACTGGGTATTTGCTCGAATAAAGTGTGTCGGTGCAGTAAATGCTGCTGCCAGAATCACTCTACTCTTTCTGAAATCTGTCTCAGCGTCTCCCCTGCTGAAATCCATCTCCTGGTTTCATATCAAATCCCGTATTACACACTCAATTCTCCTCCTCACTTTTAAAGCTTTATACTCTTCTGCTCCTCCTTACATCTCAGGCCTAATTTTTCGCTGTATACCATCCCGACTCTTGTGTTCTGCTCAAGGATGTCTTCTCTACCCCCTTTGTATCTAAAGCCCTCCCCTGCCTTAAACCATTATCACTGACTGACCCTCACGTCTGGAATGCCCTTCCCATCAATATCCGACTAGCACCCACTCTATCCACATTTAAGACCCACCTTAAAACACACTTGCTTAAGGAAGCATATGAGTAGCTCCATGGCTGATAATTAACACCTCATACATTAACCTTGGCACACCTCATACATTAACCTTGGCCCCTTGCAGATGCACTTCAAGAACTCCCTCCTACTGTCTCTGTACGATCTTCCACCAACAAATTAGATTGTAAGCTCTTCGGAGCAGGGATTCATTTTCCTAAATGTTACTTTTATATCTGAAGCACTTCTCCCCTTTATGTGTTATTTATATTATTTATATGCTTGTCACGTATATTACTGCCTTGAAGCGATATGTATATTAATGGCGCTATATAAATAAAGACATACATACATACATGCACTTGACATTCCTGACTGCACTTCTAAAAATGCACTTTTATTCCTTCTGTGTTTGTAAGCCGTCCAATATACCACTTGGATTGTAAATCTCTTTGGGGCAGGGTTTCCCTTTGCTTTAAGTTGTCATTTACCTATTGCACATATCTCATTTTTTTTGCCATTGGTTTACCTTGTATAGTAATTTTATAAAGTACTGCGTAATACATGCACTTGACATTCCTGACTGCACTTCTAAAAATGCACTTTTATTCCTTCTGTGTTTGTAAGCCGTCCAATATACCACTTGGATTGTAAATCTCTTTGGGGCAGGGTTTCCCTTTGCTTTAAGTTGTCATTTACCTATTGCACATATCTCATTTTTTTTGCCATTGGTTTACCTTGTATAGTAATTTTATGTACGCATTGTTGATACTATATGAATGAAATTATACATATATACATGTGTTGATTTTTGTACTCAGAGCAAGGAAATATAAAAGGAAATATAAAACTAAAATGATGCTTTATTGACATGAAACAAAAGCAAAAACACATTGCTAAGCAAGATCATAGCTTTGAACAAAATATACAGTATCTTGAATCTTCTCATTATACTGTATTAGCAAATATGATATCTGCAATCAAATGAAGTCGTTTTATATATTAAACATTCTACAGGTGAAAATAGATTATATTATAAGGTAGAAAATTATTTACAATTCATTTGAAAAGGTAGTGAAATCACATGGCATGTAGATTGCAACTGAAATATTTGGAATATAATACATATAGTTAGTCAATGCTTAAATTACTAATAACATGTAATACTTAGTAAAAGTAGTAATTGTTTAAAATAACACCATCATGTTTTATTGTAATTTGTTCTACTACAGTATTTTGGTGTGTTTGTCTGACCAGAAATAATCTTAAACTCTCTTTGTGCTTTTTACTTCTGATTTCTCATGAGTTAAGTCTACATTATATGGGTCTTTATTGTACTAATGCTTCTTAGAATGCAAATTTCATAGTTCACTGAGATTGCTAAAACTTTTTTTTAAGAAATCTTGCTGACACTGAGACAGAATGAGTAATATAGACAGGCAAATAAGAAGATCACATTAAGTTAGTTTGAGGATATGGTCTTTAAGTTCAGTAAGTTCTTGGCTGGGAGAAATGGTGTGAGGTAATTTATTTAAATCTTCTACGAGTTTAATGCTCTCATAAAGATTAATGCCAGTTCTTTGATTTATCATATACAGTATTACAATGTCTTACTAGATTGTTGTGCAAAAATGGAACAATGCTCTAGGCAATCTTCCACATATGATTGCTGGTCCCATTCAATGGTACCTCCTATTTATAGTCCAAAGTGTCAAATGCCTTGCATTCTAGAATCATCTAAAGTGTTTCAGGGAGGAGACTTTTAAATATACTGTTGACCTTTGATGTACTCTAAAACTTTTTTGCTACAGGTACTTTTGAAAATTTAGTGAAAGCATCAAAAATTGCAAAATCACACACGGACCTTATTTCTCGCCCTCTGTCTCTTTCGCACGCAAATAGTAAAGATACTAAACAAATTATATGTAAAGTGTACACATTGTACCAGCGAACATAAGCATTGAAGAGGGGTACAAGCGTTCATGAAACCTTTCGCAAACACGTGAACATCTAAAGAATTTTCTAAAGATTTTTGTGAACTTAATTCTAATATATTGTATTCACACATTTCTACTTATGACCAAATGTTATCCTACAAGCCACCATTACTATTATTGTCCCACAAAAAATGTTTAGTTGTAAATGGAGAGCAGTTACAAGATTAAAATGCAGTACAACTTTAGCAGTACATTACAATATCAAATACAGGACTTCACAAGACAAATAACAACTACTCCATGGACAGAGAACAGTTAATAGCAGTGGGCCAGATCTGGCTCCTGTTTTTGGTCTCTCTCAAATAAAGTACCCTACTGGAAAAATTATTCACAATATGTAGTAACAACTGATCTGCAATATGATGACATACACCTCTACCTCATTAGTGCTCCTCCATTACCACAGAACATGTACAGTAGGTACAGTTATCCCAGTCTGGATTATTGGGTACATGTGGCAGAGCACATAATGTTCCATTATGAAATCCTTTCCATGAAATTACATTTTCATCCTTCACCAGCATTGCTTACCTACTGTTGTTTGAAATAATGTAATTTTTTTATCATTCTCCCTGATGGTCCTACTGTAGTAGTACAACAATTATTATAATTTGATGTATACTGTAAGGATTCATGCTGTTTGAACTACATGTTTAAGATCATACTGTATATATTGTATCCATCTTTATAATGGTACCAAGATTATAGGTACATTTATAGACATTGTGGGGATTGTAGATTCCACCATGATCAACATATACATACTGTATTACATAGGGCAGTACTTTTTGTTAGAACCTTTTTAGGTGTGTCTCTAAGGAATTTTTATATTCTGTGTTGCAGTATTTTATCCTTTATAAGAGTAGAAGTATTAAACCAAGTCACAAGATCACTTTATTATAGTACTTTTTCTCTGAATCTGCTTTAGTTGCTGTGCTTCACCTTGTTTTTACTTGTGTTTCAAAAAACATGTGTTTTATTTCATCTTTATTAGAATATGAAGAGAGATAAGGCAATCCTTTAGAGAAGGTGTACTCCTAAATACTCCAAGTGGGTAAAATACCAATAGAGTAAGGAGAAAGGACCTCCAAAGATCTGAAAAATAGACGATACATTAATATAATACAATGTACCTGGGGAAAAATAGAACTTTTGCTGGTCCGGGAAGCGGGTACCTGGACGGGTAGCATTCAATTACCTGCAGCCGGCGGTGGAGGGTGAGGAAGACCGCTGCGGAGGGTAAAGAGGAACACGGTGACATCATGGGAGAAGCGGGAGACATCCTTGTGGTGACGTGGCAGCAGAGGACGTCCTTGTTGAGCTGGTGGGAGCAGCAGAACACATCACAGCTGATGCCGGTGGGAGCCGGTGAACATGTGACCAGAGCAGGAGCGGTACTTTTGGACAGCCAGCTCCTCCCCAGCTGTTAGCCAGCTCCTCCCCAAGGAAATGACAGGGTTAACTCCTCCCTCAACCCCCCCCCCCCCGCAAGACCTTAACATCCACCATGGGCCAAACGCCACCTTCACCCACCTCCGCTACCCACAATAAACCGGGCACTGGTAGTTTACACCTTCATTGCCTTAGTGGTTAGCCGCTAAAGTAATGAAGCTACCTGTAAATGTATTTTTATTACATAGGATGGAAGCCAGGGGTCTCCGGAGCTGGTATTAATGTGTATCAGCTCCAGAGACTCCCAGCTTCAATCCGATGCAGGAAAAATGCATTTCTTTTCTATGTCCTGCTCTCAGATCCCATAACGCCACCCTTGGGGTGGCAAGATGAGATCTTTGATAAACTTGCTATTTCAGAGCCCCAATGAGATTCTCGAGGCTACTACTATGATATTTTAACAAAATGGCGCTATTTTGACGTTTGGTAGCTCCCGCTTTGTGATTTTGTCCAGGAGCAGGAATGCACTCCCCGTTCACCGAGGCTTTCTGAATAGCAACCGTGCCAAATTGTGCAAGAACTGTTGAAAAACCTTGCTGAGTTGGTTATCGAAGCTACCTGAATAGGCTCCTATGCCCTTTTAGCGAAATCATTTTAATCATGTTCAAGATGATTTCTACAGCTGTCATGTTGAAGCTAGTACGGTGATGTGTTTTACCTGCTCCCAAACCTGCTCCATGGGGGCTACTTCTCTGGTCCATTGTCCATATCCCACTGTAATGTGCCAGCAAGTGTACTAATGTTTCCTATATATCTATTACATTTGTGTTCCTTCCAAGTAGAGATTTACAAACTGTTTGCAAAAATTTGTGCACAAACGGCAACAGTGATAAAAAGAAATAATCTGCAGGGTCCTATGATATTCTGATGTGTAATGGTCATGGTTAATGGGGCCTATTTTATATGATTATATTATATAAAATTAATTTAAAAGTTGGTAAAAATTGACAGATTTGAAAATTTCATGAAATTTCGATTAATTTTGAAAAAATATTAAATTCTGCAACTTTTTTAACAAAAAAACACAGCACCCTTTAATTATATATATTTTTGTTTGAAAACACCAATAAAGTCTAAGTTGGAAAAAAAAACCACAGCACCCCATTTTCGTGAATTTGCAAAATCTCTGCAAATTTCAAGGAAAACAACTTGGGAAGTGAAATCTGTAAAGTTTATACTGTACATCTCTATTTCTAAGAATGTTCCTTTAAGTATCAATGCCCCACAGAAGCATATGGGGACTATTAAGTAAACTTTCATAAATGATTATCAATTGGAAAGTGCACTTTTCAAGCGAATTTGCATGTATTGCTATTCAGAGCGCTCTGTTAACATGTCAAACTCACTTGAAAATGGTTTCTTATCAGTCGATAGCACTCTCATATAGACAAACCTGCTATTCAGTTCGCTTCAATATGCACATCACGGCAGAACCTCGCATATTCTGATCTCGCCACTTGAAGGGTGGCGAGGTTGGAATTGCGATATGCATATGAAAGAGATGAAAATATGAAAAAAAATATTCTTACTATGTAGCCCCCTGTAAACAGCCAGGCTATACCTATCTTCCTTCTACTGTGGTAAGTCCTGTTAAGATCAGGCACCAGTAATCATCATGGCTTTTCCCCCTTCATAGCCCTGCCCTGAGTGGTAGGTGCAGGCCTGGACTCTACTGCAGGCGTGAGCAAGAGGGGAGGTTCTGCTGACATCACAAGAGGTGGGGATAGCTCTATATTTAGCAGCCAACTCCTGTAAGTGACGAGTCTGCTGTAGGTCTGTCGTAGTAGTGAGTCCTGCTGATCGGTCCGAGGAGTTGAAGGAGACCGGCGGTCTCGCTTTTGCATGCCGTGCAGGAGCAAAGAGAGGAGTGGAGAGACTCAGTCACTTTGAGTAGGGCTAATAGAAGTATAGACGCGGTGTACCAATGCCCCTCACCCCCTGTCTGGGGTGATGGGGAGAATCCAATCCCCACTGCGTGGATAACCTCGGAGATGGGCCACGGGGTATTGACGCCCCAGCCCAGACCATCCTGTCGGAGGAGAGACTTGGAGGGAAGGAGAGGAGAAAATATCTGTATGGGAGGAGAGCGGAGTAATTAGCAAGGCTTTGCTGTTGTTGTTGTGGCTGCTGGACGCCACTACATTTGGGAGTCGCTGATCTGCCAATAAAGAGACTATCCTTTGTACCAAAGACTGTGTGTGAGTTTGAAGATATTACCCTGGGACCGAGGGGGTTCTTCTATACAGGTCCTGTCCCATATTCCTGGGAGTATAGAAGATGGAAGCGCTGCACCACTAAGAGATCATGGAGGCTACCACCCCAGAAGCCTGGTCCTGGCTCCCCAATAACATCGTGGGAAGCTCAGGCCCTCCTGTTCCTCACAGGTATGCACCACCACGACGCATGTAATCTGCCCTCATGCACCCTAGACACCACCGTAGAGTCTGGGGGGGGGGGAATAAGGGTTACATTTGGAGGCGCTGCTGAGATATATATGCCAGAACAGGACCGGCTTATAGCAAGGCAGAACGGGAAGAGTGAGATGCACTCTCCGTGCAAGTGTTGGAAAAGGATGGACGCAATTGCATATGCCAAGGGTAGTCAGGGGAGCGTAGACTCTCGCACAGTACGCCTTGGGCGCCCTTAGGAGGTGCATGGGAGGGTGATTAGTTATAGCTGACCGAGTCCTTTGAGGCAGGTAGCGTGAGGCAACTGGGGGGGTCAGCCTGTTAACCAGTCCAGGGACCATGGCCCAGGGCCCGCGCTATGAGTGGCCAAAAGTAGGAGATGCCCGTACCTAGAAAGAGAGGTACCCTAGCTATCACCCACACACACGCACCACAGAGCACTTGCATGGTAGACACCGAGTACAGTGCATGGAGGAGAGGAGTTCCGCTGAGCCTGGGGTAAAAGCCACCTGAATTTAGTGATAAACAGAATGCAGAGCACACATGTGGAAGTCAGTCAGTGTTTAGGTACGAGACACCCGTTAGACATTGAGAATAGGGCACATGGACATTTGGAGGACTCATCCAAGATGGCGTCCATCCCTACATGTGCTCCGCGGAGCAAGAAAAGTGATCTAAAATAGCGGTTCCCGCCAAGCCTGGAGCAAACACGTGCATCATGCACAGAGACTATAAGGAAAATGTGGCTGGAAATGTGTAATAATCTGGCGCCAAACCCAGATTCTTTGCAAGGGGAGCGGAGCAGCGCGAAAGCCGAAAGCCCACCCACCTGTGCCGTGACTGGTCAGAAAGCCAGGCCACGTCACGCTGAAGAAGAAGAGACCCCGCCTCTGGATTCCACCAGAGGGAGGGGCACAAAGAGAGCCAATCAGGAGAGTCCTCCCCAGTGAAGGGAGGGACCGGAAGCCAGAGCGAAGAGCTTCACTTTTCTCTGGCATTCGAGGATTAAGGAGCTGAAGCACTGAGCTGTTCCAACCCTGAGCGAACCATGTCCGAGATGAAAACTTCCATTTACCAATTACCAGGAGGCCTACTGGTAGTGGAGGTAGCTAAGCACGAATACCTCCGGTGTTTGTGCGTCCACTGCGGAATACCGGGCGCGGTACCCAGCACCAAGGCCCGATGCCCTCAATGTGGCACGTTTTACCTTTGGCCGAACGAGCCGTGGCCTTTGATCGAAACCCCGCGGGGTGCCTCTCCGGGAACATTGACGGAGGTGGCGGAAGGCAAAGACAAGACTGCCCTGGTTCCCCGTTAATCCCAAGCGGAAGGAACCAAGGCTCAGCCCGCTATTGAACTGAGCGAGCTGGCGACAGAGAAGAGCGCGACCGCAGTGGAGGTACCAGAGCGAGACTACTTTGTACCTATACCCACTGGTTGTATCGCCGAAGAACCAGGTGACTCCCTAGCGGAGGAACCGATCTTGATTTCCTCAGAGGAAGAGGTTGGCGTGACATCGGTGGTGATGCGCCTACCGGCGAACCACCCCAAAGGCATCAAGAGGGAGCAGACAAGTCCGGAAACCATCCGACGGCGAGCGCTGGTGCGGCCGGAGGCCCGTAAGAGTTCCACCGCAGTGGTGACTCCCAGTGCGGCGGAAACGGAGACCATCCTAGAGGAGCCCAATGTCATCAAAAAGCAGCGGAGCGGTAAGGACACTCCACCACCCCCTTACTCCCGCCAGGCGCAGACCGCAACCCCGGTGAACAAGAAATAGAGGCTTGAGGCCTACTTGTTCGGCCGTGTACCGGATGCTCCGCCACCGCCCCTGCAGGTCCTCGACGCACTTCCAGTGCGTGACCACGGAGCGGGTGGAGATTCTGCGAGCGATCCTGATGACATCGTTTCCAGTTCCACCGGAAAGAGATGGCCTGGAGGAATGTTCTCCTCTCGCAGCATAGATTCAGCCATTGCTGGCTACCCTACAGAGTCGAGGCCCCTACCGAGAAGCCAGAAGTATGGTGGAGAGTGCCTCTAAGAAAATGTTCATTGGACGTGGTATCACCCGCTTGCTGGACAATGATATGGACATTCCCCCAGCCCCGGCCCATAGCTCCATTGCCCCGGCCACTGCCCCTGCCCCGTCACGAGTGGTGCCACCGGGACCTACCAGGGATAAGTTACAGTAGAGGCAACTCTTATTCTAACAAAAACCAGTGGCAATTCCCCAAAAAAACCAGGAAACACCCAGGTACATTCTGAATACAAGCCTTAAACTTTCCTTAAACTAGCCCCAGCATTTCTGCATTGATTAATGGCCTATCAGATTAACAGCGGGCGTCCCTGGCAGTCCCATTCAAACTGAATTGGACTGCCAGGGATCCCTGCTGTGTTAATCCTAAGGGTCGTTAGTCAATGCAGAAATGCCTTAAACGTGCCTCAAACTAGCCCAGAACATACCCAGCACATACCCAGCACATACCCAGAATGTAACCCGGCTAGTTTACGGCAAATGTTAGAATAAACGTTGCCTCTACTGTATGTAAATATCCCCAAATACTGGGGTGGGAGGGGTGGGGGTGTGGGAGGGGGGTGAGGGGGAGGGGGAGGGAAGGGAAAAGGAAGGATTATCAATTAGTGATTGGGCTATACAGGTGTTCAGACTTTGACACTCCTTATCAGGGCTACCTGTCTACTGGCGGATCACTCTTTGACAAAGGCCCCCGCGGCTGAAACGCGTCAGAGGATCCGCCAGAACTACACAATTATGCTCCAATAAATATTTTTTAGTCACCACATCAGAGGGGAAAGAGCATTTTCAGCTTGGCCAGCATCTCGACCGGAGCGCATGCGCATACGTGAAAGGACGGGAGCTGTGGAAGGAGTGTGCATGCAAGGAAGCATATGGAAGGAGACACAGGCCGTGCACGGACTTTTGGAGATCCTCCCTGCTACCTACTGGGCTTCACACACTATCTAAAGACCCTGCCAGCTGAAACAGAGGACACAAGAGACTACCCATCTACCAGAGGGCCGCTCTGTGAAGTCTGGACATATCTCCTCTACATGCCAATTTTATTTGGCCGCTTGTGAGTTTTTAATCTCTTTTTTATTTCTGTTAATAAACTTTATTACACTATTTTTCCCTTCTCTTCCTTAATTTTGAGGAACCATCAAGGGGTTTCCCTCTCTTCCCCCTTCCCCCCCTCCATCTGCACCAGAGGATCAACCCAATACAGGGACCAGACACCTTATGTAAGTGTGTTTCCTCCCTCGCATTTTTGAAAGGATATTGTTTACATATATTGAATTACCCCTGATTGTGGTCCCCCATCTCTCCTTTACGTTTGCATGTGTCCTGGAGTCACGAGTGGAGCAGCGCGCCTAAGGATCCCCCCTTCTCCCATTTCTACAGTCACCACATCAGCCCTGCAAGCGACTTCTTTCCACGGCGGTGCATCGTTCATTCCTCCGGTGGGAGGAGTTTTCATTTATTCCAGTCTGTTATCGGTAGCACGCCGGGTTGCAGTGTCAGCTGATCGCCAAGACACTGCGGGTCAAAGACCACCCACCGACACGGAGGAGTTTCCTGGTGGTTTGCAGTGTACCTGTCTGCAGCTTGATTTCCTCATTCATCTGTCCGGCTTCAACTGCTTCATCAACCGTGAGTTTCTCCACATTCAATACTATTAGTGCTCTACGGTGAGCCAATTGTTAGGAGAGATTATTCCTACTCACAAATTCCCTTTGAAGATTAGCCGTGACTCAATTACATTTGTTTATTGTACAAGCAGGACCCAGTAACCTTACTGGCTTTTGGAGTGCCTGAATGGTTAACCCCTCGGTTACCCAATACACACAGGCCTTATATAAGGCCGGTGACATCACATTTTAGGGTCATATGGTACAGCTCCAATCCGATCGGACGCTGTGACAGGCTTTTTAAAGAAAAAATGGAGGATGTGAAGTCATCTCCAAGGGAGGGATGTCACATCCTTAAA
This sequence comes from Ascaphus truei, assembly GCF_040206685.1. Lineage (NCBI taxonomy): Eukaryota > Metazoa > Chordata > Amphibia > Anura > Ascaphidae > Ascaphus > Ascaphus truei. The sequence continues at coordinate 107,077,043 of NC_134483.1, read as the reverse complement.
ACCACATGACTGCTATCATATGGATTGGGGACAATCTGATTGGTTGAAGTACCATGTGACATGTTCCATTTAAAAAAAATGTGACATCACTTTAAGGGATTATGTCACATCCTTTCAAAAAAAATGCTGCCATCACATGGTACAGGAACCAATGGGATTGTGAGTGTACCACATGGTATAGCTCATAATCCTATTGGTTCCTGTACAATGTGATGGCAGCCTACATTATTTATAAAAAGGATGTAATATTATCCCTTAAACAGATGTCACATCCTGAAAAAAAATGGAACATGTCACACGGTACTAAAATTAAGCGTATTGTCCCCAATCCTATTGGCTGTAGTACCATGTGATTGCAGTCATGTGGTTTTAAGGATGGGACGTACCTCCCTTGGAGATGATGTCACATCCTTATTTTTTTTTAAAGCCTATCACATGGTATAGCATCCATTTGGATTGGAGTTGTACCATCTGACCCTAAAATCTGACGTCACAGGCCTTATATAAGGCCTGTTTCATTTTAGCTTAACCCAACGAGACAACATCCGTTGTTGTATTTAAAAGGGGAATACAAGAAAAGAAGAAGATAGAAGAAAGAAAATTTGTTTACCTTATGCGGAGGATCACGGAGCAATGCTGAGGATCGCGGAGGATCCAGATATGCCAGGATTCGGAGGGTGAAGACTTCTAAATGTAAGAAAAACATTGAATGTATTTTTTATTGTTGTGTTCCTGCCAATGGAGGACATGGACATGGAGATCAGTGATGAGGATGACCATCCTGGCAGGGGTAAGTAGAAGTTATATTTAGTTTATGCTGGCTGGCTAATGTTTTAATTTGAATGGGAAAATGCACTATTGTCCATATATCGATAATAGTAATTTGGCCCATTATAGTACTGTAATAATATGGTTTTTGGGGGCAGATGGGGTGCCCATTCTTTGGTATTGGGCTTATCTTTTCTCCCATTGAGGGCATAGGTAACCACACTGGCAATGAATAGGTGAAATGGCTAGTATTGTGTTTGTATTTTGTTTTAATGTTTATTGTGGATAGCGGGGGTGGGTGAAGGTGGCATTTGGCCTGTGGTGGATGTTTAAACCTACTGGGTTGGTAGCAGGAGGAGTTAACCCCTTCATTACCTTAGCAGTATTGACTGCTACGGTAATGAAGGGGTTAACTCCTCCCACAACCCCCGGTAAGGCCTTAACACACACCTTTTGCCAAATACCACATTCACCCATCCCTGCTACCCACAATAAACATGTCACTGGCAGTTAACCCCTTCATTGCCTTAGCGGTTAGCCGCTATGGTAATGAAGCTGCCTGTAAATGTATTTTTATTGTATTGGATTATGCAGGGGGTCTACTGAGCTGATTGTAATGTGTATCAGCTCCGGAGACTCCCGGCTTCAATCCGATGCAGGAAACATGCATTTCTTTTTCTAAGAATATATAAGGGGTACCCCGCTACAGCTTGGTAATGAAAGTTGTAATTATGGTGGGAAAGGTGCTAAGGGTAGTGGAGATATACGTGTGTAAGAAGAGCAAGAAACCCAATTGAAGAACTCATTCCTTAATCTGAATGTTACATGAATGATTTAAAATAAAATGTTTAATGGTCATCAAGTTAAAAGAATGGGGGTTAAAAGCCAAAATACAGAAATACACAATGGAATCCTATGTCGAGTGCTTAAGGCACTCTGGATTGCATATAAAACGAAACGATTGAGTGGAATTAGATCAATGTTTCAAAGGGGGCTGATATGCAGCTTGCCCTTACTTACGTGCTTCAATTGGGTTTTTGCTCTCCTTACACACGTATATTTCTTTTTCTAAGTCCTGCTTTCTGATCCCTTCTCGCCAACCTTAGGCTGGCAAGAAAATTCTTTGGTAAAATCGCAATTATAGAGCTCCGATTAGATTATCGAGACTATTAGAATAGCTACTTTTTTATCAAAAATGTGAGTTTGAGATTATCGCCAGCTCTCTGTGCTCTCTGTGTTTGGCCGGAAAGCCAGCAATCGCGAGAAGATTAATTCCCCGGATGATTTAACCAGCTCATCAAGGCTTTCTGAATGGCTACTGTACCTAGCAAATTTTGCAATAGCTGCTCAAAATCCTCAATGAGTTAGTTATCAAAGCTACTAGAATGAGGCCCTATATGTGTTTTTTCCTCTCTAGGTAAGGGCGATAGAGGAGAGAAGGGTTGTGCATCATTGCCCTACAGTTACCTGTGGTCAAACACCAACTCCCAATGAGGTCCAGGGGAATAACATAGGGAACACTTTCTACCTCCCCTACCAAAGAGAAACCATTGCCAAACAGGATCCTTTTGACACTATATACAGTAAACAAAGATATACAGTACATACATATTGAAATCTCTGTTGTAATCTATTGCTTTAAAACACCTATTTATCTGTAACGCATGATCGGTATACTGTATCCACAAAACAAATTAACATTAATACGGTACATAAAGTATGGCCATTCCTACTAATTCAATATGCCACTTAAAGATTAACAATAGCTATAAATACTTTAAAATGCTGTAAACTATAAATGAGGTGTTTTTATTACTACCAGAAAAATGTTATGGATGCGCTAAAAAAATAATTTTAAAAAATACCAAAAAGTTATTCTATGGACAAGTAAAAAGAAAATTTAGGCAGCTGTTTATCTATTATTATTCTTTTAAGTTGTGTTTCAAAGTAAGCAGAAGTTGAATTCAGATGTCAGATAATTATCCGTACACTGTGTCACAGTAAATAATTTTAATTGCTTTAACTTCAGGGACCATTATTGGCCTAATTAGATACATGAAACTACTACAAGTATTAAGAAATATCCTGAAGGGGGGGAAAATTAGCAATTCTGTCAAATGCATTTTAAGTAATTGCACAGAAGCAGACACTTTTTAGAGAAAGACCTAAAAGGTACTTTTAGGAAATTGTATGATTGTTTATATTGTATGAATTCTGTAGCCATTTGGGAAGTCTTTCCACAATAAAACTGATCTGTATTTCAACAGTTCATGTTGCTCAAAATACACTGAAACATGAATGACCCAACAAAGCTATAATTAGGTTATTTTAGTCCCACCACAGTGTTTCATACTTTTTGTTACATTTTATATCGGTCACAACTAGATTATTTGCTTCCAGGCAAAATAATATTAATACATGGAAAACAATGTGTTTTGTTGCTAATTAACAAACCATAAGGGATATTACAATTATTCATAATGTGGGGTTAGCGTTTATCAGCTTACCACTTACTGTACAATAGAAAAATAATTTCCCAAAACCATTATAGCAGCAATCTTTTTTTAATTGTATTTATTATTGCCCATTGCAAAGCTTTTTTTATTTAAAAAATTGGATGCTTCGTTCAAAAAATATAAGCATGTGAAATATTAAGTGTCCGGAGGTTAAAAATAAGCTTTTCCCAGAGCCCATTGTAGTCTTTAGATTGCATAGTAACCTCAGAAGCTAGAGATTAAGAAAATCCTATTTTTACCGCTATTAAAACTGTTTTTGCTCAGGAGGCATAATATGAGATAAACATACTTAGGGGCCTATTCAAGTAGCTTCGATAAGAACACTGCCAAATCGATCAGTTTGTCATATTGTTACCTCAGGGTATGATATTTGTGTAAAAATGGTATTCAATAAGATTTTTAGCTTGGTAGATACCATTTGGTACAAAAAGGCCATACCGATCGACTTTGAAGTTGCATTTTCACCTTTCTTCGATCTCCTTGCATTCTGTAAGAGCTATGCAGAGAGCTTTGCAGAGAACTGCACTCCAAGCACAGCCCTATTTATATTGTAATATTATTAAGATAGTAGTGAAGGAGGGGGTCTCCAGAGCTGAACCGCATTGATTTCAGGTCTGGGAACCCCCTGCTTCCCAAGGTACAGGCCTCCGTAAAGGGTGCCGGTATCCCTTCGAAGTTTAAAAGTCCCGGTAATGTGACGTGGGAGAATTAAATATGCGAGAGATACTGGCATCCCATACTGGGGCCTATACCTAAGAAAGCAGGGTTCCCCGGACCTGAAATTAATGCGAGTCCCCCTGCTTCAATAATTTGTGAAATTAAAATAAAATAGAGCTTAATTACTGTAGCGACTAACCACTACTACCAGGTTTGTTAGTAGTAGAAGGAAAGGTGAATGTTATAGTCCCAGGAGGGATTGATCATACCCTTACCTTAGTTTACCTTACCTAGCTGTACCCCCATTGAGGGCACAGGTTACCAAAGTGACAATCAATGTCTAGTTTATTGCCTACTGTATATTGTAATGTATTGTTTTGTAAATTTTATTTTATTGTGTATTTATATTCTCTTCAACACAAATGGGCAAAAATCACTATTAGCCATATTTGGCTACTAGTGCTTTTGCCCATTTCTGTGAGTGATGATGGGGGTAGAGGGGATGGGGGATGAGGGTTGTTGCCCTATGAAGAGTGGTTAGGCCTCCCGGATCAAATTGTGGGGTGTACCATTTGTCAATCAAATGTGACATCACATGCCTTATATACGGACTGTCACATATCATTGGAGCCCAAGAAGCCATCTGATCAACATCTACTGGACAAATTGGATGGCCAAGGAGAGAAGAAAAGGAAAAAGTATGAACTTACAGGAGACTCCTCTACAATCAACAGAAGATCATGGACTTCTATGCTTCATGGTGGTGAGGAGCATTGCGTCGTGGGTTAAGAGTTGGTGCTGCAGTTGGACAAAAGACAGAGTGGTGATTTAAAGAAGGAAAATAAAATATTTTTAGATTGAAAAGGATAGAAACGTTTGGAAAATAAATTATATTTACGTTTACTGCAGCGTTGAGAATATCTGTTCCGGTAGGAAAAGCACCCGCCCCCGGTCCCAAGTGTACACACGATCACAGCATTATTCGGGGCATCTGTTCCGTAGGGAAAGCACCCACTCCTAGTCCAAGGCATCCACATCCCATGATCCACTCTGCCACACAGGTTTTGCTGGAATCACTATTGTTCAGGGAACAGCTGAGGCACAAGTGCTCGAGGGTGACATCACTTCCCAGGAGTAGTCAAGATACAAAATACTCGCATGTAGCATAAATTGGAAAAAGTTCACTGCAGTGAACGCGTGTACCCTTGCGACTGGGTGCGGGTGCTTTCCGGCAGTTCACTGAGCAAGTTGAAAAAGGGTCTCAATATTAAGTAAGAGCAAATGTAGCACACAATCTCATCCAACGCATATCATAGCAGGTGCTACTTTATCTCAGGATAAGATTGTGTGCTACGTTTGCTCTTACTTACTATTGAGCTTTTCTACTTGCTTTTCTACTTGCTCAGGGAACTTTTTCCAATTTATGCTATGTGCGACTGCTTGTTCTCTGGACTACTCCTGGTCAGTGATATAACCCTCAAGCACTTCTGCCTCAGCTGTTCCCTGAACAAAGGTGATTCCAGCGAAACCTGTATAGCAGAGTGGAGCATGTGGTGTGGACCGGGAGTGGGTTCTTTCCCTACCGGAATGGATGAACCCAATACTGCAGTGATAATGTGTATGCTTGGGACCGGGAGCAGGTGTTTTCCCACTGGAACAGATATTCAACGCTGCAGTAATCGTGGGAATATAATCAAATATAATTTTTTCCCCAAACATTTCTATCCTTTTCTATCTAAAAATATTTTCTTTTCCTAGTGGAAATCACCACTCGGCCTTTCCTGATTCCATTAGGTTCCGGAAATTTCTTGGATACATGAGTGACTCGTGATGTCCTCTCAAGCAGCCATAATGTCAAGTCAAAAAACTGTGGGGCAATTTGTAACAGAAAGGACCATCAATAGTTGGTCAGGAATACAAATGGACCATATTTGACACCGAGACCTGCAATCGGCACAAGGTTATATAGTATCTCCCCTTGAAAAATGAGCCTGTTAGTTTACCGTGGTCATCATCATGATTATTGTCAGTGGCACAGAAAGCTAATCTTTGTCAGATTTATATTCTGAGTCTCCGATGCTGTTTCTTTACAGTAAGGTTGATCCCTCCAACAGAGAGGGAGTGAATCACCAGTTTTAAACCTCGCTGAGTGGTGACAATATTGAAAGACTTTCAGATATTATGTTGTTGAACCATGTGCTTCTAAAGATGCAGTTCAACCTTGGAGGACCAAAATAATGCTGTAGCAGAGTTACATCTTGGTAACTGACAATGTATGTACAATATTCAGAGACCTTAATATTTTGAAATCGTATTACATTTGATGGTAGGCATTGTGAGATGAAGGTGTAAGTGAAGGTTTGGAAGAAACTAAGTGATCAGTTCAAACCGCTGATAAAAGGACAGTTGAAATTAAAGGGATTGCGCATTACTTTAAACACATAACCTGGTCACACTTTGGTCACACTGTTTTTTACTATCCGAGGCTACAACTGCATGTGGTCTTAGAACTACGCTTGGGGGCGTAGAAACAATTTTAGTATATGCCCTAGAATAGAGTGTCTCAGCACGTCAGGACGCGGTGAGAGATAGCCACACATCTCTCTTTCCGCACTAATTTGGATCTATGCTGTACCCTAACTAGATTAGGGGATATATTTTGCTACAGATATAACTGGGAAAAGTAAGAAAGACAATACATACTAATGTTCACCAGCTTTATACCAGTTCTTCTGTTATTCTGATATCAACATGAATCTACACTGACTTAAGTACACGCACGATGTATGTCACTACCATACGCTTAGCGGATCGACATACTTTTTGAGCTACACTGCTTTACTGAATGAATTGTAGCCATTTATACTTTCTGCCATATTTTAGCTCTGGCACATTTTAGTGCCTTCAATGCATTAGGTTGGTGGGATTTTTTCACCATACCTTATGTTTTAGTATATTGATTTATCACGTCTGTTGCCCTATTTAGGTTCATACAGACCATGTGAGCTATAGTGGACTACGAGCTATTGTGCTTTATGGACACTATCCCTGATTTGATCAGACAGGGGTCCTATATGGAATATGATATGCTACTTTTTCGCTAGTGCGTTTTTTACACTATTAGGAGCCAGTACTTGCCAGTACTCCCTGTAAGTGTAACTTCTGATGCCTCCCAGGATCTGCTAATCGATTCAACGCGTTTCACTGTTGCTTCTTCAGGAATCACATTCCTGAAGAAGCAACAGTGAAACGCGTTGAATTGATTAGCAGATCCTGGGAGGCATCAGAAGGAGTACTGGCAAAGCAAGTGCAACCGGAGAGATCGTACAGGCACTTCTGCCCTGAAGCGAGACGTCACCCGCAGTGACGCACATGGATGCGGAGGCGCGCAAACTGGGTAGCTGGCAAGATTTCCCTGCAATATCATCATTCTCTCCCATGAATGTAACCTTTGTACTAAATGTGCGTGCGCATATTTCTATATCTATTTAATATATTATATACACTGGCAGTATTACACTATTGTGGTTATTTCTTTTATTTCCGGATGACCATACGTTTAAGAATACTTATCATAGAGTGTACATCCAGGGCCTATCCAGCCACGTCCAGAGAGTCAGATGGGAAGATAGCATAAAGAGCTCCTTTCAGAGAGAGAGGAATCTGTTCCGTTTGTGTTCATCTTTTCACTTGTGAGTGAGACCTATTGCCTATACTGGATAGGGTCCATTGTCTATTGGCTACACAATATTTTGTTATTTGATCTTTCCACATATTATACCACGAGAATCATCAGCTCTCCCCTTACCAGGAAGAAGAATTATCACTACTTTAGACTAGCGAACGGTCCAGACAAAGGGTGTTGAGCAGCTTGTTTTTATTATACAGTACATGTATAAGCAAATTTATTTGTCACAATTTGGTAGGGGTTGTTTATTACATTAATTATATTCACACTTATTTCTGTAGATTATCACCATCACATTGTATTTTGGGTGATTAAGCACTTTATGTGATTTTTCACGTTTCACTTTGTTGCACAGACACGCCCGGTACACCTTTTTTCTTTCTGTTAATTTCGAGGATCTAAATACCTGATCCCTCTCTTTATACTATTTTTAATACTTACTAAAATGGTCTTATTCACTATTATCAAAAGGACAGTCGCTCAGCATTTTCATTGTCCAGGTATATCCCTAATCTCTGCAAGCGGGATAATCCACAGACAAAGACCAGGCCCAAGAGGAGAGGGAGAGGGGGAATGTGGAGAGAGACACACACAGGCAGTGTTGATTGGAAAGGGGTAGAGAAGAGAGGTTGAGACTGAAGAAAACGAAAACACAAGAGAAACAAGGAGAGACAGAACTGTTAACATTTTAAAATAACATTTATTATATTAAAAAGAAACAAAAGTGAGTTCCCCAAGAACATAAAAGTACAGAAAGGGTACAATACAAAAATGGACAGCTGGGGGTAACAGAGCGTAAGGAGGAGAAGATGGAACTTGGGAGAGGCACCACTAGGGTACTGGGACTCAAGGGATTGGACTCCGATTAAAATTGGGAATAATCCCCTGGAAGCACTGCTGGTGTCCTCCATTCTGCTGTATCCACCAATGTAAATTGTACCCCAGAGGACACTTGGTTCCACACAGAGATAGTGGAGAGTAAGAGATCTATGCTATTTAGAGTTTCTCCTCACCCCCCCCCCGCGCTCCCAGAGTTATGGAAAGAGCATAACGGAGTCAATGAAGACCTGCCGGTCCCATATAAGACTTTACCCACCATGCAAGTGAGAAGGGGATCACCTCTGTTATCCTTCACACTGCTCCAACCCAGCACCTTTTAGGTGTCCTAAAGATAGTGATACCACTGACCTCTATAACCAGCATGCACTTAACTTCTGGTAAAGTCAGATGGGTGCTGCCAGCTGGGTCATCTCTGGTGATCTGGTTTAGTAACATGACCAATTGAGTATGGGGTATGCAAAATAGCATGAGTGGGGTGGAGGAAGAGAAGGACACTCCTAAATGTCAAAGTGCTGGTTCCACAAATTTTGCAGGTGCAGGGCACCCGCTTGGATGAGCTTACCCTGACCGGGATATACCCCAGCTCTCTTTGTCGTCGTTTCAGCTTTAATTCCTAACCACGACCACCATGTTCAAGTTGTAGAACTTGGCCGCAAAAGACAGGACTTAGTCTCTGCGAGGCAGACTTTCTAGCTTCAAAACGAAGCCGGTTGCTCTGCTATTTGCAACAGAGCAACTTTTAAAAGCCCGCCTTAGCTTCATAGACACAAGTCACTTGATGGTCCTGATGGTCTGATTCTCTGCCTCGGCCATCTCCTTACATACACTCCGCTAAGCTATCCTTAGCATGGAGGTAGGAGGAGTGACCAATCAGAGCGTGGGAATCCTATCCCACTAGCCAATAGAAACAGGGGCTCGTCTCATAGCTGAAGTCAGAGGAGGGGGCGTGACAAATCATGCCTGCTCACGGGTAGAATTACGATACTACCGTAGCTCTGGCCCCAGAACTCCTGCAAACAAAATAATTGTATGCTTACCCAAATATCTCACCTAAAACTGACACACAGAAAGTCTCATGAGTCTGGGTTAAAGGGAACATGGAAAGTGGAAAAGCAGTGGTCCCTTTAACTTTTCATGCCATGATACCTGGCCCCTCTCATAATAATAATAATAAACAAAACATATGAAACAAATAATAATACAATAATATTATAGAGAAGAATATAAAAAAAAATAGAAGAAAAAAAAAATGTCTCTCACATTTATAGATGCAGTGGCCGTTATTTATACAACTCTCAAAATGGATTTTGAGATTTGTCCGTGATCCGCACAAGTTTTGCCAGGGAAGACTATAAAGGCCCATCGGATTAACATAGCAGGGTTCCTGCTGTGTGAGTCCTACCGGGGTCTGCCTCTCTGTAATAGATGCGCAGTAGGCTGGATCAGATAGGCTGGATCAGTCACTCTAACTGCGTGCCTCTCACAGGCGATCGCGGGGGTTTAATTTAATTTTAAACATTACTGTAATGTAGCAGGGGTCTCCTGAGCTGAACCACATTGATTTCAGGTCCGGGGACCCCTTACTTCCCGAGATACAGGCCCCGTTATGGGGTGCAAGTATCTCCCATGCATTGAAATGCCCCGATCACGTGATGCGAGACATTTACATGCATAGGAGATACCAGCACCCCATAACGGGGCCTGTATCGTGGGAAGCAGGGTGTCCCCGAAACTCAAATCAACAAGGTTCTTCTCCGGAGAACCCCCGCTACAATACACTAGTAATAAAATTTAAATTAAAGTCTGTAATAACCACCAAAACACAACCCACGCCCTGTACCCCCACAAAATTTTAATTTTTTATTTGTTGGCACAGGATGAATACCACAGGCTGGCGGTGGTCCCGATGGGTGTTAACAGGTCCCACAAGGAACCCTGGGGGGTACCCATTGGTGTCTGGGGGCCCTCAGGTGGTCCTTGCTAAGCTCTGTGGGCCTCCAGGGGGTCCCGCAAGCCCCAATGGGGTCCACGGTTGTCCCTGCGGGTGCCTGGGGAGTCCCTGGGTTATTCCCATGGGTGTCTGGGGGTCCTCAGGTCTGGGGTACCCACAGGCATGTACTGTGGGGCCTGCGGACACCAGTTGGGACCACCCGGGAACCCCACCAGCCTGTTGTATTAATCCTGTATGCAAAAATTAAATATGGTTTTATGTGGAGGTACAGGGGATGGGTTGTGTTTTGGTGGTTATTACATATTTTTATTTTTATTACTAGTGTATTGTAGCCGGGGGTTTACGGAGCAGAACCTTTTTGATTTGATGTCCGGGGACCCCCTTCTTCACGAGATACAGGCCCCGTTAGGGGGTGCCGGTATCTCCTATGCATGTAAATGTTGTGCGTCACGCGATCTGGACATTTCAATGCTTAGGAGATACCGGCATATAAAAGGGCCTGTATCTCAGGAAGTAGGGGTCCCTGGACCTGAAATCAATGCGGTTCATCTCCAGAGACCCCCTGCTACATTACTGTAATGTTTAAAATTTAACAAAACCCCCGCGATCGCCTGTGACAGGTGCGCAGTTGGAGTGACTGATTAAGCCTATCTCTTATTGCGCGTCTATTACAGAGAGGGGACCCCTGCTGTGCTAATCCGATTGGCCAGTATGTCTGTCCCGGCAAAACTTGTGAATACAGAGGCGGCACACTTTATTCTAACTGGGCTAGTGCCGCAAGGCGGGAGGTTTCCCGGCTTGCTCGTTTTTTTCCCTCGGCGTGCCGCGCATCATTGATGCGCGGTCACACTTCATCGGAAGCGTGCGCGCATGGCGCGCGTGCCCAGGGCTCCCTCGGGGTTCCTCTAATGTGGAGGATGGCGGTGGGGGCTCCGGGGGACCCGGTGGACCCGGAGAGGGGTGCCTCGATCGGAGGACCGATCTTCTGAGGCTCCGGCGCGCACACGGGAAACCTCGGTGCGCGCCCGGTATCTGTCGTAGAATAAACTCGGCCGCGACAGTATATCTCAACCTACACACGGCACAACGCAAAATGTACCCAGGTAAATGTTTGAATAACGGCCGCTGCTTCTGTTGGCTCCTGCCTCCACTCATTTTTTTTAATAACAGATTAATCTGCAGGCAGGTATAAGAATTTATAATGGCGAATTAATCAGTCATACTTATACATGTATTTTACAATACGACGACGCATTAGAAATAAACACATTCAGTGGAATGAATTTACGTTAAAACCCAGCACGGGGTTATTTTAAAGTCACATAACCGACCCACATAGGGGAATTTTAACAAATCCCCATGGATTGAAATGTAAACAATCTGTCTGCATATTTTACCAGCAGAAATGATTTTGACGGGAAAGCTCGGGAAGAACTGGGGATTTGGATTGGTTCGCCCATATCTAAAGTCTGGTATAGTATTTCTGTAGAGGGTTGCAAACATGGTCAGCGCTACAATACATAATTGATAAACATATATACATTTGTTAATAATGTTTCTCTTCATGCATGTTGTCACGGGAGACCAGCACTTTTAACACATTTATACCTTGGGATCATATGATTGAGTAAAGCAAGGAGATAAAATAAATTGTAATTTATTTCACGAATGGACATATACAATATGTTACACAATTACACTGAAAATACACTTTCTGGGACGGGGCCAAACGAAATAAATTGTTCCCAAAACGAAATCTTGAAAAACAAAGTCTCTAGGAGCAATTTCCCAGGAGCGGGAGTGGCTTGCAAAATGGCTTGAAACGGTCCCTGGACAGCAGCGCTACCTGCAAATGCTGTGTACTCCGACGGAGCGGCTTCTTTCGTTCTGCTTCCGCTGTAATGGCACTTGAAATCTTTATCTCTTACGGAATCTTAGATATTTCTTACGAATCTTGATGAAATCTTAGGTGAATCTTACATGAATCTGATTCCCCATATCTAACTAGTGCAGCAATCCCTATGTGGGAAAAAGTTTTCCCACCTATCCTGGAGTTGCCCATACTTTGGAAACCTGGCAGAGGGGGCTTCTCATTCTGCTAAGAGCATGCGCTAACTTAGCACCTTTGCTTCTTAGCATATGAGACCCAGGCCCTCTCCCTGGCGACACTAAGGTTGGGCTGGTCACCATTTTCAAACTGCCTGCACTTTAAACTAGGATGAGTGTACTTGAGGATCCCCTCCCCAACTAACAGTTTGGGGACACTGAGCCTTTTCAACTCCAGGCTTTTACAGACATCAGGGCACCAAGCCAGCGGGATGTCTTAGAAGTCTGGAGCTGCACATTCTTATCTGCTTTAGTGAATCACTAGACGCATGCTAAGTGGAGGCTACAATAAATGAGTATTCCCCGGTCCCCGGTGGTCTGAAGGAAATCCCAAATGTGCCTAACATGATTGATACATTATTTGAGGGGGACTTTGATTCATCAATTTTTATACAAACATAAAAATTACTCTATACAGTAGGTGTTTTTCATGTTTCTCACTGAACTACGCGTACAGCAAGTTTCAGCGCGCTAGGAGCTTTCTAACCAAAATTAGCACACAGCCACTTTTTTCTCAAGCGCTGAGTTTAAAAAATAATTTTCCTCTAGCCACCTTATACCTGATGGGAAAGACACTGAACCCCTATACTGAGTTCTGGGGGTTTTGGCATATACCGGGGGACCCTGGAATGTGATTTCCCCCTTCCCGGTCTTACTGTTCTGGTCTGTGCTGAAGCAGAGAAATCTGGCAATGAGCAGAAAAACAGAGAGGGTCACGTCTTGGTATAAATTGCACATATGTTGTGGTCACCAGGTTAATAAATGTGAGTATGAGGCAGAGTATGGTCATGAATGCTCAAAATTGCAGGTATAACATGTTGCATAATATCCTAAGGATGCAAGGAAGTCGGCAATAAAGGAAACTTTACCCTTGGAACTAAAAATCCATAAACCTTTAGAGCTAGACCTTCCACGGTACAATGTTAATCCCACAAGGGTACTCACAACCTCCGTTTGTAGAGTCCTGCTGACAGCGTGATCTCAGCCCAATGCGTAAGCAGGAAGGGTGCCTTCCAATGTAGGAAGGGAAGTGGCGGTGCACTGCGTCTCACCAATGAAATTTGCGTTCCAAATAAAGGAAGTGCGACAGATGCTGGGTCTTCGTTTCCAAAAAGCTATTTATTGAACATGTAGCAGCATACAGGTAAAAAACAAGAGCCTTGAAGGGAACCTCGGATGCATTTCGTGCAAAGTATGCACTCTTTGACAAAGTGCATACTTTGCACGAAACACGTCAGAGGTTCCCTTCAAGGCTCTTGTTTTTTTACCTGTATGCTGCTACACGTTCAATAAATAGCTTGTTGGATACGAAGACCCAGCATCTGTCGCACTTCCTTCAATTGGAATGCAAATTTCATTGTTGAGACTCGGTGCACTGCCACTTCCCTTCCTACATTGGAAGACACCCTTTCCTAAATCTGGCAATGAGGTGCAAACTGCTTTCTAGGGAGGATTTTGTCCGGTGGTCTGTGTCTTCATGTCCCCAGGAATCTGGTAGGATTCCTGAGTACATGTTTTGGGGTAACCAGCAAGTCTGGACCCCTTCTACCCAAACACACCCTGACAACACTTTACCATAAAATGATCCCTGAAACTCATGCCCTGTGAATCTCCGCTGGTTAAAACTCCTGAAAAAGTAAAACACACGCATACATCTTTATTACAATACAGAGCACATGCCATAACTGGGTTTCAAAGCTGACACTTCACACTCCCCAATATGGCTCAGGGGCACCCAGCCAGGCATAATACCTTTATTATTGGCCTGGGTACCCCCACACCGTCACACAAGTCTAATCCCCAAAAAACTCAATTGCTAATAAAGATGTATTATTGCAATTTTGCCTCTTTCAATACATAATCTACTCAGCACACAGTAAGTAATTGGTTAAATAAAAATGTCATTATGTTACAGCAGATTTAAAGATGTACTACTGAGTGTTCCTGTAAATTGATTGGCTGTATGGGAGCTTTAAAATATGTAAACATGTTAAATGTCCCTGTCTATGCAACTAACAAGCCATGTACTGTAAGATATGTTTCATATATCTCACAGACAGGATCTTATAATCCTGTTCATTAATTTTATCACTAGCATAAACTTTTAATATGCATATGATCAGTATATTGGACTTCCAGGGCATCTTAAACTGATTGTAACCTATAATTACTGTTCCAGTACTTGATTATAATAATCTGATTGCAATTATTCAGTGATTTTAATACAAGCCCCAAGCTACATAACAATAATTCAAGTGCAGCGATTGGGAACATGTTTCTGTTTGGCTGTGAAATGATGTTTTAATCCACACTAATTCAGGGATCTGGCTTTTTGTACATGCAATTAAGGTTCATTCATACATTCAAGTAGAATACATTTATTTAAACATGAATTGCAGAAATGCACAGTAGTAAGAATGGTTCATATTAAACATACATCCTGAAGTAAGCGGGCAAAAATAAATAAAAACCGTTCACTGACATAAATTGTATTTTAAAATAGGCAATATTGCAAATACACAAATCTTAAAAATTAGTAAGTATTTTTTTTTAGACAGATTGACATGGTACTGTATGCAGGCATACCCCGCATTAACATACGCAATGGGACCGGAGCATGTATGTAAAGCGAAAATGTACTTAAAGTGAAGCACTACCTTTTTCCCACTTATCGATGCATGTACTGTACTGCAATCGTCAAATACGTGCACAACTGATGTAAATAACGCATTTGTAACAGGCTCTATAGTCTCCCCGCTTGCACACAGCTTCGGTACAGGTATGGAGCTGGTATTGCTGTTCAGGACGTGCTGACATGCGCATGCGCATGCGTGAGCTGCCGTTTGCCTATTGGGCGATATGTACTTACTTGAGTTTACTTAAAGTGAGTGTCCTTAAACCGGGGTATGCCTGTACTGCACTCAGTCAATAACGTTGATCCATGGGTGCGAGTGAGACAGCTGTTCCCCACCAACATCCGCAAGAATCAGAATACAAAAAAAGAAGTCCACAGTACTCAACTGTTCCATCACATTCCAAAAATAATCGCATGGTGTACACAAAAATGACGAAGTTCTGGCTTGAAAATTGAGCAACAGGCGAGAGGAGGTGAAGAATTGGAATTTCATCATGACAATGTTACAATAACGTTAACGTGAATAACACGTATCAAAGATCACCGTAATGATGTCATGAGAATGGTGTCATCGGTCATGCAGTTGCTAGGGGACAACAGGATAAAAATGACTCATATTAAACATGCATGTAAGTGATCAGAAACCTGTTTACAAATAGCACAACATAAACAAAGCAACACATGCCTAAAATATGGTTCCTAATAGATAAGCAAAGCTTTAAAAAGTACAGGGCAATGAAAGTAACAATGTAGTATACACAGAGATTCCTGTCATTAATACAAAAAATAAATGTTGAAACTCTACACAATTAAAGAAAAATAGAAAATAGGAGAACACCACTGGACCATTAGTGTGTGTGTGTATATATATATATATATATATATATATATATATATATATATATATATATATATATATATATATATATATATATATATATATCTAGTGTATCCAAAAAGTAAACACTTTATTAACATAATAAAAACAGGAGAGAAAGAGTAAAAAGTGTGGGGGGACACGGGGGACACATCTACCTAACTTGGGACAATTATAGCAACCAAAGAGGCACAGGAAAAATAATGATATAACCACAGGATACAAAATAATACATAAAGTGATGCTAGAAGTATAGCAAAATACAATCTAGCCTGATAGCACACAGACCAGCTCAAAATGAAATGAACTGGCTTTACTGAGAGAAGCATATAGATAAGTGGGCCAAACATAAACTGGATGCACACGCATACCAAATCTTCACTAATGTAAGGAAAAGGCAATCGGCAATGCTAAGAGCAGAACTACACACCGGTGAATAATGATATTGCCTGATACACCACCAAAAGGCACATAGTAACTGCGAAATGTAAAGTCCAGTATCAAAAATCACAAAGTCCAATGGAGTAATATGGACTCCTAGTAGAAGGCTCCGCCGAAACGCGTAGGAATAGGAGCGTGGTGTCGGGACTTCTCCTCTACATTCCTATACTAGGACTCATCACAAGGTTCATCACCCCTCACTCTGTGGTGATGTATTCCGGACCATCCAGGAAATCTTATAGGACTTCCATTTACTGATGTCTTTTATCAATGAACGAATAAGGGTGGGATAATTGGCGCCATATATACTTTTGGAGTCTTTGTAATGTGTACCCCCAGATATTTAATCGCAGATCATTGCCAATTAAAATGAAAGTTGATCTCTATCAATTTCACCATTTCTCTCAGGAGGGTCACATTGAGTGCTTCTGATTTTACCTGGTTTATCTTATATCCAGATATTCTATAAAATTTTCCCAAGTCGAACAGATTTGGCAGAGACGTGAGTGGTTTGGAGATAGTCAGAAGAATATCATCCTTATTAATCACTCTAGCGGAGGGGCTCGAGTACAATGAGAGAATCGCCCTACTAAGTTTGTCTTCAAAGCCAAATGCTCCAAGCGTAGCTTCTAAATATGGTCTCCCTCTCTATCTCTCTCTCTCTCCTTCTCTCTCTCTCCTTCTCTCTCTCTAATATTTACAAGCCCATAGGAATCTTGGTTAATCCATTAACCCCTTCATTCCTTCAACTATCTCCTTCCCGTATGCACCCGATTGACATATACAATCCATTCATATAGTAGGAGAGTGGCAGTATCTCTAATTTATATACAGTATATATAATATTGTACTGTATGTAAAAAGACAATTTATTTAATATAGAGAGTGGCCACCAGGACATAAACTCACTTCAACGTATAAAAAAGCATTCATGGGAGACAATCTGTAAACCGTGAGAGACTGCAGGAGGATTTGGAGCCAGACAGTAGGTGTAGGTGTACACAGGTAAGTAACAGATACTTATCTGTGGCTGAATAGAAGATGATGATCAGAGCGTCCAGCAAGGGAGATGGTAGTGTTCACAGGCAGCTGGTGCACCATCCAGTGCTATAGGAAAGTGATCAGATGTAAGCTCACTCACTCCGTGTATCAAGCGCAGTAACGCGATCACAGCAACCAGTCCATAGAACACCTTGCTCCACTCATTGAACTCTGTTTTGCCCGGAAGTATCCTCTGCTTAAACACCTCGTGTGTAGTGTAAACTGGCAGATCTCGAGACAGCTCTCAGCAAGCGTGATGAAGTCAGTGCGTCATGACGTCTGACGCGTTTCGTCACGTGAGTGACTTCTTCCAGGGATGATAGGCTGCTGACTGCTGAAGCAATATATACCCTTATGGGCAATCAGAATGAATTGGCTAAAGCTGTAACACAGCAGCAGCTGCCTATCATGTCGTGAGGAGGTTCATCTACATGGAGCAGATACATAAACATATAGTGTACTATAGCAGTCAAAGACATAAAACAATCTATTCCATATAACAATGAACTAAATAAATGATTATCAGAAATGACAATACAATTTGCTCTAAATATAATCATAGCAAATTGTATTGTCATTTCTGATAATCTTTTTATGGTAAATTGATCAAAAAACCTGACCCCATTCACTACTATTGAGAAGTGCTATACAGAGCAGGAGCTGTGCTGCAATTGATCATGTGTGCTGTATACAGAGGTGAAAATTAAACTACAACATATACTGTACTAAGCGCTCAACCTATTAGCCTAACTTAACAATACACTATGGTGATGTATAAGTGATCTAAATGCTGAATCTTCCCTACAAGATACAGCAATACATGAATGGTGGATCCTGCAGACTGCTTTGACAGACTGAGAAAACGGCTGCCTAAGGATTTAAAAACAAAACCTATCCACAAGGAATGTACAGCAATAGCATACAAACAGAAAACAAAACAAACAATAAACAAAAAAAGTCCTTGGCGCACTATCTGGTATATAACCTGACAGGGAAATGAAGTCCAAAGTATTTGGTGAAAAGGATAATAAACCCAAAGTCCAATCGCACTCAGAGTCCTTGGTGGTGGTTGAATCAGATCTGTGATGGTATAAAAAACAAAACAACCATTGCGCAGTACTTCTGGTCAATCGTTAACTCCCCCACCGTTGCCAGCTACTTACTTAAAAATAGATATAAAAAGGCCTCAAAAGGTATCTTTAACTTCTCCCCAGTTGTCTGATTCTGGATTTGTTGTCAAGCGAGATGCCCCCTCTTCTCAGATATATGCCTCTCACCAACACAACCCAGAGTGTAGGAAAAGAATAAAGGAACCAATGGTATGATACCGTAACATTTAATATAAAAAACTACAGGGCTAAACAACAGTACACTCACATGCCATTAGTCCCTATGCACAGGATACAACGTGCCGTCCGCTTGCGTGAGAGGGTGCCGGGGGCTGCAGATGGAGGTAAGACTTGGCTTGAATCCTCGCTTCGTGGCCGCGACTCGGAGCACCTCGTCTCACTCTGATGACTTCACTGCTCGAGCGCCCCTTCTCCTCCCCACATACGCGCACGTCGTATCACAGGTGCAGAAACTCCACCCTACGCACGTTTCGTGACTGCTGACGTCACTTCTTCAGGGGTAATGGAGTATTGATGGTAATAGGTGCTATTTAAACACATTAGGGAATGCCCGCAGAGATCCCATTGGATAATTGCCCAACTAGAAACTCCTGCTCATTGCCTAACACATGGAATCAATCGGACTTAATAGACATGCTTGTTATATACATTACATATAGCAACACATAAAATCTGCATTTAACACATAACCTAGACAGCAAAGGACAAACAGTTAATGTGTATGCACTTTAAAATTTAAAAAGATAATACTGGTGGGGGTTACTAGACCTTATATTCTAAGATAAAACTACCCACTATTTGATCCGTTAGAGAACAAAGAGGAAAGGAGTTGGAAACAGAGGATTTGACAGCAAATACCCTTATATTGTAGAATTTACCTAGCCATCTATTAAAAATGATGCCAGATCAAATTCTATATTGAGACCTCTCGGGGTCAGGGTTTTGATGGTGTATATCCAGAAGCTTTCGCGTCTGGATATTAGATTCATTTTATCTCCCCCTCTCCAATTTTGTTTAGGGCATTCAATTCCCTTGCATATTAATCCTATCAGGTTTTGATCATGTTTTAATTTAAAGTGGTTGGAAACACTGTGTGTCTCCAGTCCTCTTTTTATGTTATAAACATGCTCTGCAAAGCGTCGTTTTAGTGATCTACCTGTTCGCCCTACATATTGTAGCCCACACGGGCATTCTAACAGATAGACCACGAAAGGACTCCTGCAGCTGATGAATGACCTAATCGGAAATGAAATACCAGTGACATTTGATTTAAAGTCTTTACATTTAAGACCATATCTTCAGCCTATGCATTTATTACATGTGAAAAAAACAGTGAGTTCCTTCAATCATGTGGTATTACGTGTTTTTAATTGATTGAATGGACAGCTTGGTGATAGTTTTAATTTAAGATTGTCAGCTCGTTTGAATACTATCTGTGGATGTTGAGGCAGTATTGTTTTTAATGCCATATCACCCTGTAAGATACTCCAATGCTTTTTTATTATCGCTGTGATCTTATTGTCCATTCCATTATATTTCATAATAAAAGGAATAAATTCAACCCCATCTTGTTTGTTTTTTATTTTCTTATTATCCATGATAATTAGTTCCTCTCTATTTGTATTTCTAGCTGCTTCTAGTGCCCTCATTACCTTATTATGACTATATTCCCTTTCAAAGAATTTATTTTTTAGTTCATTGGCCAGTATGTTAAATATTGCTGCCTGATAGCAGTTACGTTTCGTTCTTAGAAACTGGCCCTTGGGAATATTGTTAATCCATCTAGGATTATGGTTACTTGATGCTAACAGGTATGTATTCGCATCAACTTTTTTTATAGAAGGTCTTGGTCTCAATAGAACCCTTCTCAATAAACAAAGTTAGGTCTAGAAAGTCAATAGTGAGTGGACTGGTGTTAAATGTGAATTTCAGATTCAGATTATTATTATTAAGATACTGTTGGAATTTACCCACATTTACCTCATTTCCACCCCAGATACATAGCACATCGTCAATATAACGCTTCCATAGCACCAGGTCCGTCCCAAATGGGCTGCGGGAATGCATGAAATCCTCCTCCCACATGCCCATAAATAAGTTGGCATAACTAGGGGTGAACCTGGTGCCCATGGCAGTGCCACATACCTGGAGATAGAAATTGTTGTCATAGTTGAAGAAATTATGGGTAAGAATATATCTTATCCCTTCTAATATAAATTCTTTAAATCCTTGTTCGAGACAATCATCATGATCTAATACTCTCCTAATTGCCTCAATGCCCAAGTCATGGTTAATGACAGTGTATAGGAAGGTCACGTCACACGTGACCCATATATAATGATCCTCCCACTTAAGATCATTAACTATATTTAAAACATGGGTGGTATCTCGGAGATACGATGGTATTTGAGAGACATACCTTTGTAATGTTGAATCAATAAACTGGGATAAATTTGATGTCAACGATTTGATCCCAGATATGATTGGGCGACCGGGAGGGTTCCAAAGATCCTTATGGATCTTCGGTATAAAATAGAAGATTGGAATCCTTGGTTGATCTATATCCAAGAACTCCAATTCTCCCTTGGTGATATCAATGATATCAATGAATCCCTTTTGTAAATATTTATTTAAGTCTATCTTAAACTCAGCCGATGGATTACATGGCAGTTTTTAATATGTGGTGGGATCACTTAAGATTCTCATGGACTCTGTCTTATAATATGTCGAGTCCATGATGACAATGCCACCCCACTTGTCAGCAGATTTAATTACAATTTGTGTATTACTCTCTAGACTCTTAACAGCATCTATTTCTAGTTTACATAAATGTTGTTTCTGAAATACAAACTCACTAGTTGCCTTCTCCATGTCCTGAATAACTAATTCAGTAAATGTATCTATAAAGTTGCCTTTAATATGTTTAGGATATAAAACAGAAGGTCTTTTGAATTTATTTGGTGGAATCAACTGGATGTCACTATGATTATTGCTTGCCTGAATGGCCTCCCTACTTACAGCGTCTTTCATAAAGTACTTTTTAAGGGTTAGACGTCTCACAAATTTTTGTGTGTCTATATACAGATCGAACATTTATCCCAGTTTATCGATTCAACATTACAAAGGTATGTCTCTCAAATACCATCGTATCTCCGAGATACCACCCATGTTTTAAATATAGTTAATGATCTTAAGTGGGAGGATCATTATATATGGGTCACGTGTGACGTGACCTGCCTATACACTGTCATTAACCATGACTTGGGCATTGAGGCAATTAGGAGAATATTAGATCATGATGATAGTCTCGAACAAGGATTTAAAGAATTTATATTAGAAGGGATAAGATATATTCTTACCCATAATTTCTTCAACTATGACAACAATTTCTATCTCCAGGTATGTGGCACTGCCATGGGCACCAGGTTTGCCCCTAGTTATGCCAACTTATTTAGGGGCATGTGGGAGGAGGATTTCATCCATTCCCGCAGCCCATTTGGGACGGACCTGGTGCTATGGAAGCGTTATATTGACGATGTGCTATGTATCTGGGGTGGAAATTAGGTAAATGTGGGTAAATTCCAACAGTATCTTAATAATAATAATCAGAATCTGAAATTCACATTTAACACCAGACCACTCGCTATTAACTTTCTAGACCTAACTTTGTTTATTGAGAAGGGTTCTATTGAGACCAAGACCTTCTATAAAAAAGTTGATGCGAATACATACCTGTTAGCATCAAGTAACCATAATCCTAGATGGATTAACAATATTCCCAAGGGCCAGTTTCTAAGAACAAAACGTAACTGCTCTCAGGCAGAAATATTTAACACACAGGCCAATGAACTAAAAAATAAATTCTTTGAAAGGGAATATAGTCATAATAAGGTAATGAGGGCACTAGAAGCAGCTAGAAATACAAATAGGGAGGAACTAATTATCTGCCTCAACATCCACAGATAGTATTCAAAAGAGCTGACAATCTTAAATTAAAACTATCACCAAGCTGTCCATTCAATCAATTAAAAACACGTAATACCACATGGTTGAAGGAACTCAATGGTTTTCTCACATGTAATAAATGCATAGGCTGTAGATATGGTCTTAAATGTAAAGACTTTAAATCAAATGTCACTGGTATTTCATTTCCGATTAGGTCATTCATCAGCTGCAGGAGTCCTTTCGTCGTCTATCTGTTAGAATGCCCGTGTGGGCTACAATATGTAGGGCGAACAGGTAGACCACTGAAACGACGCTTTGCAGAGCATGTTTATAACATAAAAAGAGGACTGGAGATACACAGTGTCTCCAACCACTTTAAATTAAAACATGATCAAAACCTGATAGGATTAATATGCAAGGGAATTGAATGCCCTAAACAAAATTGGAGAGGGGGAGATAAAATGAATCTAATATCCAGACGCGAAAGCTTCTGGATATACACCCTCAAAACCCTGACCCCGAGAGATCTCAATATAGAATTTGGCATCATGTACTGCTGTGAAGCGCTATGTACATTAATGGCGCTATATAAATAAAGACATACAATACAATACAATAGATGGCTAGGTAAATTCTACAATAAAAGGGTATTTGTTGACAAATCCTCTGTTTCCAACTCCTTTCCTCTGTGTTCTCTAACGGATCAAATATTGGGTAGTTTTACCTTAGAATATAAGGTCTAGTAACCTCCACCAGTATTATCTTTTTAAACTTTAAAGTGCATACACATTAACTGTTTGTCCTTTGCTGTCTAGGTTATGTGTTAAATGCAGATTTTATGTGTTGCTATATGTAATGTATATAACAAGCATGTCTATTAAGTCCGATTGATTCCATGTGTTAGGCAATGAGCAGGAGTTTCTAGTTGGGCAATTATCCAATGGGATCTCTGCGGGTATTCCCTAATGTGTTTAAATAGCACCTATTACCATCAATACTCCATTACCCCTGAAGAAGTGACGTCAGCAGTCACGAAACGCGCGTAGGGTGGAGTTTCTGCACCTGTGATACGACGTGCGCGTATGTGGGGAGGAGAAGGGGCGCTCAAGCAGTGACGTCATCAGAGTGAGACGAGGCGCTCCGAGTCGCGGCCACGAAGCGGGGATTCAAGCCAAGTCTTACCTCCATCTGCAGCCCCCCGGCACCCTCTCACGCAAGCGGACGGCACGTTGTATCCTGTGCATAGGGACTAACGGCATGTGAGTGTACTGTTGTTTAGCCCTGTAGTTTTTTATATTAAATGTTACGGTATCATACCATTGGTTCCTTTATTCTTTTCCTACACTCCGGGTTGTGTTGGTGAGAGGCTTATATCTGAGAAGAGGGGGCATCTCGCTTGACAACAAATCCAGAATCAGACAACTGGGGAGAAGTTAAAGATACCTTTTTTTTTTCAACTTCAATTTTTTTATTGATGTTTATAAACATACATTGTATCACAGCCCATTGTGGGGTACATCAATTCTTTTTTTTTTTTTCGATAAAACACAGAATACCACATAGAACCTGACGAACATTGGGGGTTACCTAACACACCGGACATGACACACCACACGTACCTGACACAGGGCAGAGGGGGAAGTGGGAGGAGGGCAAGGGGGGTCATTCTGCGGGGTGGGTTGGCGATCGCTGAGGAGGTCCGGCTCCGAATTGAGTTCTTGTAGAATCGCATTCCGGGGGATTTTGGTTTTTTTTATTTCCTTCCCTTTTTTTTTTTTTTTTTTTTACAAGGGGATTTTAGCTTGGGCCTGGCCTATCTCTCCCCTTATTGCTGGTGGGACCGTCGTCTTCTGTCTGCCTACCTGTCCGTCACTATGTACACTACCGACACACTTTATCACACTGCGTCTAGATCCGCAAGCCGGGAGATTTCCCGGCTTGCTAGTGGCCGCCCCTCGGCATGCCGCGCGTCACCGACGCGCGGTCACGCGTCATCGGGAGCCTGCGCCCCCTGCACGCGCGTCCAGGGCTCCCCGAGGGAGCCCTGGTGTCCCGCGATCGCGGGAACGGCGGCAGGGGGTTCCGGGGGACCCGGCGGACCCGGCAGCGGTAGGGAGAGCGCCCTGATCGGAGGGCGCTCTTCCGCTGCTTCGGCGCGCACCCGTCACCCTCCGGCGCGCGCCAGGATACTGCTGCGGCCAAGAACGGGCAAATGCTCGAATAAACTTGGCCGCAGCAGTATGGTCCTGTCTTGCTACCTTCAAAGGAGAACGCATTTGTTGCTATTATTGAAATATTGTTGTAGTACTTACCCCTGGGATTTCTGTCTGGTCCAACCATGGCGACCAGACTTTTAGAAAGTTTTCGCCGGTGTCATTAACTAGACTTGTTAATTGTTCCATCCGGCAGACATGCCAAATCCGATTTCTAATTGTGGGGATGATTGGTGCTTCCTGTTGCTTCCATAATGCTGAGATCTCGCACCTAGTGGCGGTTGCCAAATGCACGATCAATTTATGCATCGCATTTGATATACCCTGGATCCGTCTGCCCAGTAGGAACAGCCACGGGTCCAGGGGGATCTCCAAACCGAGAATCCGCTGTAGCCAATCTCGAATTTGCTCCCAAATCGGGAACATCCTATTACAAGACCACAGCATGTGTCGCAGGTCCGCCACCTCCCACACTGCTTTGGGCAGAGCGGGGAGTGGCCTCTGACGAATTTAGCCAACCTTAACGGGATATAGTACCAGCGCATAAGGACTTTATATGCGTTCTCCTTTAATGTGGTGCAAATAGAGCTTTTCGCCGCTCCCTGTATGATCTTGTCCCACTCCTCGTCCTCTAACGTCTCACCTAAGTCTGCCTCCCACTGTCTAATATACGTGAGTCGGTGGTCATTGTGGGTTTTTGGACAGATCACTTCCCTGTACATTCTAGACGTTAGTCCCCTCGTGTCCGTAGCCCTAGAACACAGCTGCTCGAAATTAGTTCTTATAGGTCTAATTGGGGTTTTATTATAAAAGTCTCTGATCTGGAGGTATCTAAAAAATTCCTTATTTGATATCGCCGTTGCAGCTGTAATTTGATCAAAGGTTTGTATATATTTGTTACCCTCCAAATCCTTAAGTCGTGTAATGCCCGACTGTTCCCAAGCTAACAAATTAGTTCTATTCAGGCCCGGAGCGAAGTCTGGGTTGCCAATAATCGGTGTCATAAGTGAGTCCTTAGAGGTGAGATTACATCTGAATTTGGTGGCCTCCCATACCTTTAATGAATTGACTATGGTCTGAAGTGGCGTGCCCATCTTGTTTAGTCCTTTTTTGGGTATCCAGATCGCATTATGTATATCAATAGGTGCACAGCACAGTTTCTCTAATTCAACCCATCTCCTTAGTTGTGGGTCCATGTGCCACTGCGTAATTTGACTAAGTTGGGCCGCTTTATAGTAAGCCATCAAGCAAGGTACCGCTAGTCCTCCTTTACCGGTGGGTCTCTTTAAGATTCCCTTTGCAATTCTTGGGTTTCTCTTATTCCAAATGAATTTCATAATTTGGGACTGTAGAGAGAGGATGTCTGCTGTTACTAAGGGTATCGGTAGACTTTGGAAAAGATATAACATCCTCAGGAGAAGGTTCATTTTCACGCTATGAATCCATGAAATACTACCTTTCATCCAGGTGCGGAGATCCTCTTTCAACATCTTAATTAACCTGGGAAAATTGGCTTTGTATATTGTTTTGTAGTCCCGTGTGATATATACCCCTAAATATTTGATTGCGGAGGGTTGCCACTTAAAATTAAAGTTTATTTCTATCAATTTCTCCACCTCTTTGGGTAGGTTTATGTTGAGGGCTTCTGATTTGGCCTGATTGATTTTAAACCCCGAAATTTTGTTGAATTTACTTAATACCTCAAATACATTGGGCAGGGAAGTGAGAGGTTTTGACAACGTCAAAATGACGTCATCAGCGTACAAGGCTATTTTGTGTGTTTGGTCATCGATCGAAATTCCTGCAATATCTGGACAAAGTCTGATGTGGGCTGCCAGGGGCTCAATACACAGAGCGAACAACAGCGGGGACAACGGGCACCCCTGTCTAGTTCCACTTTTAATGTTAAATTGCTCGGAAGGGTATCCCTAATGTCTCACCTGGGCCGTTGGGCTCTCGTATTGAGCCATAATGGCTTTTAGGAGGCGTCCTTCAAAACCAAATTCCCTAAGCGTCGCTGTTAGGTAGGGCCAGTCTATTTTGTCAAAGGCTTTTTCTGCGTCCAGACTTAGCACCATGGAGTGAATATTTTTCTGCTTGGCCATATCAATCAAGTCTATTATTCAACAGTAGAAAAAAATGTGTGATGCTCTCAAGACAAATGTGTAGTTTGTGAAAATAAGCAATAAATTGGAAAACAACCTGTTCATATGTAGATGTCCTATTGGATCAGGTAATGAGCTATCCCACAAGGCAATGAGGTAAGGATAGTTACCAATTGATGATCCCTGGATATTGATTGAGGCAAAGCTGGAATGGACTCACTTGGGAAAGCAGATTCCACGATGAACAGAAAGTCCTTGTAGATATCCAGCACCTCCAGGTTGAATGTGCCTCCGTTGTGGAAATCTTCACAAAAAGGGAGAGGGAAAAGAACGGAGCACTATCTCCAGTGCTGTAAAAAACAGCCAATAAACCACAGGGTATGCGTTCCCAAAATAAAGCTATTTAATGGGTCAAAAAATCAGTAACAAAGCACACCAACTCGTTTCAGACCTTAATGGTCCTTTATCAAGGTGAATATACAAGTTCTAAAAAGAGTGTGATTTATACTTACCCCCAAGCCGTGCGGACCAGTTGCGAAGACTTCCGGGTGCGTCACGTGTCACAGGTGCTGACCCCGCGACCTGCGACGTCATCCCGTCGGCTGCTGCAGTGGGATGCATGGCTGCACCAGGCGCGTGACGTCACTACGCACAGGCTCGTGTGGGGGGAGCAGGGCGTCTGTGTAACTGTCCACAAGAACTGCCAATGCTCCTCCTCCCTCGGCCTGGAAGGTACAGCGCGTGTGACGTCACCACGTCGCGCGCGTGACGGTAACACGTCACAGTGACTCCCATTGCTAGGCAACTAGGTAAACTCGGCTCTGGGGAGGTACAAATCAATAGAAAAAAACTTTATTGACATAAACAATGACACTCTCCAAATAGCAGTGCAATAAAAACCAAAAAGGATAATAAAAAATGATTAAAACATAATGGTAACTTTTAAAAACAACATATCATGAAAGCAATTGATCAATAAATGATCAATCCATGATTGAATGACAACCTTGGAGAATGTAATTTCCATTCGATCTTTATGAATTGTATAATGTTTGTAGTGTTGGTATCAGAAACTTTTATGGATAATAATAGTATGTCTTGACATAAACAACTTAATATTACCATAGTACAGGTAAGTTCTGAACCTATTAGGGAATGAGACTGAATTTAGGATTGCAAACAAGTTACATAGCGAATAATAACCAAGCCAATAAGATTAAAGCTATAGTTAAGAAACATTGGGGGGTCTTAGCAGCAGATCCGATGTTACAATCCATCTATGAGGAGGGACCACGAATAGTTTTCAGGAAAGCCAAAACTATTGCCAACCATGTTTCTAGCAGCCTATTTGTATCTACCAAGATTCCAGCGGTTAAATTACCTAAGGGCAGCTACGTTTGCTCCAAATGTAAGATATGTAAACATATGAATAGCAAGGCAGAATTTTGTTCTAAACAAACAGGTAAAAAATATCACATAAATTCATTTATCAATTGTGATACCACTTATGTGGTGTACTTGTTAAGCTGCGGGTGCGGTAAACAATATATAGGAAGGACTATAAGAAATCTTAAGGTTCGTATCCTCGAACACTTAAGGTTGACTATAAAAAAAGATATTAACCATCCTGTATCCCAACATTTTAGTAATTGTTGCATGGGCGATTCTACCAACATGTCCTTTATGGGCATTGAGCATGTGCCGAACCCAACTAGAGGGGGCAACAGACTGAGTATTTTGAATAGAAGAGAGCTTTACTGGATATTCACTCTTCAAACCCGTATCCCGTATGGTCTAAATTCAGGGACTGGGATATATAGGTTCTCTTCTATTCGATACTTAAGTTCCGTTGGCCCACTGGAGTTGTACCCCTCTTTCAAATATATTTTGTGTTTAATATTTGTTAGTAGTACGTGCACAGATTGTGTTGCTCAGTTGGTTGCAAACCCTGGATAGCGTAATTACATATACAATATAGGGTATATAGCCTTAAAAAGATTTTATCTTTATATGTGTACTTAAATAATTATTCGCTATGTAACTTGTTTGCAATCCTAAATTCAGTCTCATTCCCTAATAGGTTCAGAACTTACCTGTACTATGGTAATATTAAGTTGTTTATGTCAAGACTTACTATTATTATCCATAAAAGTTTCTGATACCAACACTACAAACATTATACAATTCATAAAGATCGAATGGAAATTACATTCTCCAAGGTTGTCATTCAATCATGGATTGATCATTTATTGATCAATTGCTTTCATGATATGTTGTTTTTAAAAGTTACCATTATGTTTTAATCATTTTTTATTATCCTTTTTGGTTTTTATTGCACTGTTATTTGGAGAGTGTCATTGTTTATGTCAATAAAGTTTTTTTCTATTGATTTGTACCTCCCCAGAGCCGAGTTTACCTAGTTGCCTAGCAATGGGAGGCATTGTGACGTGTTCACATCACGCGCGCGACGTGGTGACGTCACACGCACTGTACCTTCCAGGCCGAGGGAGGAGGAGCATTGGCAGTTCTTGTGGACAGTTACACAGACGCCCTGCTCCCCCCACACGAGCCTGTGCGTAGTGACGTCACGTGCCTGGTGCAGCCATGCATCCCACTGCAGCAGCCGACGGGATGACGTCGCAGGTCGCGGGGTCAGCACCCGTGACACGTGACGCACCCGGAAGTCTTCGCAACTGGTCCGCGCGGCTTGGGGGTAAGTATAAATCACACTCTTTTTAGAACTTGTATATTCACCTTGATAAAGGACCATTAAGGTCTGAAACGCGTTGGTGTGCTTTGTTACTGATTTTTTGACCCATTAAATAGCTTTATTTTGGGAACGCATACCCTGTGGTTTATTGGCTGTTTTTTACAGCACTGGAGATAGTGCTCCGTTCTTTTCCCTTTCCCTTTTTGTCAAGTCTATTATTCTCCTGGTGTTGTCTGCTGCCTGCCTTCCTCCTATAAACCCTACTTGATCCGCATGAATTAACTCGGGAAGGACGCTACCCACTCTGTTAGCTATGAGTTTGGAGTAAATTTTAGTGTCGGAATTAATCAGAGATATAGGCCGGTAGCTCTTACAGTCTGCCGGGTCCTTTCCAGGTTTGTGGATTACTGATATTGCGGCTTGTAGCATTTGAGTTGGGAAGGAAGCCCCCGCTAAGATCTCGTTAAATACTCGAAGCATGTGAGGGGCTAGTAATTTCAGATTTTTTTTGTAATACAGGTTCGAGAAACCGTCTGGCCCTGGGGCTTTAGCTGGTTTGAGGTTTTTAATTACCTCTGACAGCTCTTCTAACGTGAAGTCCGCCTGTAGTGCCTCTCTCTCATCCCTGCTCAGTGTGGGTAATTTTGCCTCTTACAAAAATGTTTGTAACAACTCTTGTGTTTTGCGAGAGTGGGTGACTTTATCTCCATTATATAGTGTTTCATAGTAGGTTTTAAATTCTTCTACTATTTTCCCAGGAATTGATGTCAGTTCCCCATTCTGGGCTCGTATTGCGTTAATATGGGACTTTGGAAGCTTATTTTTTAGCTTGTTGGCAAGTAGGGTATCTGGCTTGTTAGCTTTTTCATAAAATTTGCGCTTAGACCAGGTCATTTCCTTCTCTGCGTGGGAGGAGAGCAGGAGATTGAGCTTTGTTTTAGTATCTAGTAATTGTTTCAGAATATGATCTTGCTTGTTTGCTTTATGATTGGCTGCAAAATCGGCTAATTGTTTTTCTAATTCTCTTATCTTTTTTTCTCTTTCCCTTCTCCTTTTGGCGGCCAAATTCATTAATACCCCCCTGAGGGTTGCCTTATGGGCCTCCCACAGCATGGAGTGTGTGGACACACTCCCCTCATTCTCCATAAAGTATTCTTCAATTTTGTCCCCTACCTCTTTTTCTACAGCCGGGATTTTTAACAGGATCTCATTTAGTTTCCAATTCGCTCTGGGTCTGTCTAGGAGAATTAAATTGCATCGCAGCTCTATTGATGCATGGTCAGACCATGAAATATCATGTATCTCTGACCTAGAAATCCCAGGGACCATTCTATTAGACACAAGGAAGTAATCTATCCTACTGTAACTGTTGTGTGGATTAGAGTAGAACGTGTATTCTTTTATTCCCTGGTGTTGTTCCCTCCAGATATCTAGGAGTTGACACTGTCTCATCCCATTTGATATGGTTAGTACGTCCTGTCTATGTGCTTTGTTAGTGGTAGAGCATCTGTCCAAATTGCTGTTAAACGCTCGGTTCAAGTCTCCTGCTAGAATGATGTTACCTATCTCTACTTTGTGTAACTTAGAGAAGAACCCTGTGAAGAAGTCGCTGGAAGATTCACATGGGGCATATACTGTCGCTAGCGTGATGGGGTGGGCTTGAATGGTTCCGGTCACTATTATGTACCGTCCCTCTCTGTCTGCGTATGTCTTGTCTGAAATAAATGGTATTTTATTATGAATTAAAATGGCTACCCCTCTCTTTTTGACTTGTGCCGTGGATCGGAAGCTCGTCCGGAAATCTTTATCTAGAAAGTTCGGCTGATTATTCCTAGAGAAATGTGTTTCTTGTAGGAACAATATCTCTGCTCTCTTTCGTTTATAGTCCCTGAATGCAACCCTTGTCTTAGCTGGGCTATTAAAACCCTTAACATTGTGCGATATAAAGATTATTTCCTTACTCATTTGTGGGTTTGATCTGTCGTTTTCTTATTGGCCTCGCATGCCAATTCTCCTCATCGCCTCCACTCTTCTTTCTCCATCCGATCCACCCTCCTGAGGAAACAAAAGGTGGGGAACACACAAAAGGGAGAACCTGGGGGAACATTGACACAAGAACAGATTTAACATTTATTGACATTTCTCTGTGCTTCTCCTTTCCTCCTCCTGCTCCGAGACTGCCGCCTTTGAGCTCCATCTTGATCTGCAGTGCTAGTACAGCCTTCGTGGAAAGTCTCCAGTTGTTCAGGCTCAAAGGACTTCGTTAGGTTAACGAAGGATCTCCCTTCCTGTACTTAACGCACGGCCCACACGGACGTAAGAGCAGGGCTTTGCCCTACCCCCGTCCCGCTCTACAACTTAACTTTAAAACTTAAACCATATGAGAACTTATTGATCCCCTCTTATAGTTCTTGAACCATCGACTCTCGAATCCTGGACCTTCCTCAGCAATACTTCCTTTAATTATATATATTTTTTATCTTTATATTTTATTTATCCTATCTCTTCCCCTCCTGCTTTCTCATCACCTGCATCACCCTTCTGACTACCTGCTTGATCCTTCTGTGTGTCTGTTGTCCCTCTATCTTAACTTCCCCCTTCCTTGCTTCCGCTGCTACCTCCCTTCACCACCTCCTTCTCCTAGCCTTCTTTCCTTCACCTCTCCTTTATCCCCTTGCCTCCTTATCCCTTTCATCCTCCTAACCTACCTTCCCCTTCTTGAGCCCCGTCTACTGTCCTGCCCCCTATAACCTACTTCTTTTTCCTATTATTCGCCTACCTCTGCCGTTCTCCACCCCTTCCTCCTGTCTCCGCTACCCCAACCTGCTACCCCTTCCACTACCCCTCCCGCTACCCTTTCCGCTACCCCCTCCGCTACTTTCTCTATTGTTATATTTCTTTAGAAGCGCAAAAGCCGGTCTGGCAATGCGCGGCCACCTCTCGGGTCCTTGTGTGTCTCGGCGCTTACATTCTGACGTCATCTGTGTCCATTGCATGCTGCCGAAGTTGCCCCTTCCAAGATGGCGTCCGAACTTCCGACTTGATGTGATGACGTTTTTCCACTCCGCCGCCATTTTGGATTCCAGTGTTCGCCCGGACGGAGGTGTTCGCGCTCTCTCCAGGTTCCCGCCGTCCATTACCTTCCTGCTCCTGCGGTTCAGCGTGGAACTTGCTGTGCGTCCATTTCCACCGCCATCTTTGAAGACCATGCTTTCTCCCCTTTGAGGTCCAACGATTTCAGGTACTTTTATTTCTTCCTTTTGTAGGTCTCGATGGGTGAGTCTTTGGTGACATGCAATTACTCCCTTAAAACGGGCTAATAGATTGCACGCCGTCTGGGACTGCTGGGGACATTTTTTATATTTTAGAACCGAGTAACTTTTTAACTTTGTATTTTTTTCTGTTTATTATTTTTTATGGTCTTTAGTTATCTCTTCTTGCTCTTGGTGCCTTGGGGCTTTGTGACCATACTGAGTCCAGGGCCGGTTCTTGGTGGCTCGCATGCCCGGGGGCCTCCCCGAGCCCCAGCTTGTGAAGCAAGGCTAGACCCTCTTCTGGCTCCCTGATTGTTATGGATTTGCCACCTTTTGTCACCGTCAGGCCGAAGGGAAAGGTCCAATGGTACCTCACCCCATTCTCTCTCAAGATTTTTGTTAATGGGCCTAGGCTTCTCCTCCTCGCCAATGTCACTGGGGAGAGGTCTTGGAATATAAGTAGCCGTGCCCCTTCAAACTCCACTACCGGTAGTGGCCTTGTTTTCTGGAGCACAGCCTCCTTTGTTCTGTAATAGTGCATCCACACTACAATGTCTCTTGGCTGCTCATTTTGCAGCGGTTTGGCCCTTAGCGCTCGATGACAGCGGTCCATAGCTAGTTGGCTTTGCTGTGACTCGGGCAGTATTGACTCCATCCACCGCAGAATTCATCGCAGTCCAGGACTGTCTCTGGCACTCTTCTGATCCTTAGATTATTCCTTCGATCGCGGTTCTCCGCGTCCTCCTGTCTATCGCGGATTTCATTGATTTGCGCTTGTAGGTCCCCGGACCTTTTGTCCTGCTTTTTAATGGCCTTGATGGACTGATCCATCTTCATCTCGAGGACCCCCGTCCTTTCTCCTAGGCCAGATACTTCTTTTTTGAGATCCCTCATCTCCGTTTGTAGCATGGACCGCAGGTCATTGTACTGCACCGACACACTTTATTCGAGCAAATACCCGGTATGTACCTGGCAGATACCTGGAATGCGCCGCTCCTCACCTCTGACAAGCCCCGTTGCATTTGCCTTCCCAGCCTGGGTTCATGCCTGGCTGATGGGCGGCTGATCTGTTAAATGATAATGATTAGGATTTAATAGGCTGCAATGCTTCGCGTGTCTACCAGATGGCATAAATTCATGAATTGTAATGCAGTATATATATATGTACTGTGCAGTATTGCAGCCAGCGGGAATAAAATGCTTCAATCCCTGCCGGAAAATAACTCAATGCACTCGGGCAGAAAACAGTCACAAACCTCAATACACCAGGGTATACCCGAATTCGTGGGACTAGCCGAGCTCGAATAAAGTGTGTCGCCAGTGTATAGTCTCATAAAATCACATTGCCGTACCGGTCCCATTCCTTGCTCAGAGATTTCCTCTCCTTCCCCGTCCGGCTCTGACTCTGAGCCAGCAATTGAACTCGGCGCCATTTCTGACTCCGCTCTGCTCGGCCGCGTTCTATTGAAGTATTCCGGTAATCCCTTCTTCTTTGTTCCTCGCACCCCTTTTTTGGACATCCTGCGATCTTGTTCTGTATGTCAAAGTTCTTTCTGTGTGTTTGTACTCGGTTTTATGGTTTTTTTATTAATTATTTCTTGAGCGGGACACGGAGCATGAAAGTTATACGTCCATACTCTATGTCGTCGCGCATGCGCCACCCTAAAGATACCTTTTGAGGCCTTTTTATATCTATTTTTAAGTAAGTAGCTGGCAACGGTGGGGGAGTTAACGATTGACCAGAAGTACTGCGCAATGTTGTTTTGTTTTTAATACCATCACAGATCTGATTCAACCACCACCAAGGACTCTGAGTGCGATTGGACTTTGGGTTTATTATCCTTTTCACCAAATACTTTGGACTTCATTTCCCTGTCAGGTTATATACCAGATAGTGCGCCAATGACTTTTTTTGTTTATTGTTTGTTTTGTTTTCTGTTTGTATGCTATTGCTGTATACAGAGCAGGAAATGTGCTCCATGGGTTATGGGTTTTCTTGTATAGGATTGCCCAGTTATTGTTATTGTTATGTTCCTACACAAATTTATTGGTGGCATATAAATGTATGTACCTGATGTGCGCCCATAAGGGATTTCACCAGGGGGAGCATGTAGCATAGTTCCCCTGGCTATGTGTTTCCTTACCCTAGTGCTGTAAATCCTGGTAAGGATCAGACAGTGTTAGGGTTAAATCACTCTCACATGGGCCAGCATTTGAGTTCCCCTAGCAAGGTGTTAATTTGTATTGGTTTCCAGATGCAGTCTGGAAACCGTTGGAGCATTTGCTGGAGGGCAGGGGGAGGATCCCTGGAGGAGTGCTGAGCATTTTACCCAAGCGTGGGACCCTCCCCTGGTTTAACATATGGCTTCCTATCAAATTCAGTAAGTTCCAGTTTAGCCTGCTCCTTTGGGAGTGGATAATATTTCTACCTTGCTCGATCAGGGGATCAGGGGATTAGGGGATCAATGGAGGTTGAGACTAGCCCTGGGTCCTCAAGCTCCTGGGTGCCTACTCAATGAGTGATCAACATGCAAGCTGCAAGGGAATTATTTTATGACTAATGCATGCATGAGATGGAATGATCAGGACTGGCCTGCCAATAAATGGTTGAACTGTTTCCTTGCCTGGAGTGTGAGTTTATGGAAGGGCTCCTGTGGAGAATACCTCTGCCCCTGGCAGAGCTCTGTTTGCATAATGGAGGCGCTGCACCAATGAACCAAAAGCCTGTCCTGTTGCCTACTCCCTCTATCATCTGCGGAGACTCAGACCTCCTGAGAGTTCTTAAGTAAACTTACACCTCCTTAGAGCTACCGTCCAGCTATCAAGTTTGATTTTGTTCCCAGTAAGTCACCCATGGATCCCAGATTGTCAGGAATTTGTTGTATCTGTCTTGAAATATGCTAGAGACTTTTTCTATGATCATTATGTAGTTTAGCTTGTGTACAACTACTATGATAATTGGGGGTTCAGTCTGTTTCCAGTGTCTTGCAATCACTGCTTTGGCTGTCAACAGAATCTGAGTTATCAAAAGATCAACAGGTATGTTCCTTTCCAGATCCTCCCCAGGCCTCTGTATTAGCACTGTCTCCATGTTCCATGTAGATCTATTCCCTTTACTTTTTAAATTAATTTTCTGACATTAACCAAGAATTATGCAATCTTGTGACATAACCACCAAATATGTTTAAATGTGCCTCTTTGGCCACAGTTACACCAACATAGGGGGCTGTTGGGAAGAATGAATGGAGGCAGGCTGGGGTAAAATACCATCTATGTAGTTTTGAGATTAATTTCTCTAACTGGTGAACCTCTAGATGTTCTGGCTATTCTGTTGATGATGTCTTCCCATTCTCCGTCCTCCAGGGGACTGCCTATACTGTATCTTTTTCCCTCTCTTAAACATTTTTATTTGTTTGTTCTTTGGTTTGTAATAATAGAATTTGTTATAGTTGAGCAATTGTACCTTTATGATATTCTCTAGTCATGTATAGGTTCTTGAAGGTGGTTAGAGGCCTATTTACACTTCCTTTTGTCTGGATCAAAGAGATGTAGTGTCTCAGCTGTATATATTGATGTGTGTGTTTGGTAGGTCAAATTCTTTACTTTAATCTAGAAATATCTTCGTTTTATCTGTCTTGTGTATATCTTTGAGAGCTATTAGTCTTTTCCCTTCCCAAATCTTGTATATATTTGAGTGGTAGGCTGTGGCAAAGTTAGGATTAGATCTAATTGGTGTCAGAAGTGAGGGGGTAGACGAGACACATGTATATCTTATATTTTAAGAGAGTGCGCTATAACTGGTTGGCTCCCGGTTTGTAAGTTCCTGTGCTCTTTTTTTAGCCACAGGAGAGTCACCATATCTGTGGACTGCACCTCTGATCTTTCTATGTCTACCCATGGTTTGGTGTCTATCTTCGCAGACCAGTATATTAATGGGCTCAGTCTGGTTGCTTCATAATATTTTATCAGATCCGGTTAAGCCAGCCCCCCAAATGTCATTGGTAATGTCATTGTCCTTTTCTTGATTCTAGGTTTTCTCCCATTCCAAATAAAATGTGTTATTTCTTTCTCCATACCTATAATTTCTTTTAGTGGTACCATTACCAGTAAGACCTGGGACAGGTACAACAATATACTGTAGGGAGCAGATTCATTTTAACTGATGTTATTTATTTATTTATAAAATGTTTTACCAGGAAGTAATACATTGAGAGTTACCTCTCGTTTTCAAGTATGTCCTGGACATAGAGTTAAGATGACACATAATACATGGTTACAAACACAGTTACATAAGTGAACAGGGTATACATTAAATACAAGACATAGCATGCACTGTTAGAAATAATATATATTATAGGCGTATGTAACAGTTCCAGACCAGATTAAAATGTGAAACAGCTTTAGTTTTCATTCTCCCTGACCATGAGATCTGATACCCGTTCCATAACTTTAAATCTTTTTAAAAAAAAAAAAAAAGTCCATGATAGTTTGCCTCATAGTCCTCCATATGTTTTAGTGACATTTACTCCCAAGTCTTTGATCTTATCTATTTTCCATTTAATTGGGAAAAAAATTTCAACTCGACCTCTACCTCATTATATCTAAGCCTAGCGCTTCCGATTTTACGTGATTTATTTGGAAATTTGACAGTTTGCTGAATTCATCCAGTATATTAAATAGATTTTGCAAGGATGTTTTTGGGCTAGTCAGCGAAAGCAAGACATCATTGGCAAACAGGGATACCTTGTATTCCCTGTCTCCTATAGAGACCCACCTTATCTTATGGTATAATCTAACTTTGGGTGCTAGGGCCTCTATACAAAGTGCAAAAAGCAAGGGGGACCGTGGACACCCTTGACGCGTTCCATTTGTAATTTGGAATGGTGTCTATGTATAGATTAAAGTGTGGACGGTGGCTGATGGGCAAGAGTATAAAGCTTTTATACCATTCATAAATCTATTGTGCATGCCCACCTGATACATAAATGGCCACGCAACTCTGGTTGAAAACTTTCTCAGCGTCTAGCCACAAGATCAGAGTTGGTCTTTGGTTCGAATTGCTATTAAGTATACAGTATGTGACAGGGTGAAGTAACTTGCTGATGAATATGCCTGGGAAACATACCTGTGACTGCTGAAACCAGCAGTCAGAAGTTAACCCAGTTAGATCTACCAGAGCAATTAGGGCTGAATTAGCACAGCTGTCAGGCAGCTTGATAAGAAGGCTACTGCTGGTAGTAGCTGGGTCTGTCATACACCAGAGCTGTTCTGTCCAGGCTGCATGAGCCTTAATTATTGCATGGATTCTCACTTAGGACAGGAGTCCCCACCAAACCAGATAAGACATTGTTCTTTCTGTATATATAAGAATCTGTCATTTAAAGTTGGTAACCGGTTTAGTTGGCCAACTCGCAGTTAGCATTATATTGTATAGTTAGCCTCCCTATCGTGGAGTAGATGTTCTTTTTATGTTTTGTGGTTGCCTTAGAAGGACAGCGTGCCTAATGTTTACTGTGGAAAATTAAACCACTGAAGTTGAAAGCCTTTCCCACTGTTTGGGACTCTTACTGACCACATCGTGAGGCCGTCCTGCCACAGGTGGTGTCAGAAATGGGATGATTGCATGGCACCTGCATCCAAAGGGCCACACAATAAAAAGAAATGGAGGAAATATTTTCTCAGTTCCTGCATCATCAAGCCCAGCGAGATGAGATGCAGGCCTAACGAGAGGAGAACAAGACTCAACAAACAGAAAAGCTCCAGCCAAATTGTGGCTTTAGTTTCAGCCTCAGTCAAACCAGAGATTCTAAATAACACACCAGTAATACTGCCTAAAATGAAGTCAACAGAAGACCCAGATGCATTTCTCTTCACTTTTGAAGGGGTAGCCACAGCCCAGGGTTAGACAGTTGAACTCAGGATAATGACTCTGACTCCACTCCTCATAGGAGAAGCTCTGGCAGCCTACCAGGCTCTTTGGCAGACGAGGCCATGGACTATCAGTGACTAAAGGCTGCCATTCTGGATCACCTAGGCCTCACCCCAGAGACCTACTGGCAGTGGTTCCGGACAGTCAAATACACAGAGACATACCCCGGGTCATAACTCACCGCTTAGTGGACTTATGTAACAGGTGGATATAACCAGAGCAGCATACCGAGGCAGAGATCCTTTAACAGTTTGTGCTCGAACAGTTCATACAGATACTGGCCCCCTCCTCCCACTCCTGGGTAAAAAGAAGTGCTGTAACTTCCCTAGATTCAGCAGTCCACTTGGTGGAAAACTTTCTTGTGGACAACAGCCAAGAGGGTAGCTGGGATAGGCCCGCGCAAACACCCACCGGCTCGAGATGTCCAGTCAACCCAGTCAAAATACTTTTTCCCATCTCGGAGGGGTCCTGGTACAAACACTCGCAGAGATGCCATCCTGGATCTGAGGCCATTGGATCACCAAAGCAGAGTGGTCTGAACACCAATCTCCATCGAGAGGCCAGGCTAACGACTGAGTTTGCTGACTCAGGAGAGGATGAGATGGACTGTTCCAATGGCAGAAACACTGCCACGGCTTCTTTCCGAAGGGACCACGATCCGTAGTTGGTCCCAGCATCGGTGGTTGGAAAAACCGTAAAGGCCCTGGTAGACTCGGAATCTGGAAAAACCCTAATCCTAGAGGGCCTACTCCCAAACAACTGACTATCCTATGACTCTCCATAGAATATCGAATGTATCCATGAGGATACAAAGAAATACCAGATGGCGAACATCCTCCTCCGCATCAACGATCAAGAGGCTAAACTACTAGTAGGAGTTGTTCTCTGGCTACCTGCCCCTGTTTTTTTTGGCCAAGACTGACCCTACTTCGGAACATTATTGGCCCCTACACATGAGTAGCCTACTTCTCCGGTACCAGAGAAGATCGGCGACTTGTTCCGCTTTTCCACACAGCCAAATGACAGCCAAATGACATCCAATCTTGGTAAAAATGAAACAAATTCCCAAGCAAACTCCAAATAGACAGATCAATTTATTGTAGGCTCAATAGCAATAGGACTAAATGAACTCACCTACGCGTTTCATGCCGAGGCACTTTATCAATATATATATTGTTGTGTCGTGTGTGTTATCAGTTGTGCTTAGAAAATATCGTTATACCATATCCTGGTGTGTGTTACTGAGTATATTGTCCTGTGATGGGGTTATCCGACACTGTTAGGATTCTGTGCAGGTGGAGGTGCTGTTACCAGATGGATCAGGTACACCCCAGGCTCCCAGCAGCGGAGGCTCAGACCTCCTGTGAGACACAGGTAACGCACCACACACACAGTAGCTGCCATATCTCCCAAGGGGTTGGAGAAAGTATGCTACATTTATATTATCAAAACAACGTCCATGTGATATAGAATTAATGCGTGATGGGGGTTGTGGTCAGTAGCACAGCATACCACATTACTCACCATCAATTAGATAATTGGTTTGAAGATTAAACCAAATACTGCTCAATATTTACACAAAGGAGTATATACCATTGGAGTCTAGCAGGCTAACTAGATATAAAAGCCATGTTTGTCATGGCACAGCTCTAACATCACTGCATATTTTTACTCCTAATCTGTATGGTATATATAGATGATAACATAACTAGGGGGAGGGAGGAGAAAGATAAACATCCTTTTGTAGGGTGCACTCTTAAATAAACCCAAATGCGAAGATGTACATTAAATTCTATGCTATTAATTAAACAGATTGGTCTAGAGTTGGGTAATTTGATCTGTGTTCAAGAACTATTACCTTGATGTATAGAGTATTTGCAGGATCGTAGAAATGTTTTAAAATAAACTTGTATACATCTTGTAATAGATAAATACATTCAAATTTAAAAACAGTAAAAAGAGAGGGTGATAAAACGAAATAAACGATTACAACACACACTGCAAAAAGCCTATGTAGAGAATCCTATGATCTGAGCTACACTGACTGAATAGCACTGGGACCGATCTCCTTAGCTATTCTTTCTTGCAATATAAGATATGCAGTATATTACTGTTCTAACGAGTCAGCCCTAAAGAGCAGGTTCTATCTATGTCAGAACCTACTGTAACTGTAGCTTTTAGATGCTGATATAAGCCCTGAAGGGAGAAACTTAATAGCAATTAAATATGGAAAAAAAGATGGCGCTGGATTGACTTGTAACAATCGTAGAGTTGGTATTATACTCACTATATAGGAGGAAGTGACGCCTGCTGCTGGAGTATATAGCAGGGAATCTTCAATTCCCCTATGTATACAGAAAGGAAAAAAAGTTATATATTCTCCTGCGCACGGAATCAGTTAAAAAAGAACCATAGTTCTTAGAGGTCAAGAGAGACCACATTCTAAATGTGTGCGATATAAATATACTTTTAATAATATCAAAATCCTAATAGTTCTGAAAATAAAATACAAAAATATGAAATATCCCAGCTGGGGGTAAACTAAACCAAATAGCATTTAAACTCATAAAACTTAAAATCTTAATCAAAAATTGCCCTAATAGGGGCCTGTTAAAACAGACACTTGTTACTTGCGAAATGATTGTGTATACATATGTTGTATTTGCATATACATGGGTAACAGTCTTAAAGATCTTCTAAAGTCCACAGTATATAACAGATACATCCACTTAGAACTACTTGTTAGAACATTCAAAAATGATGAGTTCTTTCGTGTACACTGGCGACACGTTTTATTGAAGCACGGCTAGCACCGCAAGCCGGGGGATGACCCGGCATGCTAGCCGCACTCCCTCGGCGTGCCGTGCGTCATCGACGCGCGGTCACGTGTCATCGGGAGCCTGCGCCCCCTGCACGCGCGTCCAGGGCTCCCCGAGGGAGCCTTGGTGTCCCGCGATGTGGGGGACAGCGGCAGGGCGTTCCGGGGGACCCGGCGGACCCGGCAGCGGGAGGGAGAAAGCCCCGATCGGAGGGCGCTCTTCCGCAGCTTCGGCGCGCGCCCGGCACCCTCCGGCGCGCGCAGGTTACTGCTGCGGCCGAGAACGGGCAAATGCTCGAAAAAAACTCGGCCGCAGCAGTATATCACAGTGTTGGTTGAAACACTTTGGGCCTCATTCAGAGAGGGTTGATAAAAAATATCGCATGGGCATTTAAAATGCCTTTTTTATGGGTGTTGCTATCACAGTATTCAGAAAGGCTCGATTACCAGTGATAGCAAAATTCCCAAAACGGGCGAGTTGCTGCCAGTGAGAGCATCGAGCCTCTGTAAAGGCCTAAACCGGCGATTCATTTCTGCTGCAGAGAGAGCGACTCTGAGAGATCCGCCTCTCCCAGCTGAAATGTCGCCCGAAAATAATTTATTAAAATATATATTTCTTTCATAGTGTAGATGTGAGGGGGTCTCCGGAGCTGAACCGCATTGGTTTCAGGTCTGCTTCCCGAGATACAGGCACCTTTATGGGGTGCCGGTATCTCCTATGCAAGGAAATGTCCTGGTCACGTGACGCGGGACATTTCAATGCAGACGGATACCGGCACCCCATAAAGGGGCCTGTATCTCGGGAAGAAAGGGGTTCCCGGACATAAAACCAACGTGGTTCAGCTCCGGGGACCCCCTGCACATCTACAGTATAAAAGAAATGTATATTAATAAATATTTTAATTAACATCAATACACGCCCCCCGCCCCCCTCCGCCCAAACCCATACAGTACAGTAATGGGCAAAATAACTATTATCCAGATATGGATAATAGATTATTTGCCCATTATTAAACACTGCATTAGCATACAAAAATAAAGTAAATAAATACAGTTATACTTACCTCAACAGCAGGTCCCTCTGTCCTCCGTAGAAAGAAAGCATATATACATAATAAAGACATTCTAATGGCCCCTAACCCCTTAATCACCTTAGCGGTTACTAACCACTATAGTCATTAATGGGTTAACCCACCCTGACCCGATACAAACCCGGGAGGCCTAAGCACCCACCCCTGACTGACTATACCCACCCTGCACCCATTGAGTAGTATAGTGGTACATCATACCCATATAATAATAATATGGGCATGATAAGCCTCTATAGCACTCAATGGGCACCCTAATTAAAATACAGTAATACACAAGACACACAATAATAAAACATAACTAAACTATAAAAAAACACACTAAAACGTCACTAAATCCAAGATGGCTGCTGTGTCACAAGGTATTTCAGCCAATCAGAGTGTGGAATTGGTTCCCACGATCTGATTGGCTGAAATACCATGTGACGCCTGCTTCGTGACGTCATCTTAAAGGCAAATGAAGCACAGCCATTCTGATTGGCTGGCATCATTCCCTTTAAGTGACGTCATGTCAACAAAAAAAATTAAAGTTGGAACATGTTTTAACAGCCAATCAGGTGGCTGTTAACCATTTGGAGGCTAAATGTGACGTCACAAACTCTATTAAGGCTGTGACGCCTCATTTGAGCCCAAGAAGATGACGAGACAACATCGGTTGGGATCTACCATGGGGCTTTTTGGATTACAACAAGAAGATAGAAGATAAAGAAGATCAAGAAATGGTGACAGATGAAGATAGAAGAAGGTGATTAAAGAAAGAAAAAAGAAGATTTGGGTACCTGATCCGGATCTTCATGGCGGATGGCATCGGATGCTGTTGGAGGGCTTCAAGATACGTGAGCTTCCTGTTACCCCGGGAGTCGGAGGGCCACCGCTTCTAATGGTAAGTAATATATTGTATGTTTGTAAATGTCTCTTTTTACAGGTTTATTCATTGGATGTGTGTTTTGATTTTTTGGGGGAGACACATTGACTGATAATATATTAATCTGTACCACTTTAGGGTACAGATTAATACATTATTATGACAATATTTGGGGGGCATTTCTCGCTTGATATTGCTGTTGCTTTTTTTCATTTCAGTTTATTATGTAGATGTGATTGTTTGTTTTTTTCCAGCTTAATGCTAATAAAAGGTTTGCGATTGGTGTTCGTTTGTAGTTAATGTTGTATTATGTTAGCTAATGCGTTTTATGGTTCTTTCAGAGATTGTTTGAATGTATTTCTTTGTCTTTTAATGTTTACATTCATTAATGTTGTAGTAATTAATTGTTATGATTGGTTAGTGTTACTATTCATTTTGATTTGGTTTAGGAATTAT
This sequence comes from Ascaphus truei, assembly GCF_040206685.1. Lineage (NCBI taxonomy): Eukaryota > Metazoa > Chordata > Amphibia > Anura > Ascaphidae > Ascaphus > Ascaphus truei. The sequence continues at coordinate 107,033,010 of NC_134483.1, read as the reverse complement.
TTGTTTTGATTGGTTAATGGTTTAATTAATTCATTGTTGATGTTGATATTGCTTGTATTGAATGTATTAGCTGGCTACTGTTTTTATTTAGTGAAGTGTGGTTTTTTGGAGTTTACTTATGTTTTATTATTGTGTGTCTTGTGTATTACTGTATTGTAATTAGGGTGCCCATTGAGTGCTATAGAGGCTTATCATGCCCATATTATTATTATATGGGTTTGATGTACCACTTTACTACTCAATGGATACAGGGTGGGTATAGTCAGTCCGGGGTGGGTGCTTAGGCTTCATGGATGGGTGAAGGGGGTATTAACCCTAAGGATGGGTGTCTAGACCTTGCGGGTGGGTAGCGGTTGGGTTAACCCCTTTATTACCTTAGCGGTATTAATCGCTAAGGTAATGAAGGGGTTAAGTCCACCCGCATCCCCCCCCCCCGCAAGGCTTAAACAGCCACAAAGGGCTAAATTCCCCCTTCACCCACCCTCGCTAGCCACTGTAAGCCTGGCATGGTTGTTTAAACCCCCTCATTGCCTTAGCGGTTAGCCACTAAGGTAATGAAGTTGCTGTAAATGCATTTTTCCTGCCTCGGATGCATGCCGGGGGCCTCCAGTGCTGGTTTTAATGGGTATCAGCTCCGGAGACCCCCGGCATCAATCCCAGGCAGGAAAAGGGCCTGATTTTTTCTAAGTCCCAACACATCGCAGCTCATCGAGGCCATCTCCCCACCAATTTACCCAAATTTTGTGATGTATTGGATTTGGGGAGAACACCTTTTAGGGCTGGGATAGGCCACGACAGCCGACTCGCGGGTATCTGAATCGCGGGAGTTTATGATCCTTCAGAAAATGGTCGATATTGCCGATTTTCTTTTGGTGATAAAATTTTGCGTCGATACAGGCCGTTATCGAGCACTTATCGAGGCTTTCTGAATACGAGTAGCCATTTTGGTCGATAAGTGCTCGATAAGGGCCTTATCGAGGCTTTCTGAATGAGGCCCTTTGAGTTTTCTGTTGATTTGGTTAGTATAAGTGATATGGAGAACGGCAACTTCTGGTGTCTGTGATATTTGCTGGCTGGGCAAGAGGAAAGAGATGTCAAATAAGCCATAGATCTCCTGAAGAGACTTCGTGCACCCTGTTTACAGCCCTCACAGAATGAAGATGTATTGAGGTGTGTGTTTGGCAAGACTGGTGAGTAGCCTTTTACCTAGAGCTTACACAGCTCTTAACACATTATTCCCTGTCTCCGCTGATAGTACAGATATGGGCGCTTTACCTCTTCACTTTGCTGCTCCTAGCTTTAATATGTAATTGCTGCCGGGATCTTGAGGGTTACTGTGACTCACTTGCTGTCTCACTTCCCCCTCCACTGCTTGCCGGAGCGTTATTGGACCGCAGTCTTCTCCATGGTGTCAGGGTGCATCTGCAGCTTCCGAGTCTTGCATGTGATACCTGCGTCTCACGTCTCCTGCCACAGCCGTTCATCCGGTGTTGGCGCCAACAAGATTTTTTTGAATATTCCTCCTCTCACTTCTACAAATGTAGCGCTTCTCCCACTGGTTGTAGATGCTCGAAAAATTAACCCTACGCATTTCTCCTATCCAAGGGCTTCGTCAGGGGTTGTAATTACATGTTCTAGCGGCTCCTCTTTATAGGGTCCATTTTGAGTATACACCCATATTTAAAACAAGCTAAGATTTATTAATTAGCTTGATTGATGGACACAGTATATGCACATGGTGTAATAACAGAGAACATCTAAACAGCATATTAGCTTCAAACTGCAGTATGTAGTAGGATTATGATGTTTAATCTACTCCATGGTTTTATTTGTGTTATTTATGATGTCTGCTAATTGAAAGTGATCAACAATATCCATAACTATACATGTTATTTCTAGCAATGGCAGTGTTATAATTGTTATCAAAATTTCAGCGAAAAAGAACTACACATTTTATTTCTCATTCTGCTTTTATGAAACAGTTATAACTCTGTATTTAAAAGGAGAATATGGTGTTTTATTTCTTTAAAAAAGGAACAAAGGAAGAAAAATTACATAAAAATAAAATAAATAAATTTAAATAAAATTAGAGGGATTACTATTACATGTAGAACTCCTTCCTATATTTCAATCTAAAAATGCATTCTAACCTACAAGAAAAAGAGGAATTTGATGAAAAAATTATTTTTAATGAAACAATGTCTGGACTATGTAGACAGATATACTTGGAGACAGATATACTTTGAACACAGATAGGGCAGATGAAAGAAAACATTATTGTAAAGTTAATGCAAACTCTATGAACACCCACCCATTGGTGGATATTTACAGAAAGGAGTTTAAGTCTATCTCTATGTTATGTCCCAGTGGATTTAGTGTTTTTAATGTATAAATCCAGTGGGTTTCACGCCGAGATATTTTGTTGACATAATTTCCCCCCCTCCAGTTTTTGTGAACTAATTCTATCCCACAAAAAAACAAGTCCTTAGGGTTGCATTGATGTACTGCTTTATAGTGACTGGATAGACTGTGTGTTTCCACCCCTTTTTCTATGTTGCATACATGTTCAGCCATTCTTATTTTTAATGACATTTTTGTGCGGCCAATATATTGGATCCCACACCCACATGCTATGAGGTAGACCACCCCTACACTGTTGCAGGACATATTCTCCTTTATCTTATATGTTTCCCCTGTTGTTTTGGAGACAAATTCTTTAATTTTTCTTGGCTGTGATGCATTACAGTGACAGGCTCTGCACGCTGTGCACCTATAGAAACCCTTGTTGTCTCTTTCTAACCACATTTCCTCTTTTTCAGGAAACTTGGTACTAACTACTGTTTGAGATCGCGTGCCTTGGAAAAAATAAATTTCGGCCTGTCTGAGAGGATTGGCTCAAGGATTCTATCTGCTTCCAAAGTGTTTTTTCAGAACTTGTTCAATCTATTTTGATTTTGTAAAAAAAGAAAAACCGGCGTCAAAAAATAAGAGTCAATAAATTCCAAACCATAAAGGTGAAGTCCAATTGGAAGTCCTTAGATGAACAAAGGAATTGTGCTGACAACTCTCCTCCCAGACCGTGCAATGGAGAAAGAAAAAGAGAAAGAAAACAGATTAAGGTGCAGTATGCCAAATACTGTTGACTAATAAAACACTACCAACTAACAACACATAACGCACAAGACAGACAACACACCAACACTAGCAAGGCTAAAAAGTAAGATTAAAAAGCTATTTATTAACACAACTAATGTGGGTGACGGAGGTGGGATATCCAGAGGGGTAAAACAGGAATCCTACTTACAGGACCCCGGTTGGGTATAGGCAGTTTGCACAGAATTGATGGTGAAGTCCTCCAAAGATGGCGACCGGAGCTCCCTCATGGGCGTCCCCACGTGATGTGGGTGGGAGATGAATCACTCGAATTGCAGGGCTTTCCGGCGGATATGACGTCACGCCCCTCACTGCTCCTAACGCAACGCGATGTGATGCTCCCAATGTGAGTGTCCTGTCGCACCGCTCTGCTCTGCCCCTACGGCTCCACCGGCTGTGACTCCACACACGATTCCCCAATGTCCTCCGCAACCACAAAAAGCTTTTAAAATGAACAAGAACTTCCCGACGCGTTTCGTGTGCATGCGTGCACTTCTTCAAAGGATGTGCTCCACCTTGTCTCTTAATGGTATAAATACACTTGGTCATTGATGGCAATAGGCTAATTACATAATTGAAAAAGCATTAACCCTATAATTGCCATAACCACGGTGGGCACAAGACAAGCCTAGCTAAACACTAAACAAACAAACCTACACAAAAAACAAATAAATACCTTAATACTTTATAACATTAAAATATTAAAAAGTTATTAAAACATAAATACTGAACGCTGAATAGACATTAAAATGATCTCATTAGAATACATCACAGAAAGGCTTTGAGTTCAAAATCTATATTTAGCCCTCTTGGAGACAGTGTTTTTAAGTCATAGATCCAGTATGCTTCGCGCATACTGGCCTGTTGTAATCTATTCCCACCTCTCAGGTTGGCCTGGACTGCCTCGACTGCCAGACACCGCAAACCTTTGGGATTTTTGTCATGACATAAAAGAAAATGATGATTTTGATTTGCTACTATATTTTGTAATAAATGTAATGAAGGAATCTGAGTTGTTCAATGTTTGTTGCTCTTTTTCTTTATACAGGAGCATACTTGATCTATCGGTCTGAGAGACCTTTTTAAATGCTGTTTCTACTGTCTCTTTTTTATATTTGCGCTCTATGAATTTATTGTTAAGAGAGGATGATTGGGCAATTAAATCGTCATTGTTTGAACAATTCCGTTTGAGCCTTCTAAATTCGCCATATGGAATATGGTCAAGCCATTGTTGCTTGTGTTCGCTAGGTGCTAACAAATAATTGTTGCAACTCACGGGTTTGAAATGACTTTTGTATGAATATTTCCATCTTCTATCGTTATCAAAAGATCCAAAAATTCTATAGCTACTTTGTTATAGGTATGAGTAAAGCGTAAATTTATATGATTGTTGTTAATGTATTCCAAAAAATTATTCAGGGTTTCTTCTGATCCCTTCCAAATAATAACCACGTCATCGATATATCTGCGCCAGAGCACAAGATTTGCGCCGAAGATGTTGTTTGACCATATAAATTGGTCTTCCCCCAAACCCATAAATAGTTTGACGTAACTCGGCGCGAATTTTGTGCCCATGGCAGTACCCATTGTTTGCAAATAGTGTTCACCATTGAACCAGAAGGAATTATGTCCTAGGATGAATCTGATTCCCTCCACAAGGAATTCAATTTGGGATTCTTTAAGATCTCCACACTTGGCAAGCTCATGTTGGATGGTGTCACATCACTGCACATGATCAATACATGTACATGTACATGTGACGCCATCCAATATGTAAATAAAATGTGTAATTCTTTTTCTCTGAAATTTTGATAACAATTATAACACTGCCATTGCTAGAAATAACATGTATAGTCATGGATATTGTTGATCACTTTCAATTAGCAGACATCATAAATAACACAAATAAAACCATGGAGTAGATTAAACATCATAATCCTACTACATACTGCAGTTTGAAGCTAATATTCTGTTTAGATGTTCTCTGTTATTACACCATGTGCATATACTGTGTCCATCAATCAAGCTAATTAATAAATCTTAGCTTGTTTTAAATATGGGTGTATACTCAAAATGGACTCTATAAAGAGGAGCCACTAGAACAGGGGTGGGCAACCTATTTTTCAATGTAGCCACAATTGTGGTGAATTAGAAATGAATATAGCTACAATGTGTTAAAATTGAGGTATTGTGTTGCGCATGCGAAAAATTTGTTATTTCTCCTCCACTCGTCCCCTCAGCACTAGTGCCGCCGCCGGCGTACTCGCACTTGCCGGTAGGGGGGAGGGGGAAAGGGGCGCGAGGGGACTCTCACTTGCCACCACGCTTCCCATTACAATGGGAAACAACTAGTAGTTACTCAATTCGCCACACTTTGACTGCCAATTATCTAGTTCAATTTATTAGGGGGCTCTGAATAGGGAAGTGCGTGTCAACCAAGTGTTTTCTTTACCCTGTGCATATCTTGTCCTTATCAGAGAGATGATAAAGATAAGGGGAGAGGGGGCTGTGTGTGACTGCAAGTACTTGCTGTGCACACAGTAACAACAGACAAAGGGGAAAGGAAATCAACCCCAACCCCAAGTATTAGCTCATAATGTTTTTAAATTAATCCTTATTGGTGTCAGATTTGGGTAAAAAAACAACATCAATCACCTAGGTTTAACCCTTTAAACATGAAACTGGAAAGTTATAATAAACCTGAGGGAATAGTGACGTTTATACACTCACATAGCTAGATACACAGGCTCACACATAACTAGAGGGCATTTTCACACACAGCAAGCCACAGTGTGAGAGAGAGCGTGTGTGTGTGTGTGTGTGTGTGTGTGTGTGTGTGTGTGTGTGTGTGTGTGTGTGTGTGTGTGTGTGTGTGTGTGTGTGTGTGTGTGTGTGTGTGTGTATGTATACACACACAGAAGCACAGTGTTGGCTACTATATTTTTGAGCTCCATTGGTCAGTCTGGCCAGGGGCTCCGAGCCTCGTGCGGCCACTCACTCTCTCCCAGAGTACCAGATCCCTGCTGCCAATGACAAGCCCCGCCTGCACCACCCAATCAGCGCTCCCCAGCGCCCCTGGACTTGCACCCGGTTGGCTGGTGTTTTCGAATAGCACACAATTTCCTGTCCCCGCAGCCCCGATTACCTTCAGTGCTGGGTGAGGGCGAAAGGCGAAGCTCGCAGGGCTCGCTTGCTGATTGGAAGGGGAGTTAGGTAGGTGGGCTGATGGCTCAAATGTGGAATCTGATTGGCGCTTCAGGATTTCATTATACGCCCTCCTCACTCTGTGTCCTGAACCTATGCAACGGCCATGTTGTGGTTGGCATCGCGCTGAGTTGGAATGGCAGCGCTGAACAAGCGCTTGGCTGGAAGAGTCGCGCATGCGGGGGGGAGTCGCTCTTGACACACTTCAACACACTTTGACTGTCAATTCGTCACAAGTGGCGAATGGCGACAGGGTTGCTCACCCTGGCACTAGAACATGTAATTACAACCCCTGACGAAGCCCTTGGATGGGAGAAACGCGTATGGTTAATTTTTCAAGCATCTACAACCAGTGGGAGAAGAGCTACATGCATAGAAGTGAGAGGAGGAATATTAAAAAAAATCTTGTTGGCGCCAACACCGGATGAGCGGCTGTGGCAGGAGACGTCAGACGCAGGCATCACACGCAAGACGCGGAAGCTGCAGATGCACCCTGACACCACGGAGAAGTCTGCGGTCCAATAACGCTCCGGCCAAGCAGTGGAGGGGGAAGTGAGACAGCAAGTGAGTCGCAGTACCCCTCAAGATCCCGGCAACAATTACATATTAAATCTAGGAGCGGCAAAGTGAAGAGGTAAAGCACCCATATCTGCACTATCAGCGGAGACAGGGAATAATGTGTTAAGAGCTGTGTAGGCTCTACGTGAAAGGCTACTCACCAGTCTTGCCAAACACACACCTCAATACATCTTCATTCTGTGAGGTGTGTGTTTGGCAAGACTGGTGAGTAGCCTGTGAGGGCTGTAAACAGGATGCACAAAGTCTCTTCAGGAGATCTGGGGCTTATTTGACATCTCTTTCCTCTTGCCCAGCCAGCAAATATCACAGACACCAGAAGCACACAGTGTTGCCGTTCCCCATATCACTTATACTAACCAAATCAACAGAAAACTCTAAGGGCCTCATTCAGAAAGCCTCGATAAGCCTCGATAAGCAAGAAGTCTCTGTTCCCTTGAGGTATATATAGACGCTGAGTAAGAGAGAAATGAATTATAAAATACCTGCAGTGTATATATATCGGTGTATTCACATCCCTACCTTAGCCCCGCGGTCCGGTCCCGGTTTGTGGCGAGCACGTCCGTTACAACAACAATGGATGCATATGTTGGCTACAATTTAGTATGAATTACAGACTGGTGCTAACAGATCTTAAACACATTGTTACAACCTAGAGCTACAGTACTTGGCAGACAAAGTTTATTAATAATTAGAGATGTGTTCCTAAAATGTTATTTATTGCAGTTGGATCGGAAAAGCAAACTATGTGGTATTTGAAATTGAACCTGATAATATAGGATCCAGACTTATGTATTGATTCAAGGTTACATACCATGAAAGGAGATTAATAATTATATTTAACTGTAAATGTTATCATCATCTTAAATGGGTTAGGGATTGATAGTAGTAGATAACTTTTAATATGGAAATACATTTCTATGTATATATACTCTGCAGTGTATAAATGGAGTAGGTTACACTATCATTATGGGTGATAATGGACACTAAATAAAGGTAGTATATGTGAACCCTTCATTCAAACCAGGTGGATTTAGGGTTTTTAATCTGTATATCCATTCTGACTCTCTTTTTAGCAACCTTTAATGCATATCTCCGCCTATCATGTTGTTTTTGAGATGATCAATTCCCAGAAATGTAAGACATTTGATGTATATTATTGACGTTTGACTGGAGTATCCAATCAGTTTTTATTGAATTCACATCTTCCAATACATGCCTTTTAAATTCCCTTATGATTTTTCCCACGTATCTTAAGCCACAATTGCAAATGATAATATATATGATTTTAGTAGTTTTACAATTAATATATTGTCGTGTCATATTGTTTAGCCTTATCTGTGTTGCAGAATGTTGTTGTGGGCGTAATGTACTCAAATGCTTTCAGCTTTTACATTGATATGTACCTTTCAATGAAGATGTTAACCAAGTTGTTGTTTGTTTACGTTGAAAGTGGTTATGTATTAGCTCATCACAAAGTTTTTTTGACCATCTGCTAGTGATGCTTAGGTATCCTAAAGTACTTTAGTTAGATCCTCCATCAGATTTCAGAATGTGCCAATGTTTAGCAAAGATGGATTTAATATGTTTCCATCTATAGTTGTGCAGTAAATGCCTATGCAGCGAATTTCAGTGCTAGGTGATTTGATATTAGGCAACAATAATGTATCTCTGTCACTCTTTACTGCTCGATTATAGGCACGTTTAAGTATTGCTAAGGAATGGCCACGATTGAGAAATCTTTTTTAAGATCAATAGCATGCTTCTGAAACTCTTGTATAGTGAAACAGTTATGTCTGAGACATAAATACTGCCCTGTCGGAATCCCATTTAGCAAAGATGGTGGGTGTTGGCTAGTCGCCGATAGTAAGCTATTGGTTACTGTTTTTTTTACGAAATACAGTAGTCTGGATTGCATTATTCTCATCCTTAGAAATTCTAAGGTCCAAGAAGGTATTCTCTTTGTTACTGCAATGTGAAGTTAATCTTAAATTTAGATTTTTTAAGATTCAGTATTTTCACAAATTCACTGAATAATGAGTCAGGGCCATTCAAAATGAGTAGAATATCATCAATGAATCTTAACCATAATTCAATATGATAAGTATACCACCATTTTTTCCACGCTGAGTATTGGCACGCTCAGTAGCACTACTTTTGACACATATATATATATATATATACATACATACATATATATATATATATATATATATATATATATATATATATACATACATACATACATACATACATACATACATACATACACACACACACACATATATACGTGTGTGTGCGTGTGTGTGTGTGTGTATGTTTGTGTGTGTGGTGGGTGTTGGGGTTTGAGTTTATTGGGAACATTTCTGTTTATTCAATTTGTAACTGGCAATAGTTGTTTGGAGGTAGGTGGCCCCTCCTCCAGAGCTCACCCTTCTTACCTTTTTAACTTGGGAGGTTCTCTCATTTTGCTCTATGGACAAGACCCACTGTGGTTGTTTCCCCTCATACAGAGGTAAAAGGAAAGGTTCACAGTGTAGTGTTAGGACCTGCATGTTTGGTTATACCTTGGCGTTGGTATGCAGGCTTATGACGCTTTGGCCAAAGGATTAATTAAATAACCAAGAAAATATTATTATTGAAGTATTTAACTTTGTACTTATTACCATGTATGCTTTGTGAATTGGATGTAGCATTGGGCTCCCCTGTCTTTTGTTGTATACATTTGCCACACTCAGTAGCACTCCATTTGACATAAGTAGCCATGCCATCTGTGGCTACTAGTTTGCTTCCCTCCTGGCAGTAATCCCTTGTGCAGGCAGGCCCTGCCAGTAGTTGATATGGTGTTTTCCGCCTCCTTGGTGCTGCACTTGAGTGACAGCGGGAGGCGGTGACATCAGGCCTGGGCATGACCAATCATGAGACAGTCCTGGTGCCCTCCTCCTGGCTGTACTTAAGGGCAGGTACCGCCCAAATTTCACAGTGTATTTCCCCACTTGAGGAAAGCAGGTCACACATTGGAGGAGAAGGCTGAGTATTGGCCTTCTCCAGTCCTCTTCCCTTCTGGGGGAGGGTGAGTGTGGACCATAACTCTGCCTCTGCTAGGGAGGCAGAGAAGAGCTTTGACGGCTGTGGGTGGCCTTGGCCTGTAGTGACGGTCCAGGGACCATCCTCCAGTGGTAGCTGAAAAGTACTGCTTCGGGCAGAAGCCTTCTTGTTACTGTGCTGTACAGAAGAAATAATAAACCATTCCTGTTGTTATACTGTACCTCCTGCCTGGTGCGTGACCTTAAAATGGGGAGAGGTAATAGTTCTACCGTGGGAGACCACTTTCAGTTCCTTGAGCCTACGGCAGATGGAGGCATTGCACTGCTAAAGAGATATGTAGGGTATGAACCCCATAAGCCTAGTCCTGTGTCCCTACTACCAATGGCGAACGACTCAGCCCTCCTGTTACCAGCAGGTATCATGCACCACATGATCAGTAATGGCCAAATCTCCGACCGGGTGGGGGAAACACCTTTACACATAAATATATATAACAAAAACATATATAATCACTGTGCTAGATAAGTGATAAATCAGTGTATGTTCTAACTAAATATATAAGAGGAGAGTAACTAGTAAAGTGTATATACCAATTGCAAACAATACAGGACACACACACAAACAAACAACATAAATGACAAGGAAAAAGGGGAAAAGGGAAAGGGAATGGGTATGAGAAACACAAGGGGAAAAAAACAAAAGGAAGGGAAAGCCAAAAATTGAATGAAATAAAACCTTAAATAAAAATAAAACACTGGAACACCCGGATGGCTATCCTCATGAGCAACCACCTTCCTTGAAAACCTCTATAAAACAAAAGGGACAGCGCGGGCTACATAGTGTAAATAGTACAGGTTTAATTCCACACAAGCTAAAATCAGTTCACTCACAAGATTGAGATAGGACATGTGCATCGGTCAAATGTATCATCATGAATACGAATCAGTCACTTTTTTTTACATATATATGATGTGGTAGGGTTTACTGGGAACATGTGTGTTAATTCAATTTCTAACTGGCAACAGTTGTTTGGAGGTAGGTGACCCCCTCCTCCCAGAGCTCACCCTTTCCCAACCTTTTTAACTTGGGAGGTTCTCTCATTGAACCCACTGTGGTTGTTTCCCCTCATATAAAAGGTTCACATTATAGTGTTAGGACCTGCATATTTGGTTATACCTTGTCGTTGGTATGCAGGCTTATGACGCTTTGGCCAAAGGGTTAACTAAATAACCAAGAAAATATTATTATTCAATTATTTAACTTTGTACTTATTACCATGTATGTTTTGCCAATTGAATGTAGTTGGGCTCCCCTGTCTTTTGTTGGAGACTGATACTCAATTGCAGAGATATTACAACAAAGTACAAAGTTAAAAAAAAAGCATACATTTAATTTTTGTCTTCATTTCACACTTACTCTGCGTCTATATATACTATACAGATTAAAAATATGCAGTGATATTAGAGCTGCGCCATAACAGTCATGGCTTTTATATCTAGTTAGCCTGCTAGACTCCAATGGTATATACTCCTTTGTGTGAATATTGAGCAGTATTTGGTTTAATCTTCAATTTTCAACCAATTATCTAATTGATGATGAGTAATGGGGTATGCTGTTCTACTGACCACAACCCCCATCACGCATTAATTCTATATCACATGGATGTTGTTTTGGTAATCTAAAAAGGATTAACATTAAGCGATCAAATATATAAGAGAAAACAAACAACTTAGAGGCTACAAAATAAATATATAGTATACTTGGTAGTTACGCACACTGAACCAAGATGCCATATGAATTTTATATATAATTGATATCATATGACAACAAATATTGGAGTTCAGATGTGCTTCATCATTGCTGAGCAAGCAGCAGCATTTTCACCTTACCTCCTGGTATACTTTTTAAACAGAAAATACACACAATAAACATATGACAACTTTATTTGCACGTGTAGACTAATATTAAATGTAGGCATATTAAATGTTGAGTTTTAAATAGCCCTGGTATACACCAACAAGTGTACTTCTTGTTAGGGATAGGTTGGTACATACAACCTTATCTCTATTTTGAAAATACATTTCAATTCAGCACATACAGTAGGTAGCACCCAAATGCCACTATAGGCATTAGGGCACAAATTATACGTACAATGCCTATTGCACTCAATTATCAGTGAGCGGTATATCTTTATTTACTTTAGTAAATTAAAAAACAACAACATTGGAGTCAGGATGGAATTATTTTTTTCCCCTTATGAGTCATCATTTGGATAATGTTTCACTGGGGTTCTTTGTTTGCATTCCTCTGGATAAATATATTGTTAATATTAATATTGGATAAGTATCATTCTAAATTTAACATTGGTTGAACTCGATGGATATGTCTTTTTCAACCTCATCTACTATGTAACTATATAACTATGTAACTGTATAACAATGTAACAATGTAATATTTTTAAAACCAAAACCCAAATATATATTTAGCCCCAAAACACCAGGTGAAGTCTCTACCCAGTTTTCTGCAATTGGTTTTGCCAGCTGTACTTGGCCAGTGGGTCTTGTATTAGTTTTTTACTTAATAAAGTGGTCGTTTTCCAATGGAGTACAAATCCAAACTTACCTTGCTAAACTACCATCCTAAACCCTTATTTGGAAACTCTTCCCATCCCAGATGTCAACTTCTGTCTCAACGCTTGTAACATTTCCTGTAAACTTGAGGTAAATATGTTGAGGCCAATGTCTGAAGGCATCTGCCTTGTATCTTCAATCCTTGCCCAGATATTTGTCATGACCTTAGTATTATCTCATACCATACTAAAATGACTTTTGTCCATTGTACCTGCCGTCTTTCACAATATGCCTGAATCTGTATCGGATTACATCTGATGTATCTGATGTAATCTGTATCTGATATGCTATATCTATATTTTATTTGTCCTAATTGTTTTCAGAGAGGTACTTTACCACCACATTTGTCCTACAGTATCTTCTCTTGTGTGTATCTTTTACAACACATTCCACTGTAGCATAACAAGTATAATGGCATTTTCTCCCAGACCTTGTCTAGTTGTGCCTATAGCTTCTAGACTGCACTGTTTCTTTTGCCCATTGGATAAAAAGAATGACCAGCTAGCCACAATTCAGTTGGTCGCTCTCTAATTACTTCTGTTGTAAAAAAAATCTAAAAAGTCTGAAGGCAATTATCCACAAGCAAACACATGACTCCCCATTGTTTCCTTATATCCATTTCCCTGCCAAATTTGTTAAGATATTTTTAGTGTTTACAGTCGTATATATGATTTGTACTTATGCTGTAAGACTCCCCACCTCCCCCATCTCTTTTTTCTGATAACGTTCCCATCGTTGCTGCAGATGTTCCAGACCCACATTTTCTGTTTCATTTGCAATTTGGTTAGATGAATTGATATAGATGATCTATATTGAAACAGAAGAGATTCTCTTCCACCTAACAATAAATACAGGATGCAGTCTTTAAAAAAAGATCAAAATCGTGAGTAGCGTGCAAAAGGAAAATAATCATAATGGCATACAGAAACATCTACATTATTCTTTACATGCTAAGTAGAAGGCTTCCATGGACAAGGTTATGCCTCATGTAGATTAAGAATTGCTGCTAGAAAAATGTTGTTTCATAAATAATGAGGCTGTTGACCATTTTGCTTGACAGTCTCACTTCATCAAAGACAAATTAACATATTTAAGGTCATTGAAAAGAAACTATTAAAAACATAAATGTTTTTATTTCTTCTTATCCAGTACTCTTCATACACCACTATATATCACTTTGGTGTTAATTAGTAAAGAATAATGTGTCTTCCTTTTACTCCTACAATCCACTAACTTACCTATGTTGTCTTACTCTTGATTAATAACATATATTTCAGAATGTAATGGACTTAAAGGTTACATAGCATGTATTCACTGAACTGATCTGAATTTGAAACAGTGGCTCATTAGGGGCAAATGGGAAGAATTTCTCATTTGAGAAGACATCAAGTTCCCATTTGAGTTAACATAATCATTTTGCAAATACATTTCATATCTGAGCTCTAGCTACTTCAAAATATGTGCATCTGTTATATTAGTTAGACTAATGAGACTTATGAATTATTACTGATTTTTTTATGTTTCTACAATTACGTTTCATAAAATTAATGCACTTTAATTTTTGAGTCATGTCAAACTTTTAGTTGGTTGTAATGCAAAGGCCCAGATACACAGATGTTTGTTATTGACCTTATGAGATGTTAATCTAAGTTAAAGCCTTGTTATATGTTAACATACATCTTTAAAGCTGAATAGCGCAGTGTCAAGTGCTATTTTCAGACAGAAAGGGGCATTGTGTTAATTATAACGAACGTTATGGATAATAATATGCAAAATAGGTGTTTCCCCAAACAACGCATAACCACACATCTTATATTGTTAATGCAGAGATTTGACGAGACGTTAGTTTAGTCATAACCAAGGGTGGTGTTACTCCCATCCCTATCCTGAAATATGGTTTTCAGGGAAACGGAAAGGGAGGGGTATTTCTATTTTTCTAAAGTCCCACTTGACTGAAATACCTTCCCAAACAATCTTTTAAACAACACGTGGAACAATTAAATGTATTTGTTTATTTAGCTTACCTTGGACCTTTGGGACCTTTCCACTGGAATAGAGCTGCATTCTCGTCATTTTAGACTGGATTCATTGTTTGGACTTTCAGATATGTATTGATTGGATGTGGGGCTTTATTGTGAATACAAGCTTATTTTAATCATTTTTATATTTGTTACTGTCCCCACAGTGGTGTGAGCGCATAACTGATCATTTTATTACTATAGTACCTAGATTGGCAAGTGGTTTCTTTTCCCCCCTTGTGTGTTTAAAGTATATCTTTAACACTGGATATCCACTTATCAGCTGGTTTAATCAAATATAAACAACACATGGAGAAATAACTGTGCACAAAACTTAACACACCTGACCTGAGATACCTGGCATATATGCTAATATAGATATGCATAGTGTGTATATTCAAGAGATTTAAAATATCATATGCCAGGCAACTCGTGTGTTCCATTAGGGCACAGGTATCTCTCCACATGTTGCTTTAAGGAGTGTTTTGGGGAAGTACAGTATATACAGATAAAACTGCTGGTTCTGAGCCACTTTATAGAAAAAATGTGTGGCCATCTCTCAGGTATCTTGTGTGGCATATAACCCTGCCAGCGGCGAGTTGTCGAGATGGCGGCAAGTTGTCCCTGCTGTATTTAGTGGTCAGACGGAATTATTATTTGTGTGGTTACAGTTCACTGCGTTTTCGGCAGATGGAAAAGTGAATGTTTTTGCCTATGGGGGACACTGAATGCTACATACTCAATGTCTGATAAAAAGTATAGACATTACAGTAATCCATTGTTAAATGACCTTGTTCACTCAAGACTTTATCAAATGTAGGCGTTTCACTTTTTTTTTAAAACCAGAATGTACTGTACATTATTTTACATTGCCTTGACTGCTGACTGTTGCATGGGACATACATGATGTCAATTCCTAATAATAATAATAGTCATAATAATAATAATAATAGCATGTTCTTGTATAGTGTTGCTAGTTTTACGTAGTGCTTTACAGAGACATTTTGCAGGCACAGGTCCCTGCCCAGTGAAGCTTCCAATCAATTTTTTGGTGCCTGTAGTAAACCTCAATGCAGTTTCGCATACATGATATTTTCTGCAATTAAAGCAGGGTAGACAAAAAGGCAACTATTTCTGAGATCTATGACTATTTCATTGACAAGTATGAATACTTAAAAAATTCACCCTGGTGGTTGGAACAATTATGAACGACATAATCTGTCCGTGAATGATTGCTTTATTAGAACACCATGCCCCGGCAACAAAGGAGGTTGCTGATCACTGCACCCATCTTTTGCGGTTATGTTTGATCATGGCAACTTCAAAAGGAGAAAGATCGGGACCAGGAAATGGAATAATCGTACTTCCTGAGCCGTTCCTTCCAATGTTTTATTAATTATAACAACACTTATATAGCGTCCTTATCCAATGTGGCTAAATAAACAGGTAGGGAGGAAATGGACAAGAAGAGGAAGGCATTTAGATTATTTAAGTCAGAAGGGACGGAGACATTGTATCAGAATTATAAGGAATGTAATAAAAATTGCAAAAGGGCAATCAAATTAGTGAAAATAGATAATGAAAAAAGGATTGCAATAGAAAGTAAGGTCAACCCTAAAATGTTCTTTAAGTACCTTAATAACAAAAAAATGAGAAAAGAAAATATAGGACCCTTTCAGTGTGAGATGGGTAGACAGATTATTGGAGATAAGGAAAAAGCAGAGGTGTTAAACAAATTCTTTGCCTCTGTGTTTACCAGGGAATAATCAAGTTCAAAAGTAGTGCCGCAGGAGGAAGCCACAACCTCCATATTAATGAACAATTGGTTAACTGAGGAAAAAATTCATAAGCGACTTGAAAAAATTAAAGTAAATAAGGCACCTGGCCCCGATGGCATACATCCAAGAGTTCTCAAGGAGTTAAGCTCAGTAATAGCCAAACCATTATATTTAATATTCAAGGACTCCATTACCACAGACTCAGCACCACAAGATTGGCGTAAAGCAGATGTGGTGCCTATATTTAAAAAGGGAGCTAGATCACAACCGGGGAATTACTGACCTGTTAGCCTGACTTCAATAGTGGGGAAACTTCTTGAAGGTTTAATACGGGATAATATTCAGGAATACCTAATGGAAAATAAAATTATTAGTAATAGTCAGCGTGGATTTATGAAGGATAGATCATGCCAAACTAACCTTATTTGTTTCTTTGAGGAGGTAAGTAGGAATTTAGACCAAGGTAATGCAGTTGATGTGGTCTACTTAGATTTTGCAAAGGCTTTCGATACGGTTTCACACAAGAGGTTGGTGTACAAAATAAAGAAATTTGGGATGCAAGAATAAAAAGGTGAATTACAAATGAAATGGGGATAAATTGGGGGAATCCTTGATGGAGAAGGATTTAGGAGTGCTTGTAGATAGCAGGCTTGGCAATAGTGCCCAAAGTCATGCAGTAGCTGCAAAGGCAAACAAGATCTTATCTTGCATCAAACGGGCAATGGATGGAAGGGAAGTAAACATTATTATGCCCCTTTACAAAGCATTAGTAAGACCTCACCTTGAATATGGAGTACAATTTTGGGCACCAATCCTAAGAAAAGACATTATGGAACTAGAGAGAGTCCAGAGAAGAGCCACCAAATTAATAAAGGGGATGGTCAATCTAACTTATGAGGAGAGGCTAGCTAAATTAGATTTATTTACATTAGAAAAGAGGCGTCTAAGAGGGGATATCATAACTATATACAAATATATTCGGAGACAATACAAGGAGCTTTCAAAAGAACTATTCATCCCACGGGCAGTATTAAGGACTCGGGGCCATCCCTTAAGGCTGGAGGAAAGGAGATTTCATCAGCAACAAAGGAAAGGGTTCTTTAAAGTAAGGGCAGTAAAATTTAGAATTCATTACCGATGGAGACTGTGATGGCAGATACAATAGATTTGTTCAAAAAAAGTTTGTACATCTTTTTAGATAGGAAAGGTATACAGGGATATACCAAATAAGTATACATGGAAATATGTCGATCCAGGGATTAATCCGATTGCCAATTCTTGGAGTCAGGAAGGAATTTATTTTTCCCCTTATGAGACATCATTGGATGATATGACTCTGGGGTTTTTTGTTTGCCTTCCTCTGGATCAATAAGTAAGTATAGATAAAGGATAAAGTATTTGTTGTCTAAATTTAGCATAGGAGGAACTTGATGGACGTACGTCTTTTTTCAACCTCATCTACTATGTAACTATGTAATATATAATGATGAGACTATACTGTTCTGTGGCTAATTAAATGTTTATATTTGTGCGAGCGTTCGAGATACACTTTGTCTGCATCTCATGTTACATAGTTTTTCAGATATGTCTGAGTGCTTGCAATAGGGGTTTCTTTGTTAATATATATATATATAATAGGTGCAAAAAAAAAACAAGTTGGGAAAGAGAAAAAGAGAAAAAAATAACCATCGTAAGGTAGTATGTCAATTAATCAGAATTGCAGTATAGGTGAGATATGCATTTACAGCAAGCTTGGTAAAAATACGCCTTTTGTCCACTCTGGGATCAGGAACTCAGCTTGAAGTTTTCTTGTCTCTCTGCCAGGAACTCTCTCTACTTCCAAACAGCTGTCTTCGCAGTGCTTGACAGTGGTCACGGTATGCCTGGGTGTATAGATTACGTCTTACAGACGGATCCCATACAGGGATAAGGTAGGAATAAGGAACAGCATAGCATAAAACCTTTTATTAAAACAATGGTAAAACAACCTAACTAAGTAATCAACTCACATTTTGTGAGTTGTATAAAAGCAGTTGAGAACTTTGTAGATGAGTCTCTCACACTCTCTCACACTCTGTGATGAATTGGCTCCGGCTCCGAGTTCTGCAAACTCATGCAGTCACTTCCGCGTCACGTGACCCCCGGTCTCGCGAGATCTTCTCTCTGCTGCTGGAACTCAGCTCTCTGGCTTCGTGATGAAGATCAGCTTGTCAGCTTGTCTCTCTCTGCTAATGATCTTAGGGCAGATCTGCTTTGTACATTTACTATCGGCGATTGTGGAGCCTTAGTGGCAGCAGATTGATTAAGGGTATTAACCCTTAATAAACTGACTGACCCTATATATATATATATACATATATACAGTTAGGTCCAGAAATAATTGGACACTGACACAAATTTCATAATTTTGGCTCTGTACGCCACCACAATGGATTTGAAATGAAACAACTGAGATGCAATAGAAGTGCAGACTTTCAGCTTTAATTCAAGGTGTTGAACAAAAATATCGTAAGAAACGTTTATGATTTATAACCATTTTCATAAACAGTCCCATTATTTCAGGGGCTCAAATATAATTGGACAAATTAACACAATCATAAATAAAATGTTCTTTTTAATACTTTGTTGAGAATCCTTTGCAGGCAATGACTGCTTGAAGTCTGGAATGCATGGACATCACCAAACACTGGGTTTCCTCCTTTGTGATGCTTTGCCAGGCCTTTACTGTAGCTGTCTTCAGTCTGTTAAAAGTTGTGAATAACAACACAAGTCTGAGGTTATATTTTGCAGAATAGACAAATAAGTTTATTGCTTGTGCGGTGCACACGCAGAGGAGAGTTTCAAAATAAAACCCTCCCAAAGACATGGTAGCATACAGGCATTATTTATACACAAAATACTAAACCCACGCCTCCTCTACAAGGTTGCGTGTCATCACTACGTAAGCGTAAAAGGTAAACAAATTATGCACACGAACACATCGAGTTAATAATATTATTATGGGATGCATAAATGAAATGAAATGACTCAGCTAATATTCCTTATACAAGCCGGTGACTTTTACTCTACATACAGAACACATTGCCCCCCCCCCCCTCGGACAGTGCCTATCTGTCTCGTATTTTCATAACATTGGCTCTTAGCCCTCATTCTCAAGGTTTTGTCAGTTAGCTGCTTGGTTTATTCTCACTTGAAAGTTGAAAGCAAAAACCTCATTCAAAAACGTCCATCTCATAACTCGTTCACTCAGACAAAACCTAAGATGGATGCTGACTTAAAATGGTTGCATAGATCCCAGTGCTGTTATGTCAGACCCCCCCCCCCCTTACGTCATATTCTCACTTTGTCACTCCCTCCTTTTTTATTCTTAAAACATAGCTTTTGAGAATTAAGTTCATGATGATAGTCCAGGGATAACTCAGAGGACAAGGGCGCGTGTCCTTCACTGTCATAGTCTCGTAAGGCGCTGCGGCCAGTATGTCTTTTGGAGTTGAATAACTGTGATCGGCATCTTCTTTCTTCAAGGGACTGCTGTTTTCTGGCATCTGCAAAGAGTGGCATCCGAATGGGGGAGGGGGTCGCACCCCTGTGGATCATACCTTTGCAACACGTGACACACACATATAACAAGTAACACTCCCACACATCCAAGCATTCAAAAGTTTTTGCTCCAAGTGATCTAAGCCATTCACCTAACCCCAAGGGTGATAACCTGTCACTTCCTTTTGTAAACCTCTTTTGAATCTCTTGTATTTCATCTAGTTCATGCTGCACATTGCTACACTGATCTGGAATAAAAACACAACATTGTTCTTTAATCAAAACACATACCCCCTCCTTTTGAAGCTAAAACATAGTCTAAAGCAATTCTGTTTTGTAAGGCCATAAGCCTAATCTAAACCTGTTCTTGGTTTAATGATGAAATTAAAAACTGCAAAATTAAGGCCACATCCTTCCTGTAAATTGTTATCTAACTAAACATACATTTTTACACAGGTTTCATTGGTTGGTGGAGACACTTAACCCATAAATTGATTCTTGTTCCTAGTGTGTGATACACCCTTTTAAGAGGTTCCCTTAAAAAATTGGAAAAATACAGAAATTATACACATAATACTAAAAACCTTATTTTATGCAAACAACCTTTCTTTGGATATGCAGTTGCTAGATAAAAGAAATTGCATCTATCTCTATCATCATATATTTTCAGAATCATTCTATTACTGAGAATTGAGCGGGTTTGGTATCTGTGGAAGCGAAATGCATGATCCTCGCCCTGCACGCATTGTATACATCATTCACTCAGAATATCAGAACAGACAGTGTCTGCGATGGTCAACATGGCTGACTTATGATCCTTTCCTTGTGGCTGACACACGCTCCTGGGTGACCCCCTCCTTTCGTTGGAGGTGCAACACACTTCTGGATCAAAGTTTTGCTGCACATGACACATACATAGAGAGTGATGAGAACTGCCAAAACACATACAAGAGCTTTCACAAGCCACGCTTCCAGGAAACCAATCCTCCCATCAAGGCTCAATTGTACATACACCTTAAATTTCTAACTTAACACACTCTAAAGAATAAAAATATTGAGTCTCTGAAAAAATGAAATGTTCTGATAAAACCTGGCCTTAGCCTGGTGTCTTATTTTCCTCGTTGGTTAACGGTTAGAGTTTTGACTCGGCAAGACGTTAACTTGCTGCGGCTGTGCTTTAGGTGACTCTGGTCTTTGGTGGAGCTGGAACGAGCTTTACGTGCTTTGGGTCCAGGAAAATGACTCTGCCGCTTTAATTGCTGTATTGGTGATTACTTTAGGCCTTTTCACCTGGGATGAAAAGCATGCTTGCGCAGGAAATATGTGACAATTAACCCCATCTCGTGTAGGTGCACTTTCAACTTTGCCTAGAGAGACTCAAAAAATGTATTAGTTGCATACAACTTATTGTTTTATTAGCAATAACATGGTCCTTAATTCAATCCTTTGGACTGCTGATAGTCATAAGTCATCCCATATGTGTCTCATAGGGAGATAATTTATACCTAGGAATAAATTCTTGTATCAATGTGTTTACTCCTGTCTTAGCATCCGCATATAGACAGAGGTATTCCCTATTAATGTTCCTAATTAAAACTAAGTAGCCAATGTGAACCTGACTTAGATACAATCTAAGTTCCTGAAACTTTGGGGCCTCATCCCTTGCCAAACCACTTGTTTCCATAATTAATTCTATCCTGTCTGCAGGCCATATCCCTAAGACCTGGGAAACTACCAGAGTTTGTCCCAATCTTCAAAAGTAGGGACAAAAAAAACACTGTCTCAAACTACAGGCCAATCTCTCTTTTCCCAATACTATCCACTGTTATGGAAAAATATTCCCTCCCAATTAAACAATTTTTTTACCCATACAAATTTCCCTAGCCCATCTCTATCTGGCTTTTACCCCAAACATTCAGCCGGATATATACTATAAAATAAGTTCCTGGCAGATACCTGGAATGCGCCGCTCCTCACCTCTGACAAGCCCCGTTGCGTTTGCCTTCCCAGCCTGGGTTCTAGTTTTTATTCGTAAATAAACTGTATTGCACTATTTTTTCCCTTTATTTTTTTACTAAGGAAGATATTAGGAGGCATTTCCTCGGCCTCAATCAATTTAACTGCACATAGAAGAGAAGACATCTGTTCAAGACACCAACTACAAAAAGAGGAGGAGACATCAAATCAAGTTTTGAGAGTTTTTAATGTGAGTGTGTCCCCAGTCAACAAGTTTGATTTAATATCAGCTATCCCTTGTCTTCATTTCTCACCCCTCCCAACCCCCCCCCCTTCTCTCTACCCTGATGAAAAAGTGTGCAAAATTTTGAGCTGTCTTTTTTCACTGTGGCCCTTCTCTCTCTCCTTTGCCTTGCATATAATACACGCCGTGGAGCCGCAAGCAGAGTGACGCGCCCGAGGACATTTCACCCTTTTTTCTACTCAAATCCATATAGAGGTTGATGAATAACCTCTGAAAGGCTCAGGCAGCGAAATCACTTTGTGGAAAGGACTGGAACCACATATCGAACAGTAGGCAAAATTCTTTTATTGGCGCAAACTTTCCCCCTTTTTTCCTAAAAATTAATCAACAAGCTTTTATATAGCTGAGGTTTATATAACTTCTTAGCACATAAATAACTCCACACGCTCATACTATTTCCCTACACTCAGTTCTTTTTAATGCCTTCTGTTTGAACTTTTATAGTTTCACTGACTTCATTCACTACAAATTTATGCTATCTTGTTGCAATTCTGTCCTTTCTCAAGCTACACAAACCTATTTATCTCCATTAATCAACACTCACAAGTCTAACCCCTCCCTAACTCTTCTTTCATCTCACCTCAGGACTTTGCTGACTATTTTAAGCAAGAGGTTGAATCCATACACCAGAACATTCCCTCTTTTTCCTCCTATCCTACTTCGCTTCCTGCTCTCTTCCTGCTTTCCTTGACTCTTTTTCCACTGTCTCAAAAGAGTGTCACCATCACTGTGGATCTCCTTTCTCCCTCTAATCTGCTACATTTCCATTCTCCTTTAAACATGTATTAGTTATACCATGACTCAAAAATAGCAAGCTTGACCTGACCTGTCTTTCAAACTACTGAACTTGTCTTGTATTCTCTTGCTTGCTCCATTGTCTCAACACCCATTCTCTCCTTAACCCTCTACAATCTGACTTCTGCACTGCTCCCTCCATGGAGACAATTCTCATTAAAATAACTGATGACATATATGCTGCCCAAGACAGAGGTCATTACACTCTGCTCATATTACTCCCTGCAGCATTTGCCTCTGTGGACCACACTTTTCTCTTTTCTCTGTACACACTCTTACTAGGTGACCTAATAACATCTCTTGGGTTTAAATATCACCACTATGCTGACGACACCCTCATTTACTTTTCAACCCCTGACCTTACACCTGCCATACAAACCTAATTTTCTGAATGTCCCTCTGTTATCTCATCCTGGAAGGCCCTCTTTTGCCTTAAACTTAACATGGCAAAAACAGAGTTCCTCATACTTCCCCCCAAACCTGACCCTATTATCTCCTTCCACATTACTCTTGAATCTTCCATGCAGTAGCTCAAGCACGCTGCTTAGGGGTCGCTCCCAACTCCTCTCTCATATTCTCCTCTTTCATTCAAAACATTTCTATAACTGTTGCTTTTTCCTCCACAATATCACAAAGATACACCTGTTCCTCTGTTGCTCAACTGTTAAAAACTCTGATACATACCCTCATTCTCTCCCCTCTTGATAACTGTAATTCCCTGCTATCCCAGCTTCCTGACTTTCACCTGTCTTCCCTACTATCTCTCCCAAACGCTGCTGCCAGAATCACTCTACTCTTAAAACTCTGATTCTGGGTTTCCCCTCCTGAAATTCCTCTCCTGGCTGCTAATCAAATCCTATTGTTTCTGTACGCTCTCCCTACCTACCAATTAGATTGTAAGCTCCTCAGAGCAGGGACTTCTCTTCCTTAATGTTACTTTTATGTCTGGATCACTTAATCCATGACCTCTTACCTTTACCATTTGCTACCTATATGATTACGACGTGCACCACTCCTGTGAAGCGTTGTGCATATTAATGGCATTATATACATGAAAACATACAATACAATATATACTTCAAACAATGCTTATGAGCTTTTAACCACATTTTTAAACACAAAATATTCCCAAACATATCCTTATCCCATAGAAATAAAATTGAAATGTGTTTTTACTCGTTAAACACAATACAGAACACACACAATACAAAAAACTTCTCTCATACACAGCCAAACAACATCACAAAAATAACGAACAAATAAAATAAAAACATTTCTCCCCTATAACCCAACAATTTCACCCTGCACTTTATTAATAAAAGTTCCCTTCTCTTTCTTTATTCTCATAAATAACCTGAATTTAAAACTACTCTGATGCTCCGGAGCTTTCTGAGTTAACTTTCGTATCTTAGCACATTCCTCGCGCTGGAGAAAAAGGTGGGGGCACGCTCTGTGCTGCTGCGATTCTGATCCTCTTTCTTTCAGACCTTTTGATTTCATTGTGAACAAAAAATATTCATGTTTTCGTACGTACTTGCAAGTTTTTGGATGGTGATTTGTGCACACGTGATACTTAGCATGGTTTATCTTTCACACAGGTAATCATTCAGGAAAAATTCATTAGGGTATCAAATCCATCTAGCCACTCTCCATTAAGGGCGCAACAATTTTACTTGCCGGCACCGAAACTTGAGTTTATATTAGGAAATGATTTATAACCACTTATTGCATGTGGGGAAATGGAAGGAAAAGCTGATACGTTCATAACTGATTTGTGTGGCGTCCGCCAGCCGGGCCTGCCATGCATGACTTTTGCCACAAAAACCTCATAAAATCCATTGATTTATACTACCACAGACACACAGGGATTACTGAAAGCTAGAAGGTTCCACTATGAGCCCTTGCGTTCGCATTCTTACGAATAAGAAAACCGGTGCGGCTGCTCATAGGTTCACGCTTCCTTCTATAGTAATTTATTGCACACAAACTCTCTTCATTGGGGTGGCATGTTTTTCACTGGGACTTGCATGTGTATTTTCATTTGAACTTGCATGTATTTTCATTGGCCAACAAAACATATTTATATTGTCGTCTCTTGTTCTCTGTATCCATTCTTTATTATTTTTGTCTGCAGACACACAACCTCTAACGGCAAATTTTGAGAACTTTGGTTTCCCATTATTCTCCTGTTACAGTAATCACATTTAATTGACCTGTACAATACACCTGATACAATAATCAGCGCAAGCTGATTACGTACAACTCTTTTGGCATGTTATTGTTCTGATTTTTTTTCACCATAACTATACCTAAGAAAACACTTGAATTACTGCAGCGGGTCCAACCCAGTCCTGATAAACCTTATACTTTTATAACATGGATACAGATAAGACCTTCTAAACAGATATCCATAAATAAACTCACATGGTATGTTAATGACAAGACAGAGCAAATGTACAATCAGGGACCCTTCCTGCTCAGACAACAAAAATATTTATCACAATCCAGGACAGTCTGAAAAACAATCCCTTAAGCATACAAACACTCACCTTCATCACCAAAACACCAAAACTTTTAACGGGACTCTCACCTTAATCCCAATAAAACTTAACATCTATAACACTTTAAAATGGATACAGGAACAGACAAATAAACTTATTTGACACTGCTAGGTTAACCCGTCAACACAGATTGAGACACCCTTCAAAACACATCTCTCTACACATCACTCAAAACAACTTTTTAAACTCAGGCTTTCCTCAAAAGGTGCCTTTTACCTTGATTCTTACGAGCGCTCAGATTTGAGTGACCGAGGAGTGGTTTTTTCAGGTGCTCAGCTTCCGGTATTTTTGGGTTTCTATTCTGGGCACCATCTGTTAAAAGTTGTGAATAACAACACAAGTCTGAGGTTATATTTTGCAGAATAGACAAATAAGTTTATTGCTTGTGCGGTGCACACGCAGAGGTGAGTTTCAAAATAAAACCCTCCCAAAGACATGGTAGCATACAGGCATTATTTATACACAAAATACTAAACCCACGCCCCCTCTACAAGGTTGCGTGTCGTCACTACGTAAGCGTAAAAGGAAAACAAATTATGCACACGAACACATCGAGTTAATAATATTATTATGGGATGCATAAATGAAATGAAATGACTCAGCTAATATTCCTTATACAAGCCGGTGACTTTTACTCTACATACAGAACACATTGCCCCCCCCCTCGGACAGTGCATATCTGTCTCGTATTTTCATAACATTGGCTCTTAGCCCTCATTCCCAAAGTTTTGTCAGTTAGCTGCTTGGTTTATTCTCACTTGAAAGTTGAAAGCAAAAACCTCATTCAAAAACGTCCATCTCATAACCCGTTCACTCAGACAAAACCTAAGATGGATGCTGACTTAAAATGGTTGCATAGATCCCAGTGCTGTTATGTCAGACCGCCCCCCCTTACGTCATATTCTCACTTTGTCAAGTTGTTGTTTGGGGATTCCTCCAGCAGCAGCAGGAAGGGCAGCGGAGCACAGCCGTAAAGCAGAGAGGGTGTAGACATGGGTGGTGACTAAAAAAAGTTTATTGCAACAGACATGTGTAGCTGATGGATCCTTTGACGCGTTTCAGCCCTCAGGCCTTTGTCAAAGAGTGATCCATCAGCATGGGGAGTACATAGATATAGGCAGACTTAACACAAAACACCTGCACCAGATAGAGATCAGGTGAGGTTGGTAACTCTCCTAATAACCATGTAACAAGGATAATAAAAACAGTTTAAAAACAATGCCAGCAGTTCATCATTTGTCTAATAGTTGATAAGTAACAACCTAAAAAAAATGTACACATTTATAGATATATAAGCATAGTTAAATACTTAATGATATCTGGCAAATCAATGGAATGGAACATAAAGAATACAGCAGTCTGGTAAAGGATAATATTGTTCAATTTGATAGAAAGTAGACATCTCTATTTAAAAATAATAAGTGAACAAGGGCAACAAAATAACAACATTGTATACGAAGTCTTATAGTGGTGGATTGATATCAGAACAATGAAGCAAGGGAAAGGCCACAAGGGAAAGGGGGGGGGAGGAGAAGGGGGGGGGGGGAGAAAGGAGGTGTACCTGGAAGCATGTGTAGACATGAATGATACTAATCATGCAAGAAATGTTGCAGTTCCCAGTCACATTAAGACCGTGTGGCTGTAGAGTATCTAACAGGAAGATCCATTGCATCTCCATTTTGTTTAACCTGTTAAGTCGGTCTCCCCCTCTGATGTATGTGGGGATATGTGCAATGCCAAAGAATCTGAAGTTCTTTAAACCGCCAACTAGACATGATGAAAAATGTTTGGATACAGGGTGTAAACGATCTTTTTTGTGTATCAATCTTACATGTTCTGATATTCTGATGTGTAACGGACGAATTGTCCTACCGACATATCTAGCATTGCAACCGCATAGTATAACATACACCACATAGCTCGTGTGACAGTTAATAAATGTTGAGATTCTAAATTTGGTCACGGTGGACACTGTGGCCACTCTTTTAGTGGGTACTGCATATTGGCAACACTTGCAAAACCCACATTTAAAAAACCCTTTGGGTTTGTTCCTGACTTTGGATAGAGATGGAGACCGAAACAGACTTTTGGAGAGGGAAGTAGCCAGGGTATTAGCCCTTCTAAATGCAAATCTGGGTCTCAATACAAATTGTTCCAAATCTGGATCGAGTTTCAACACATTCCAATGTTTGGATATAATGTGTTGAATCTGTGGGGCCTGTCTGCTGAATTTGGTTATGAATAAAGGATTATCTTCAAACCTGTTTTTTGTCAACGATTGATTTTTGTTCCTTTTTATCAACGTAGTCCTATCAGAACAGTCAGCATGAATAAAGGCTTGTTCTGTCTTTATTAGAATATCCTCTGTCAGCAAATTTCAAGCTTAAATCCTTTGAATGTTGGAGGAAATTATCCTGATCTGAGCATAGTCTTTTATAGCGTAAAAATTGCCCTTTTGGAATCCCACGGATCATGGATCTGGGATGACAACTTTTGGCATACAAATATGAATTTCTTGAGTGGGGTTTAGTAAAGATATCTGTTTATATCGCAGACTCTGGGTCGCCATGGAGTGTCACATCTAAGTAGTTAATATTGTGTGGATCAGTGTTAAATGTAAAGTTAAGGTTAATGTCATTAGTATTCAAAGTGTCGATAAAGGTGTGTAGGGTGTGAAGGTCACCGTCCCAAATAAAAATCAGATCATCTATGTAACGTTTGTAAAAAATTATATTTGAACGAAAGATATTAGTGCCACCAAAAATGTGAGTAGATTCCCATAAACCCATAAAAAGATAGCGTATGAGGGCGCAAATGACGTCCCCATCGCCATGCCTTGTGTCTGAAGATAAAAAAGTGAATCAAAGAGAAAATAATTGTGTGTCAATAAAAACCAAATAGAATCGTTAATGAAAGTGATTTGTGCAGTGGAAAGAGAAGATAATTGTAAATAGTGATAAATAGCTTTAAGTCCGTGTTCATGTGCAATAATGGTGTATAGTGATGTGACATCCATGGTGACCCATCTGTAGCTCTCCTTCCAAACAATGTTCTCCAACTCAATAAGTAACGCAGTAGTATCCTGTAGGAAGGATGGTAATTGTCGTACAATGGGCTGTAAAAATTGGTCAACATAGCGGGAAACACCATCTCCCAAAGATCCAATGCTGGAGACGATGGGTCGCCCCAGAGGGTTCTCCAGTGACTTATGGATCTTTGGGAGATGGTGGAACACCGGTATGATGGGGAATTCACACATAAGGTATTTTCTCTCCCTATTGCTCAGGACCCGTAGAACATCGCCGAGTTCCAGAAGTGTTTCTAATTCTGCAAGAAATCTCTTGGTGGGATCTGTTCTCAGTCGTGTATAGAATATATTGTCACTCAATAATCTGATAGCTTCATTCCTATATTTGATGGATGACTGTACTATGATAGCACCCCCCTTATCAGCATTTTTGATTACAATAGATTGATCATTTTTGAGTAGATCTAGATCTATCTTTTCTTGTTTGGTCAGATTGTGTGTTGTATGGGACGACCCTGGGAAGGAAAAACCTTTTGCCAGAAGTCTAAGATCCCTATCTACCAGACACTGAAATGTAGAAATACATGATCCTTTGGAGCTGTTAGGAATAAAGGAGGAACTTTTTTTAACCCCGAATCAACATGACCAAAGAAGGGGGGCTCTGTGGGGTTATCTATACAGCATTCTTCATAGAGTGTATGCATATCCAAATTAAAGGTGTGTTCTTTAAAGGAGAAGACTTCCTTATTCAGCAGTACGTTATCAGGCTCAGAAAAATCAGTAGTTGGATTCAAAGGTATATGACCTTTTTTTGAAAACAATTTTTTCAGCGCAAGTTTGTGCGTGTATTTTTGGAGATCTATAATCGTGTTGAAAAGATCAAAATTCTCTTGGGGTGCGAAGTTTAAACCCTTATTGAGTAGGACAATTTGTTGTGGGGTGAGAGGGGTGTCAGAAATATTAATGATGTTGCTAAGGGAGGGATCTAAGAGTATTTTTTCCTCTTGTTGTCTGAGCCTGATGTTCTCTCTGCTCTTCTTCCCCCTTCTGCACCCTTTCCGTTTTTTGACGGTATATGTTGTATGTTTGAGAGACTGGATTTGGATCTGTCATCTTTTTGGCTTGATATATAAGTGTTTTTGAAATAACCATCTTCAGAATCTCTGTGGTCTTTAGTGTTTTGTTTTGAGAAAGACACAGATGGCCTATCCATGTTATCGGAAGAGTCTGTATCAAAACTAGACCTTCGTTCTGTGTATGGTGATTTCAGAATAGATCTTGTGGTAGGCTTTTGATTAAAATGATCACTATCCATAGACATTTTGCGAGGCGTAGAGTGAAGAGTAACTCTAGACCTATCAAAATCTCTAGTTGAACCCAGTCTTTCCCAAGCATACACTTGGTTCCTCTTGTAATCTGATTTGTCTCTGAAAAACTTTTCTTGTTTCTTAGAGACTACACCCTTTTCCATTTGCTCTATATTTTGTAAAATAATTTTATCGTTATGTGAAAAACGATCCATATCACTGAATTTATGTAATTCTTTTTTTAGCGTGTCAATTTCAGTAGTTAGGGACTTTTTCTCTTTGACCTTATATCGTACAATCAATTCCATAAGTTCAGTTGAACAAGTGTCCAATATTTTTCTCCAATGCAGTTAAAATTCCTTATCAGGAAAGCCAAAGGAGGGCATTTTTTTCACACGCAATCCTCTAGGGATGCATTTAACCCTTAAATAATTCTCCAGTGATGTTATGTCCCAAAAGATTCTAATGTCTTGGGTTAGTAGTTTTTCCAATTTCACAAAGTGATCAATTAAGTCTGTAGCATTATTACATGTAATGTTGGCTGAAGTTTCATCAAATAAATGCAAAGCCCTTTTGGTTCTTTCTGAATTGTTCCCGCATTTCTGCACATAGCTAATAGGAATATCTGTTGTTGTTTCTTGTTCCTCATCCATCTTGTGCAAAGAGTAGGTAAAAAAGCCTTAAACAGTAAATCAGAGATGTCTCATGACATATATGTTTCTAATAAAAAAGTCACCACCAACCCTTGTATGTATGTGGGTAATCCTCTTGAAAATATATATATAATTGTCCCACAGTTTATTCGAGCAACCTGTATACAGCCAAGTAGATCTGGATAAACATGTTATCCTATCAGGTGCATCAGAATAAATATAGTAGTCGCTGCAGACATGAATACATTAGTATATGAACATTTGGCATCAGATAGCAACTGGCCCAGCTCTGGGCACCAATGGTTGCAAACACTCACGGTTTGGAGAATGAAAAAAACGCAGTTGTTCGGTCCTCAGTGACCTCAGTGTAGCACCGCCAACCCTATCTTGACTGTGACGTCACGTGGGGCGGTCAAGTGACCGGCGGTGATCTCCTCCGGGATCAACAAGGTAGGGAATGACAGGCACCGTGTCTCAGGTATACTGGTAGTATCAATGTTGCACCGCTACCTCTGACGTGACTGCGACATCGCGTGGGGCTGTCACATGACCGGCGGTGATCTCCTCCGTGAGCAACGGCTACCCGGCATGCGTTCCAGCAATGAATAGCAAGGGGATTCTTCCAGCAGCAGCGGGAAGGGCAGCGGAGCACAGCCGTAAAGCAGACAGGGTGTAGACATGGGTAGTGACTAAAAAAAGTTTATTGCAACAGACATGTGTAGCTGATGGATCCTCTGACGCGTTTCAGCCCTCAGGCCTTTGTCAAAGAGTGATCCATCAGCATGGGGAGTACATAGATATAGGCAGACTTAACACAAAACACCTGCACCAGATAGAGATCAGGTGAGGTGGGTAACTCTCCTAATAACCATGTAACAAGGATAATAAAAACAGTTTAAAAACAATGCCAGCAGTTCATCATTTGTCTAATAGTTGATAAGTATAACAACCTAAAAAACCTAAAAAAAGTGTATACATTTATAGATATATAAGCATAGTTAAATACTTAATGATATCTGGCAAATCAATGGAATGGAACATAAAGAATACAGCAGTCTGGTAAAGGATAATATTGTTCAATTTGATAGAAAGTAGACATCTCTATTTAAAAATAATAAGTGAACAAGGGCAACAAGATAACAACATTGTATACAAAGTCTTATAGTGGTGGATTGATATCAGAACAATGAAGCAAGGGAAAGGCCACAAGGGATAGGGGGAGGAGGAGAAGGGGGGGGAGGGGGGGAGGAGAGGGGGCGGGGGGTGGGGGGGGGGGAAGGGGGGCGGGGGGAAGAATGGAGGTGTACCTGGAAGCATGTGTAGACATGAATGATACTAATCATGCAAGAAATGTTGCAGTTCCCAGTCAACATTAAGACCGTGTGGCTGTAGAGTATCTAACAGGAAGATCTGCAGGTCCATGTCCTCTATTGCCAGCAAGAGTACATAAGAAATACAATATAATGGTCCCTAACCAAGTGTTTAATAACAGCTATCATTATTAGGGGGTCTCCCTCTACCCATGCAGGAGGCCTACCCACCAACCCTGGCACAAGTACCCTACCCTCTACCCATTGATTGGCACAGTGGTACATCATGCCCATATAATATGGGCATGATAATCCACTATAGCAGTCAATGGTCTACCTAATAGAAATCATTAAGGCCCAAAATACACAATATTAAAAGAAATACATAGGCACCTAAGCACCCCAACAATAAATTGTTATACACATGAATAAAAATGATCTATCAACAAAATAGCAAAATAATAAAAATTGTTATTCCAAAACATAATAATTGAATAAACACCTATCCAACCAATTAAATAAATAAAACCACTAGCCAACAAATCAATTCAATAAATTAAACCACTAGCCAACAAAACAATTAATTCATTAAAAACGCTAACCAATCCTGAAATGTACTAAACACACGCCATCCTAATTCCAAACTATTTAATTCTTACAATAAACAGAAATAGATAAAATAACAATCCATTGAAAACAAACATTGGCAAGAGCTTGTTCAGATAGAGATCAGCGTGTGGGAGGCTATGCAATTTGTGTCACCTTTTATATACTGTGTCCCTATTTGGATTGTTTGGCGGGCATGGACACGAGCTGCAGGTGTTAAAAGTGGGCGTACTGTATACTAAACCTGTTGAGTGAGGTCCATTACATTATAAATATACGATCATTTCTGTTGATTCAATGCACATTGAATATGCATGCTTCTGTGCTTGATTTATTTACTAAAGCAGCGATGCCGAGAAAAAAAGATTTCAAATGATCTCAGCATGAGAGTACAGGATATGTACATGAAAGGACACGGAATGTTACAGATCCAACACTGGTTAGTTCGTTTGGGCCTCGGTTTAGCAAAAAGCACTGTCAGCTATCATGCCCAGTCACAACAGAGTAAGTATTTTTGTTTTCATACTGTAATTACTGTATTACAGTATTGTAGGACAGCAAAGCGTCTTGCATATTAAAATACATATTTGTGTTTTGTTATTTTCTTTTCATTTATTTTAGAATACTGTATACAAATACATGTATTTGTTTTTACTTATTTTTGGGCCTAACAAATTGTTCTCTTTTCCTGTAAACTCTAGGACAGCAAAGCGTCTGATGGACGAAATCAGCAAGGCTAATGATGAGCGCTTTGCAGAAACAGTCAAGACTATTCTAGAGAGGAGTCACAGCATCTGAGACCAGCATAAGGTTAATGAGACACCAATTGGGATGGAAATATAGACGTGTAAAGTAAGTGCTTTACTGAAGTAATGTATAGTACATTGCAATAGTATGCAGAGTGACACAACAGGGTTGATACTGTGCTGTAATTAATGTGCAGTAATTAGGACAGTACAGCTAAACTGTTGTACAGTACTGTACTTTAAGTAACATTGGGGTTTGCCTGTACAGTCCCTGTAAAATTCTTCCTTATCATTAGAGAGCTTTTCCGATGATAAGGGATGCCAACAAGATAAAAAAAAGTGG
This sequence comes from Ascaphus truei, assembly GCF_040206685.1. Taxonomy (NCBI): domain Eukaryota; kingdom Metazoa; phylum Chordata; class Amphibia; order Anura; family Ascaphidae; genus Ascaphus; species Ascaphus truei. The sequence continues at coordinate 106,999,454 of NC_134483.1, read as the reverse complement.
AGCAAATACGGGCATGGATCGAAAGTCGAGAGACCTTTCAGGATGTCATCTTTTCTGACGAGACAACAGTCGCTCTTGAGAGATTTGTCACTTTTGCATTTTGCAAAAAAGGATGCCTATCTCTGAAGCTGCGTCCCAAGCACCCACTGAAGATGCATGTGTGCACAATGGTTAGGTGAAAATTTAAAAAAATTCCTAGTTCTCAATGATATGATGATATATCTATGCTAAAGTCGCCTTTTATCTGTTCCACCATAAATTGTAGAAAATATTAGATATGCATAACTGGCATTCAGTTTTGAATAAAGACAAGGCATGATGTTAAGTGTACAGGTTCTGTCTATTCAGCAATTGTGCGGGCATAGCGATTGAGAGTAATTTGCTCAACATTGTGCTTAGACACTTAAATTATGAAAACGCCTAAATTTGATAACGTCTTCAGCATCTTCAGCGCCCAAGGTCATTTTACAATGGATCACTGCAGTGGACTCTCTTTTTATCTGGGTTTTAAACACCTGCAAATTGACACATTGTACAGTTCAGTAACTGTGCTACAGTAAACACTGGATAGTACAAAGGGGATTCATTGTGCCACCTCGCGGATATGCGAAGAACTGCACCGAAACAAATCAGAATACAAGTAATTCAAAGAAATCAACAACGCTAAACACAGGTGTGATTGGCCGCATTAATGCTAGCGCTCACCGAGAATAGCGAGTGAATCACGCGTGGAATACAGCAGACTTTACGAAAAACGGCTCCGAGAAATGTTTGAATAACGGCCGCTGCATCTGTATATTCAGTAGTTCCATCTTCAAATATCTGCCCAGAAACATGCAGGAAAAAGTAACTTGAAGAAATGTCAAATGTAAAAAAGTTTTCTGTGCTGAGGCCTTTGTGCGTCCACTGTCTGCAAAAATATTTCATGGGCCAACTGTGCTTCCTATTATGAAATGTATCCATATTCTGTTACTTTCCTACCGCCACGTATTGCTTTCTAGGGGAATCACAACACGAGTTAAGTACGAGTTACAGCTCTATCTTTCTTATATTTTTGTACATGTACATTTTCCCAGGCCTGATTATAGACACTGTAGATTCTCATAAAGTGAACATTATAGTGTAAATCTACAGAATGTAATAATAAAGCTGAAGTTATTGTGCTTTATAAAAAGTGATTACAAAGGATGACTTTAGAATGCGATTAAACAAAATGAAAATTGTGGAATGTAAAGATTAAAATGAGACGACAGCAATTTATTCTATAAACTAACGAGCTCATTTTATCTTAATATGTTCTTTATTTACAAAAATGTTGAAACAGCAGTCAGAAACAAATTTACCTTAATAAAAAAAATAATTCAAAGATTTATGATGCGTGTTTTAAACAAATATGCACATTTTAAATTTTGATTAAATTACCCTGTTTCTTTTCTACTATTCTTAATGTTCATGTTGAATGTATCAATTAATTAATTCTTTAAGCAATTGCTGATATATGGGTTAGATGTGATTTGTTTTTTGTATAACCCAGAATTGCACCTTGTTTTATTATTTAATGATTTCATGTTCTATTCAGACACTTTTGCTAACCAGTATTACAAATTATTGTTTTTATAAAAATGAGAAATAAAAAAAAGATTATTAAATTTCCCAAGTGCTACAAAAGACTCGGGGGCCTTTTCTAGTAACTACGAAGTGTGACAAACCGCTTCAATAGTGCACTTTAGAAGTGATTGCATGCTTTGCTATTCTGTATGCCCTTGTCGCATATCGAATCCGAGTCTTAAAAGGCTTTAATAGAAGCAGTTTCACTCTGGCTCTGCCATTCCGATCAGTTTGTCAAAAAAGCCTCCAACTAGCATTTTTTTACTAAAACTGATATTCTTGTAGCTTCTAAAGACTCAAATTTTTTCACGCCACCTGAAGGGTGACGAGATTGGTATTGCGAGTTACATCCAGAGTCTCAAATATGGGTTTGGCTGAGAGAGTAAAATTCATGTCAGAAGATGTTAGCACCACCTTTGGTCATTCTGCTTCTTAAATGCATTGTTAAACCGTGTGGTTTGTTACTTTTTTTTAGAAGCAGTTCAGAAAAAGTGGTTTGCAATAGAGAAAAGGTTTTTTTTTGTTAAGGAGACATAGGGCTCTATGCAGTAAGCGCCGAAAAAGTGCAATCGCCAAGTGTACCTTATCGGCATGATTCTGCCGATTTTCCCTCTCCGTATGCAATAAGTGCCGAATCCCTTCCGAATCAAGCCGAAAACATTTGCTCCCACTCTGCCGATGATTTGCCGATCACACACAGGTGTATCGGCGTGCATGGCGGGGTGGTGTTAGGTTCGCCAATGAAACTTCTTGCTGAATCTGCTGAAGCAAGCATGTTTTTGATTGAGCGGCCCATTTAAAGGCAGCGTATATTTTTATTCATTCTCTGTGTTGTTGGGAGTGTGAGAGAGAGAAACACACAGCGCTGGGCGATTTACATATTTCATATTGACTGAGAGCGTTGTTGTTTATTGTGAGAGGTTTGTCCTGTGTTGTTTTGTTAACATCTTTGTCTTGTTTTCACTTTGTAAGTGTTCAGTGCGATTGTCTTTAAATTTCTTTTTTGTTCTTTGTGAGTGCTAGAGGTATGGCCGCAAGGCGTGGGAAGAGTGATGCTGGTGTGAGTGGTACTGGTAGTTGTGTGAGTACGCGTCTGAGTGAACGTAGAATTCAGGGGAGTGCTGTTGCTGCGAGTGCGACTGGTGTTGCTGGGAGTGCGAGTGCTGCTGGTGGCTCTGTTGCTGGTGCTGCTGTGGTGTCTGTTGCTGGTGCTGGTGGGGTGTCTGCTGCTGGTGAGTCTGGTGGTGGGGTGGTTGGTGGTGGCCCGCTTTTGGAGTCTCTTCCATTGGAAGAAGGAGAGTCCAGTCAGCAGCAGCCAAGCTCTGGTCCTGCACGTGTTCGGAGAAAACGTCTGGAGCGGCCACGTAATCCTCGGTTCAAAGAAGAGGAAAACAGAGTTCTTGTCACAGGGATTTTGGAGCACTATGACTCTCTGTATGGCCATTTACTAGGTAAGTCTATCTTTGCATTGATTGTTCAAAGACATGTTATCCTTATTCATGTGAGATGTCTTAATATCAAAATATTATTCTATAATATCTATCAATTAAAGTTAATTGTTACACACATATTCCTTCAAACTTTAAACGATCATAACAATCAGTCTAAAAAGTTTGACAAAGTTCATACAATATTCATGCAAGCTTCCTTACATTTGTATGTTTCCACGTAAATGCTCATGTGGTACACATATTCCACCTAAACCAGCATGTTTGGTATTTCTTGGAACAGGTAGCAGTTTAGGCAAGTGATCGTTTTTCTAATAATAATTTATGTCATATATTTTGTATGTATTTCAAGGGCGGACAAGTTCAGCATCCAAAAATGAAATGTGGGAGCAAATAACATTGGCTGTGTCTGCATGTGGGAATCATGTCAGGGACCGGGTGAATTGTCGCAAGAGATTCAATGATATCAGGGCAAACTTAAAGAAAAAAATACAAGCACAACTAATGCATGCTACTGGCACTGGAGGTGGGCTGACAGCACAAGCTCTAATCTTAACTCCATTGGAGGAGCAGATGCGGGAAAAATTTCTTCCTGTCTTCGTGGAGGGTTTGCCAGGGGACAGAGATATCGGAATTTATTCGGCTCCATTTCCACCAGGTGACAAATGTTACTGTACTAGGCGTGTCGTATGTTACAGTTCTTATCTATATTTCCACTGCTACTTATACTTTCTTCCCAATATAAGCATACCTACATATATATCTGTATATATGTGTCTCTCTCTATATCTATCTATCTATCTATCTATCTATCTATCTTTTTATATTTATATCTAGTTGTCCTACAAAAAAAAATTATATATATATATATATATATATAAAAAAAACAAAACAAGATACAAACAGCGCAAATTCCAAACACATAGTTAGATGCAATTGTTATAACAACTACACCTGGCCAATCAGTCAAACAAGAGGTGTATACCTTAAGATCTGACCCTACTCAGATGCTGCCAATTAGGTCTGCGGCTCCACACTTGCCGCAATGGATAATACAAGGAAGAAACGACCTAGGCGCAAATAAGCCAGGGAAGAAACAAAGAGAAAAATATCATAGGGCAGTATGTCTGTAATTATCAGATTAAGGGTGGTAAGATATGCACTTACACTTAGTTCAGCAAATTAAAGCATGTAATCCTCAATGGGACTCAGGAACTCAGCCTCTGGTTGTCTTTGTGATGTCTGTGTGTCTCTTGTACTTCACTTGCACAGATTACTCCAGAAAGCTGCTGCAGAATCACCGTCCGTCTGCTGCTAGACGATACCTTTACAGGGGATGAGACTCACCGGGAGAGGGGGAGAGGGGGGGGGGGAGTGGAAAGGGACAATAGAACAAGGAATAGTGTAAAACATTTTATTAAAATCTATCTAAAAAATAACAAACAGTATTCCACTCACATGCTGTGAAATAAAATCAGGCAGTTGAGAGTTTGAATGAGTCTCTCACACTCGTATCTGTCTCTCTCCGGTTTTCTGCACTGCTGCTGTACTGGATCACTTCCGCGTCATGTGCTCCGGCTCTGACTCTCCCAAGTGGCGAAACGCGTAGGGCAGACGTTTGCGGACATAGCAGTTTGAGTCGCGCTGTGGACAGGTCTTGTGTACCGGAGCAGAGGCAGCGCACTGACGTCATTGGAAGACGGAGTCTCACGAGAGTCAGAGCCGGAGCACATGACGCGGAAGTCATGTATATATATATATATATTAGTGATAGTCTATGTTTCACCTAGAAACAGGCCATTACTGCCTAATCAAGTCTATATATATATATAGTATATATATATATATATATATACTATATATATATTATAGTCTTATATATATATAAGTATATACTATATATATATATATATATATATATATATATATATATATATTATAGTCTTATATATATATAAGTCTATATATATATATAATATATATACATATATATATTAGTGATAGTCTATGTTTCACCTAGAAACATGCCATTACTGCCTAATCAAGTCTTGCATGGAAGATTGTACATTGAAAGGTGAACATTCATAATTTGCACAAACACATTTGGTTATGTTTTATTAAAGCTCTTTTTTCACTTCATGTAGTATAATGAGAGCATAAATGGGAACATGTACCATATGGTATTTAATTGTGTTCATATGTAGCTCACTTCAGATTTTTATTTCGCTCATGTAACGGTGTGTGAAACCAGCTGCAATTAATGTGTAATCACAGCATAGAGGTGAACAGAGGGGGTGGGGTCGGGCACAGAGCCAGATCACAGGGTCATGGTAGGGTCAAGTCTTGTGGGATGGCTTACAGGTGGTAGAACCAAATAAAAGGTCAGGGTGGTGTCATGTCTTGGGGGAGGGACTACAGTTGTTACACGCTGACAAGGTGAACAGAATTTAATCACATTCATTAGAAATGGTAATTATCTGAATACTTTCAACCACCAGGCCACTATATATGAAAACGTACGTTAGTCATTCGTTCACTCATATCTTCTTTTTACCTGATAGATACGCCACCTTATCACAACAGTACCATCTATGAGCGACACACTGCATGTGTTGATGAGTGTCAGCCACATTTAGCGCTACACCTGCTTCTCTTAAATGTTCAGACAGATCACTAAAAATATTCATTCACATTTCCACAATTAGGTACTGAATTATAAGCAGAGTCAACTTTGCTGTCATGGTAGTGATGTACATTATTATTCTTAGATCACTACACAACATATGCAGTGTATGTACAACAGAACACTTAATTATACAAAGCATTCCTGCATGAACATTGTATGTTGTATGGTGTTTAAAATAAATGTGACAATTAGGTTCACATGTACATTGATGTTAAGATGGATAATGTACAGCTTGCCTGAAACATATCATTGTCATTTCGTTATGTGATGCTGATATTTAGCCATAAATACTCCCACTACACAAACTTCATGCTAATTATGTACACATGTCAATAAAATTCTGATGTTATTCTTCTATATAGTTGCTCCTGCAGCTCCTGGGACACCTGACACTGAACATGTCTCATCACCTGTCTCATCAAGGTCATCATCAAGCATGGAAGGTGAGTGTTTGAGGTGCAGCACATCTAATGTGTACATTTGTCGAATTTCATGTGCCATGCAAAATAAATGTCTTTCACATGTAATTAACTTCACATCAGTTATTGTCACAGAAGATGTAGTGTTTCCTGACAACATGTATTGTGTGTGTTGTAACCTATCAGCTAGGAGTTGTGAGGTTACAACAACCTTTCATTCATTCTTCTTTCAGACTGAGTCGAAACATCATTGTTACTTCAAGCATCATCTTTTATTGGACACAAATTAAAAATTATGGAAACATGTTATGTGTTCCACTATGAGAACAACTATCATTATATTGAAAAACAAGTGATAGTTCCATGGCAGTTCATAATGTCTTTCTTTATTTGTAGAACCAGATGTTGCCACTCAAGGACAAATTCACTCATGAAGCTGTTGACACTCCTGGATTAACACAGCATTCAAGTCTTCCTGCTCGTGACACCTACTCAGCTATTGTAGCTTCTGAAGAACGAATCTTGGGTGAAGAAAATCATCGCCATTCAGAAATTATGTCAGTGCTTGAAAGGATGATATCACTGCATGAAAGGATGCATGAAAGGTCAATATCATAAATGTCACAAATTCAAAAAGTCATCATCCAAGTTCCTAAAGAAATCCAAAATGTAAACAGGACATTACAAGCACTAGTTCTGAATGTCAGCCAAGCAAATCAGTTGCGAATGACAGCAAGAGAACAACAATTCCACTTTACCCCATCTGAGGATGGATCATACCATGCTGCTACTTTTTCTCCTGAGTCATCAGTTCTTCATTCCCCAGTTCTGGATGATACCGGTACAGTAGGTGCAAGTTCTGTGCAGGTCCCTCTCAACATCCAACCACTTACATCTGTTCAAAATCTGGAACCGACATCTACTAGTGAGAGATGAAAAAGAAAGATAGGGCAACAATTACTACTAACCAGCTTTTGGAAAAAGATTAAAACACCAAAACAAGAAACTGCTCCACCATCACTCTTGCAATGTTTATCAACTGCTTCACAACTGCCACAGCCCACACCCAGTGCCCCTGAAGTGCAACAGCCCACACCCAGTGCCCCTGAAGTGCAAAAGCCCACATCCAGTGCCCCTGAAGTGCAACAGCCCACACTTAGTGCCACTGAAGTACCACAGCCCACATCCAGTGCCCCTGAAGTGCAACAGGCCACACCCAGTGCCACAGAACTGCCAGAGGCCAGTACAAGTCATACAGTTAAGGCCAGAGTAGTTGGCAAAGGGTAACTAACTAAAATAAATAATCACATTCACTAAATTTGTTGGTGTCCTGGTGGTGTTTACTGCAGACTATTTCATGCATAGTGTATGTATGATCATGTACAGATGCTTGATAACATTTAAGTATGTCCTTGTACACATGAATGTTTAGAAATGCTCACTGACTGAATGAAGGCATATTTGATATGAATATGTATTAATCATCAGTTAATTAATGGTACAACATTATTACACACTTGCCATGTTAATAGAAGCTGACATTCACTTAGATCTTGTTCAAGATGAGATGTATGTGGGTTATTTTGGTAATGTAGATAGTCATTTCATGCTAATTTTATTGACATTCAACTTTAAGTAAGTACCCATATAACAGCATACATTTTTATGTTATGTTTTCTGGTGTCTTAACTCTATAAGACATTACTTACCTTAATCTTCTTTCATAGTTCATGATGTTGGCATGTGATCATGTATGATTTTTGGTTACAATAACAGATCTGTAAGTGTGTATGAATATATCTGTAGTCTCTCTGTATCTCTATGGATATATGTATACACACACACAGTGTATCTCTATGGATATATGTATTCACACACACAGTGTGTATATATTAACTGTTATATATATATATATATATATATATATATATATATATATATATATATATATATATATAAAGATTGAGAGAGAGAAAAAGGCCCTAAATAAAGCACTCTAATATTTGTATCAGTACAAATCACATAAGGTTTATTAATGTATTGTCACAGAACAAAAATAGTTAAAACAAAGCACAGAAATGTTTAAAATACAGCATGGATCCCCTGTTCATTACAAAGCTAAACAACTCCCTCAAAGAAGATGCCCAAAATAGACTCAGATAGTATTCTGAAACACCTGACAAAATAAACCTGGTGTGACACCCAACAGACTAAATAGTCACGGCTAGGGCTATTTAATCATCTGCAAAAGGTCAGATATGCCTACTAACCCCTGCAGTGTAGGGTTTGTCTGAGGCGACAAAAAGTAGCAGGTAAGTGACAGCAGAGATACACAGATTAAAGCCTGCAAAGCACATATAAGCCTATAGCTAGAGAGAGTGATACATCACCTATGGTCAGGTACAGTGTGGTCGGTACATTCAGGGGGGAACAAGGAGGGATGTTAGAGCATAGTAATGTGACCCAGAGAGGGGACAAACCAGGGGATCCGGCAGTGCCTTGAGGAAGGTCCCGTTGTGAGGACCGAAACGTTGGCGGCCCTGTGTTTCATAATACACTTTTTTGACATCAACCTTGCAGTGTGCTGTCTTCTTTGGTCATCAGGATCCCCTGGTTACCACACGTCTATCTAATTATATATATATTTATTTATATATCTATATCTATGTATATATCAAGAGAGACTAACAGAGAGAGTCAAAGAGAGAGAGAAACAGAGAGAGAAAGAGAGAGAAACAGAGAGAAACAGAGAGAGAGAAAAGCAGAAAAAGATACAAAGATAGAGATGTGTGTGGTTAATTTTAGCTAAGTGTAAGCAGAAATCTGTTGCTCCTAGCACTGTAGAAGATTTCACACACATAGTTATTATAATTAAAATCGTCAACTTGTTTTGCACATGTTGATTGCCTAAGCCAAAACTAAAGTTTCGATTCATGTGAAAAGAGTGTATCTTAGACAAAGAATTTCAGCCAATTATTGTAACAAATTTCTTGTGGGAGAAAACATAGGCGGATAACAGTTAGGTTGTATTATAACCTTGGAACAAACCGCGAAGATAACATGTAACTATTCACACATTCAGCAGACATCCGTATGCGTTCAACTTAAGACAGTGTACACTTGGAGAGAAGAAATGGCAGAAGCTTCCACATTGCACAGCCATCCACGTAAATCATACAAATTTATGATTTATGAAGCAATCGAATCAACGGCAGAGAAAAGGGCAACGGTGGGTCAAATCTATGACTTGATCCAAAATAAGTATCCATACTACCAAGAACCAGCCAGACAAACAAATTTTAAAACTTCTGTACGATTCACTTTTTCCGCAAATGAATGTTTTGAGCATGTCCATGATCGGCTAGATCAACGATATGGATGCTGGCATGTTGCGCCATCATTTAAACTTACCATGGAACATGGATCATATCTTCTGTTAAATAGCATATTTTTGCCTATTACCAGTTACATTGAAGCTGCACCGACTGTCGCATCTGCTGATATACCTGCACCCTCCATTCATGAAGACCAGATGCAAGATGGACATAACTACTATGATATGTATCCAAACTTATATGGGCAATACCTATGTGGATGTGAAAACAACGAACAACTGTACGTACCACCGGACGTTTTGTTTGAAGAAGCCACTGCAGATCCATATGACCGCCTCATGGAGATGTGTGTGATTCAGGATTCAACGGTTGCCTCAACCATGGATGATACTGTTGTGCCTTCCTGGAGCGAGCAGTTTCAGTTTTGACTTCAAAATCAGTTTTGACTTCTACAAGAATGGTAAATACAAATGTCGTTATGCCTTTACTGAAATTATATATGTGTACATTAATAATATACACCATTTTTTAGCCAAATGAGTGGATACAGCTTAACATTGCAGACAGCCTTACATGTAGCGTGCACAAAGACATTATTTCCTATAACAATATACTACATGACGAACCATTAGTACACATTGGTGACGGAGTCCTAAATCATAGATTCTTATCGCTTTTAAAGTATCATTTCAACATGTTACACTAACTGTAACACACACACACACCTCATTGTTTAGCATTCAACATATAAAAACAAAGTGTCGACCACATATGACGTGGGAACCTGGTCATGTCCCAAGACGGCCTTAAAAAGGTAACCAATGCAAGCCCCACCCCCAACAGACGTGTGCGCGTGAAACAGTATTGGCTGTGCCCATAGCTTATTGTTATGGTCAGTGCAGTGTGTCATGCGCGCGCGTCGGTGGGGCGGTGCGTGCACAGCGTTGGAGGCCAATGTTCATCCAGTGGGAGGGGTGTTTGCGTCCATTTCACGGTGCCTTAACATGACGTCACACGTATTTTGTTCGCTCATTGGCTGATCGTCCGTTTTGGCCGTGTGCACACGTCCGTTTACAAAGTTTAGATATGTACGTGTGGAGAAGTGAATTTGTTTCGCTTCCATATCATAACTTTAAGCCATGATATGCGTACTGCTAGCAGCACCATGGAGGGACATGTATTGAACGCACTGCATACACATCGTTTAGCGCATGCGCTAAGACTTAGTCCACACATTCGTGATGTGCGCGCGCAACAGACATTGTGCGCGCACATTATTATGTATACAGGCACCGGAACAAACATATCAGTAGTAATGCTAGCAACGCCATTAGAAAAAAGAGATATTTCTGTAACTTTAGTTTTATCCTTGCAGTTTAAACATATACACTGGCGACACACTTTATTCGAGCTCGGCTAGTCCCACGAATTCGGGTATACCCGGGTGTATTGAGGTTTGTGACTGTTTTCTGCCCGAGTGCATTGGGTTATTTTCCAGGCAGGGATTGAAGCATTTTATTCCCGCTGGCTGCAATACTGCACAGTATATATATATATACTGCATTACAATTCATGAATTTATGCCATCTGGTAGACACGCGAAGCATTGCAGCCTATTAAATCCTAATCATTATCATTTAACAGATCAGCCGCCCGTCAGCCAGGCATGAACCCAGGCTGGGAAGGCAAACGCAACGGGGCTTGTCAGAGGTGAGGAGCGGCGCATTCCAGGTATCTGCCAGGTACATACTGGGTATTTGCTCGAATAAAGTGTGTCGGTGCAGTACGTAACTTATGCGTGAATATCCACAATCATATAGAGATGTGTTAAGCGTTGTCATGCTGAAACATAGATAAATGTGCCATCTTTGAACATCCTGTGTTTGCTGTATTTCACAGATGTCGATGATGAATACATGGGACCAATGTATGATTTCAGATGGGCCAATCGTTATATTAGATGTTGGTGACGACTAGCGAACAACTATTATAATAAATATGTAACAATGCTTTCAATGATTGTGCACAGATTAACAATCACTACATAATGTTATCCTATTGTGCAAATATTTACTATGCACTTAATTATCATAATGATGTTGCTAAGCACTGAAGTTAGAACTTATAGTGATATTTTTTTCTTTTCTACTAACATTATATGTATTTCCATGTGATATATGCAACCAACATTATCACTCAGCAAACACATTAATCTACTATATATTATAATCTCACGTGTGACTTGTCAAAGAATGTAAATGGTACATAACAACTCGTCGACATTGTATCTGAACGTACACAATAACAATAGTGAGGTGATAGAAACTGTTTAGTCGTGTGAATGTTATATTATCACCTAAGTTGTAGTGGTAACCTAACATGCATGAGCTAATGAATGTTAGGTAAAGATCATTAAACCATGAACTTTTGTGTGTACATTTAATTCACACGAGTAACTATAGTTTAGTGTTATTAGTAAACGTTCAACACATACAAAACTAAGTGAGGCCGATGATAAAAGCAACATTATTATGTTGGTTTATATTATTTCTGGTAGAAATACATGCATCACACCAAAACTACAACACACACACACAGTAGGTTGCTGAAATGTGTGCGTATGTAAATGTATATTTCATTTATGATCATATGTTGACAATAGTTATAAAGGATCATGATCATTTTGAATAAGTAAAGTGAATTAAATAAAAACTTTAATAACTACTGCTGCGGCCGAGTTTATTCGAGCATTTGCCCGTTCTCGGCCGCAGCAGTAACCTGGCGCGCGCCGGAGGGTGCCGGGCGCGCGCCGAAGCCTCGGAGGAGAGGCCCGTTGATCGGGGCTTCCCCCTCTCCTCACCGGGTCTGCCGGTTCCCCTGGAACGTCCCGCCGCTGTCCTCACATCCGCGCGACACCAGGGCTCCCTCGGGGAGCCCTGGGCACGCGTACAGGCGGCACAGGCACCCGATGACGCGTGACCGCGCATCGGTGATGCGCGGCACGCTGAGGGAGTGGGGCTCGCAAGCCGGGACATATCCCGGCTTGCGGAATGAGCCGTACTCAAATAAAGTGTGCCGCCTGTGTACATTGTCATTGTGTTGAATGATTTAGGAGAAGTTGAGAATTCCAAAAACTATACTTTGGAATGGTGTTTACATTTTGACAAACGTTAGATGAACGTCAAATCAACACACATATTTGACTTATACATACACATGTGACAATGTAGTAATGAACATGAAGATGAAGTGAGAGAAGAACTAATCACATACATTGCAATGTTAATGATGTTTAACACATTAGGGTCTTTTCATACAAACATGCATTGAGTGTTAACATCGCTCATGTGCATGAATAGATGTTCTCCTCCCATAATCACTAGCTGAGCAGGGTTTATCCCCTTCTCTCCCCCCACCCCTATATTCCATGAATGGATGTTGTTACGTTGCCAAAATTACATGTTATGTAATGTACGTAATGATAAGAAAACACACTGCACAATAACCACCAAGTGTAGATGAACACACGGACACAATACAGAAACGACATGTTTCAATTGTCACATCTTTTTCATTACGTTCGGTTTATACATCCTGTAACTATACCTGTATCGAGGTTTTCACGTCTTATGACAGATGTGAATTGAAATACATACCATGAGCAGTAATTGGAGTGATATAACTTGAAAAAGAAAACATGAATGAATATAAATCATTGTCATGACATGTTCACTAAGGTAAGCAACACACAGAAGTGACAATTTTGTATGTGATATGAAACAAAATCTATAATACGTCAAATATGATCTTAAATACACAATAGTGTACACATCATTGTGACACACATGTTACACTCCAAAAGAAACATTGTATGTAACCATACTGCACTAGCTATTGACTATCGACATAGTAGGTTTATTGTGTATGCATAACCAAAAAGAGCATGTACATAAAATATAGATTTAGTACACATTATTTCTTCACGTACACACAACACCTTTTATTGGTAAGAAGTATAATACAATCTGTTGATGAATGACATACCGGTGCCACATGCAATTCTCCACACAGCAGAGAAGAGAAATGTGTGAGAACCATATTCATCTGTTTCCTAAGTGAATGGTATTTGAACAAATGTATTTATCATTACAATGAATTAATACATCTATGTAGTTTTATGAACATATATGTATTTGCTTACATGAAAAATAGGTGTTTATGACATTCCGACCTGTCTCCACACCCCCGGCTGTTTGCTCAGTGTCAGCTGGTAAATTTAAGGGATGCTCCTCCTCCAAGCCCTGACGTATGTCGGTTTGTACATTATTGCGGAGTGCCAGATTGTGCAAAATGCAACATGCAATGACAATATCTGACACTTTAGTAGGCTCAGGGGGCTATGCACTAAGCTCCGAGCTTTCACGCTTCCCTGAAAAAAATTAGCACGTCCGATAAAAAATGAAGCCGGCGGAGCGATTCACTAAGGCCCGCTGCCCATTTTTTTATCGGACGTGCTCAAAACTGGCTTATCGTGCGTGCAATGTATTTCCCCCCTGCTATCGCACTTAAAGTTCACCTACGCTAGCTGACTGAAAAAAAAGCCGCTGTAACATTTGCATGGAGATTTGCCATCTCCATGCAAGGCTGTTACAGGCGATCGTACAATAAATAAATACATTTTAATTATAGTGTACATGAGCAGGGGGTCTCCCGAGCTGAACCGCATTGGTTTCAGGTCCGAGGACCCCCTACTTCAGGAGATACAGGCCCCATTATGGGGTGCCGGTATCCCCTGCAGAATTTCAATGTCCCGGTCACGTGACGCGGACGCTTGAAAGTGCAGCCATTCTGATTGGCTGGCATCATTCCCTTTAAGTGACGTCATGTCAAAAAAGATTTTTTTAAGTTGGAACATGGTTTTAACAGCCAATCAGGTGGCTGTTAATCATTTTGAGGCTAAATGTGACGTCACAAGCCATATTTAAGGCCGTGACGCCTCATTTGAGCCCAAGAAGCCGACGAGATTGACAGATGAAGAAAGAAGATAAAGAAGAACAAGAAATGGTTACAGATGAAGATAGAAGACGGTGAGTAAAGAAAGAAAAAAGAAGATTTGGGTACCTTTGCTGGATCTTTATGGCGGATGGCATCGGATGCTGTTGGAGGCCTTCAAGGTACGTGAGCTTCCTGTTCCCCTGGGAGTCGGAGGGCCACCGCTTCTAATGGTAAGTAATATATTCAATGTTTGTAAATGTCTCTTTTAACAGTTTTTTTCATTGGATGTGATTTTTGATATTTTGGGGGAGGCACATTGACTGATAATATATTCATATGTACCACTTTAGGGTACAGATTAATACATTATTATTACAATATTTGGGGGCATTTGTGTCTTGGTATTGCTGTTGTTTTTTTTAATGTCAGTTTCTTAGGTGGATGTTATTGTTTTTTTTTCATGCTTAATGTAATAAAATGTTTGCGATTGGTGTTCGTTTGTAGTTAATGTTGTATTATGTTGGCTAATGCGTTTTATGGTTCTTTCAGAGATTGTTTGAATGTATTTCTTTGTCTTTTAATGTTTACATTCATTAATGTTGTTCTAATTAATTGGTTTGATTGGTTAGTGTTACTATTCATTTTGAGTTGGTTTAGGAATTAATTGATTTCATTGGTTAATGGTTTAATTAATTCATTGTTGATGTTGCTATTGCTTGTAATGATTGGATTAGCCGGCTACTGTTTTTATTGACTTTATTTAGGTATGCTAATACAGTGTTTAATAGTGAGCAAATAATCTATTATCCATATCTGGATAATAGTTATGTTGCACATTATTGTACTGTATGTGTTAGGGGGGTGTATTTAGTTAGAAATAATGTTTAGTATTTTTGTTGGCACAACATTGGTACCGCAGGCCCGCGGGTACCCCAGGACTCCCGCGGGGACCGGGACGGCCGCGGGGTCAGCCGTATATTATTGACTGTTTCTAGTACCAGTAGCAGCAGCAGAACACAACAACAACTGTGAGCCTGCTGCTGTTCAGCCCATGTTAGGAGAATAGGCTGTGGCTGAGTTGAGTTTGGAGTATGTACTGTAGGTTATTATTATTTAGCATTTTTCAACTTCACACTTTAAAAGCAGCTTTGCATTAGAGGAAGCAGGTAAGTATGAGGATTTCCTCTATTTTGAGCCATTGACACTAACCAGTAATGGATCTTTAACTTATCTTCATTGATTATAGATAAAGATCTCTTTCAAGTGCTTAAGAAGGGCTTTACGTTTGCCCCTTCTAGAGAATCAAATTAATTTGATCTCTATATTGATCTTCAAAAATATTTAAGAAAAATGACTTTACAGCGTCATTACACCCCATTGTGATACTCTAGGTAACTAGAGCACCCTCAATAACAACCAGGGCCGCCAACAGAAATCATGGGGCCCGGGACAAATGAAAAGAGCAGCCTCCCCCCAAACCCAAAGCGCACCTACCATGAAAAGATATCTTTTAGTGCGCAACTTTTACTTAACTGTTTTCTTATTGTGATACAGAAAAAAAACATTACAATGCAACCTGTTGATTTTTATATTTTCAACAAAAGACATGTGCCTGTCTGCCTGGGTGGGTGAATGACGGTGGCTGGGTGCGTGAATAACGGTGGCTGGGTGACAGTGAATGATTGTGGGTGGGTGACAGTAAATGACGGTAGGTGGGTGACAGTGAATGACGGTGGGTGGGAGACAGTGAATGACGGTGGGTGGGAGACAGTGACTGGGTGGGTGACAGTGACTGGGTGGTGACAGTAACTGGGTGGGTGAGTGATTGGGTGGGTGAGTGAGTGACTGAGTGGGTGAGTGATTGGGTGGGTGAGTGAGTGACTGGGTGGGTGAGTGACTGGGTGGGTGAGTGACTGGGTGCGTGAGTGACTGGGTGGGTGAGTGAGTGAGTGACTGGGTGGGTGAGTGAGTGACTGGGTAGGTGAGTGAGTGACTGGGTGGGTGAGTGACTGGGTGAATGAGTGACTCAGTGGGTGAGTGAGGGACTGGGTGGGTGAGTGAGGGACTTGATGGGTGACTGAGTGAGGGACTGGGTGGGTGAGTGAGTGGGTGACAGTGACAGGGTGGGTGACATTGACTGGGTGAGTTACAGTGACTGGGTGGGTGAGTGACTGGGTGGGTGAGTGACTCGGTGGGTGAGTGACTGGGTGGGTGAGTGACTCGGTGGGTGAGTGAGGGACTGGGTGAGTGAGTGAGGGACTGGGTGGGTGAGTGAGGGACTGGGTGGATGAGTGAGTGGGTGAATGAGTGACTGACTGAGTGGGTGATAGTGACTGGGTGGGTGAGAGTGACAGGGTGGGTGAGTGAGTGACTGGGTGGGTGAGTGAGTGACTCGGTGGGTGAGTGAGGGACTGGGTGGTTGAGTGAGGGACTGGGTGGGTGGGTGAGGGACTGGGTGGGTGAGTGAGGGACTGGGTGGGTGAGTGAGGGACTGGGTGGGTGAGTGAGTGGGTGAGTGAGTGACTGACTTGGTGGGTGACAGTGACAGACTGGGTGATTGGATGACAGTGACTTGACAGTGAGTGAGTGACAGTGGGTGGGTGACAGTGGGTGTGTGATGGTTTTACTTACCTTGACCGGTGGGTGGTGCTTCCTTGCCACCAGACACTTCCTCCTATTGCCCCCGATATCACCGGCAGCTGCCAGGCGCGGGAGGTGGGCTTGGGGTAGGGGGGCGCGGGATGTGGGCGGCTGGGGGGGTGGCGAGGTGGACTAGAGCAGGAGGCACACGAGGGGGAAGCTGAGTTGGTGCTTCCCCCTCCGTATCAAGTTGGGAGCGGGGGGGGCTGGGTGGCTTGCGTGGCGGTTGCGTGGCGATTCCCCCTCCGTCCAACGTGGGCAGCAGGGAGGCTGGGTTGCGCGCGCGGGGCCTGTCTTGGCTCTCCCCCTACGTTCAACGGGGTGGAACGGGTGAGGGGGCTTGTTGCGCGTGCAGGGCCTTTCTTGGCGCTTCCCCCATCGTCCCACGTGGGGAGCGGGGGTGGGCTGGGTTGCGTGCGTGGGGCCTGTCTTGGCGCTTCCCCCTCCTTCCCACCTGGGGAGCGAGGAGCGGGGGAACGGGGAGGGGGCATGCGGGGGAACAGGGAGCGGGCCCACAGGCAGCAGACAGGACACCCTGCTTGCCCTGCGCATGCGTGGGGACCACGAGAATCGTCGCTTTTTTTACATTTTATTTTTTATGTAATTAACTGGTGCCCAGCCGAGTAGGGGACCCGGGCCCCCCTTACACACGGGGCTCGGGATGCCGGTATCCTTTGCCCCCCCCCCCCCCTGTTGGCGGCCCTGATAACAACCTGTTCCACCAGGGGTCACTAATAGGTAATCTACCGGGCATTGTATTTTACAAAGCCAAACCTTCTAGGTAAAAAGTTTTTAATTACTTACACTATATTCTCCATCTGTGGTGATCATCGTTTTAATTTAATAAGGAGTAGCAGTACCTGGTTATATCAGGATACAAGATAAATGCTTACCCACTCAGTGGCGATGCTCACTTTTTGATAATACGGAATTTGACTACTACCTGGTCCTAACAGGACCTGGGGAGAATAATATTCTGTTCTATTGTGAACAATAACTAGATACATTGTCGTATTTCTTTGACATTAGATTGATATACATTACCAAGGATAATGTTTCTACCAGGTATATGTTTTTTGTTGTTTAGTCCACCAATATTTTATGATTAACACATTAATAAAGGTTTATTTTAATTATTTCATCATTACTAACTTGGGAGTGCTCTACTAGGGCCTTCTTTATTTTACTCCTATGTTCTTTAATAGGGGTTTCTGTGATCACATGTTCAATTTTTGTTATCACCCTGTTATTGATCCATTTGTTATAATTCCACTGAGTGTCTTCTGAAACTTTAGAGTGGGGTCCGTCTTTAGAACTTTGTGTAACAAATTGTCACTGAGGAGTCGTGCAGATTCAGAGAGGTAAGACTCTTTATCAATAACTACTGTATTTCCACCTTTGTCAGATGGTTTGATAATTATAGTATCATCTTTTCTAGGTCTTTAAGTGCTATCATTTCTTATTTAATCAAGTTAAGATGATTTATTTTGCGTTTTGGTAAATTCTAAATGTCTTTCGAAGCTAGGCGTGAAAACATGTCTACATTGGTACATGTCTCTAAAGATGGCATAAACTTAGATTTATTTCTGTGAATGGTCCTTCACCTAGTAGTTTCTCATTTTCGAAGGAGACGTATTTTCATAAGATCTAAATGATCATAGTCTTCCATTAGTGTATTGAGATTTTCACGAGTCTGTCTCCTACTATGGAATTTATGCAAAAGGAGTTTCCAGGAGAAAAGAGTAAAATCTTTTACACATTCAAAAAGTGTCAATAGTATTAGTAGGACATAATGATAACCCCTTTGAAAGGACCTGGAAATGTGCTGAATTAAGAACTTTTTGAGACAGATTGATTACTTGTGATACTTCTGTTGTGGTCTTTGTGTCTCCCTCTTTTTGTTCTTTTGAGGTCGGCCAACACACAGGATTAATTTATCCAAGTTAGTTTATCCAAGTAATTTATCCAATTGTGTACACGCCACCGTTCCGCCCCTGAGAAGGGATACTTAAACTCCCCTTACTTGCATAGATCATTACTCCTCCCCCTTGAAGAAACGCACCAGCTGTGTGAAACGATCGTCGGGTTCTGCTGACGTCACTTGGTGGGGACAGATACTGATCGACACAGATGCACGCCAAACGTTGTATAGTAATATCCCTGATTAACACAAAAGGAACTTCCTACTGGACTGAAATATCCATTGCAGACGCCGGAATTATTCTAGGCACTTTGCAAAGCCTTTGTCTGATGCAAGAATATTAAATGCACTTGTGTATATAGCCTGGGTCCCCCCTGGTCCCCGTCTGCCCCCTACCTCTGGCTGCAGCTGCGTCTGGCAGCGGAGGCTGGGGGAGAGCGTTGGGTGGTTGCTTAGGAGACCTGATCGCCGGAGGTTACCAGCGGCTCCCCCTGCAGGGCACTCAATCTTGGTCGCGATTGCGCATGTGCAGTGTAGGCACGCGAGGTGTCCATCAGAGAGTAGATCCGCAGAGGACTTCAGCCCCCAAATGCACTAGGACGACGGAACACATGGGCTGCAGCAGCCAATAGCGCACTGAATTCTCCTGCTCAGGGATATAGATACTATTCGTGGGCTTGGAGCACGTGAGTCAGAGCTTGGACATCTGAGGGGTAGGGTGTATATGTGCAGGGTGTCAGTGGCCCCTGTACTAGGCCATAAACCCCCGTTAGTCCCCAGCTAGGCCCTGACTTCCACATAGCTTGTGGTTGCAATAGGAACTTGCCCCTTAGAAAAGGACATTGCCTCGCTTTGCACCATCAGTTCCGGTACACAGCCAGGACATGGCTGCGGATTAGCGCTTTGGTGGTCTGGGCTCAGACCATCCTCTTGAGAGAGACTGTAATGGTGAGACACTCCTGCCAGACACAACCCAATGCGGAGGTGGACTCATCGCTGACGGTGTGGGACAGTACGGCCTTCGTCTGCAGTCTGCTTTACTGGGTCCCAGAGCACCTGCCAGTCACAACAAGTGCACCAACTGTACACACGCTAGTGGGGCAGCGCTGTCTCACACACTTGGGTGGGAATTGCTACCTTTGGAAACAAGGATGGTTGGGTTCCCAAGGGCCTTTTTGGACTTTGGAGGGACAATCTATCCAAGTGTGGACACGGTGCAGAAGGTACTGGAGGGTACCGTCTTGTCTGGCCTAGTTGGTAGGATTATACATTGTGATTGTTCTATTGCATACAGTAAAACTATTACTCTTAGCAGTGTGTGTTTAATTGCATGGGGTCCTGCAACGAGGTTATCACACATAGTAGGATCCCGTACAGGTGGAGGCGCTGTCACCAGGTGGATCAGACACACACGAGCCTCCAAGCAGCGGAGGCTCGGCCATCCTGTGAGCCACAGGTAATGCACCACACACACGGTAGCTGCCATATCTCCGAGGGGGTGGGGGAAAGTGCGCTACATGTACAAGGAGAATAGTAACCAAAGTTACAATAACTAAGTGGATACATCACATACAAACATATGTCTCACTGGGGTGTGTTTTTAACATGTGTAACCAGCTAATGATATGGTAACATTGTGTGGTGAATTTAACTAAATTGAATACATAGTATTCATTTCGGATCACATATATACAGAGATCAAAAGTGACTTATGAGGTCTCTGTTTACATTCTGTGTCATCTCGGGAGACCTTAGATACACGGATGCATTAAATTATTAATTGTATCTGTTTAAATTATATATAGCTCGGATCTCAAGTATCCTACACAACCATTGGGGATTTTATCATTTTCACTGTATATATTTATTTGTGATGAGTTATATGAATATTTATTAAAATTGTATTATTTAGTTGTATCTGGTGTTTTCCATTCCCAGAAAAATAGATTACATTTATTTGTGATTATCTATCTTGCCGCAAGAAATTGATTCTATTTGTTAATACAGATTATGTATGGTTGAGTGCAATAATAGGGGTTTCTTTGTCTTGATCATCTCTTGGTCATATTTGTATTTGTGTATTATAATTCCCCATGCACCCCATTATTTTATTATACAATTTACTTTAGAGAATTAAGGTTGAGAGGTTGATTTTTCTTTGCATTTTGTCGTAATCAGGGCCGCTAAGACCCCTTCTTATCAGCCAGCTCCATAGTATATATTATACCTTATATAGTGCTGTAGACGTATTTAAAACCAATTGTACACTCTTGTTTCCTCCCTACGATATTGTGCTGCTGTGTGCAAACAGGCACCGGCACACAGGCTTTTTGCTCATATCATTTACAGTGATACAGTGATGACTGGCGTTTTATCCCACCAACCTGTTTTTGGGATATGGAAAAGTGAAGCACTTAATGTGTTTTCAAATACTGAAATAACAACTGAAGTATCCCAAACAGAGGATATTAAAAATATTTCTCTGATCTAGATAAACTATATAGCTTACTAACCAAAACATGGTGGGAGGTTGCTAGCCTTAAAAAAATATATTTCAGCTGATCTCGTACCAAGGGGTTTAAGAGTTTATTTAGCACACTCTCATCAAATCATTCATGAAGCCTTTCAGAAGTCGTGGGAAAAAATACTCTTAGACTGTTCAGCTAAACTGATGAAACTATTGATTGATTTTGAGACAAAAAATCTAGAAACAACTAATCAAGAAATAGACAAACACCTAACCACTGTACATACATGGAAAGAACATACTGACTTTGAAAACCTTGATATAAAATCAAAACAAAACATAGAAAAATTGATGGCTGAAATAAAGGAGAGGAAACAACGTTAATACCACCATGACACAAATGACTTTAAAGACGGGAAGATATTCAAATATTAAATATCCCACACAAAATGAATAGAGAATATCCGGGTTCTGAGTGTGAACTTAGTGAAAACAAATTGGATCCTCTCCTTCCACACCGACTAACACATACGCTGATCATAGATCATACCCAGCTTCTCAGATTTTTTCAGAGCAATTCGGCCTCCAAGATATAAAGAGAACGAGGAGAGGGGGCAAGAATAGACTTTCTGAGAGACAGTGAGAGATGGGGTTACCGACCTAAAACAACAAAAAGTGGGGGATACGGGGACCACAACAGAGGTATCACAAGTAATCAATCTTTCTCAAAAAGTTCTTAATACAGCACATATTCAGGTCCATTCATTTCATTTTGTCCTACTAATACTCTTGACACTTTTGAATGTGGTTGGACAGAAGGGCACTGTGAGGTATTACGGTCGTGTGAGGCCTGTATGATATACATATTGTGTGTTACAGTATAGCTAATGTTCAGTAAACCTGTTACTATATATCCGTGTGTGTGCTTATTATATTGGGTCCTGTGAAGGGGGTAATACAGCACTGCTAGGATCCCTCACAGGTGGAGGCACTGTCACCAGAACGACTCAGGTACACCCCGGGCTCCCTTCCAGGGATCAGGCCTCCTGTGAGCCACGTAGGTAAAGCGCACCACACGTAGTCACCCTAGTCACAGGGGGCTACATACTCACCCTTCATTTGAAACAATGCTGCACATAATATATACAGATATATGTATGATTATCTGAATGTATGTGCTGCAATGTATATATACACTGCACTTTGGGTAGCCTATATCCAACTATCTGTTTGCTCTTCATGGATCATTTATCCAACATTCTTAGAACCTTTATTCTGAAGACACCAGAATAAATTGTATCCTACTATTCATGAGTAAACATCCTGTTGCCGCAATATTAGGAGAGACAACTGTGCTTGGGTTATGGCAATTAAGATAGTGTGTAAATTGAACGGGACTGTATTAACTTTAGAGGCAGTCAACCTACTTTTAGGACACTCCTACAAACCTCAAATATAGAAAGATTATTTACATAATGCGGAATGTATTGACTTTATGGGCGGTCCATCCAGATCTAGGCCAATCCTACATCACCATACATATATGTAAACATTCATTTGTATATGCAAACAGTATATTTTCAATGAACTCCATTTTGTCTCTCTCATTGGTTGCTGTAATATTTTGTGTGGAAACTATACATGGATTTGTGATCTGCTACTCTTCATCTGGGATTATATCATTTTGAGCCAACTATTAAATCGGAGCAACAACTGTATAATGTATAATACCAACCAGAAGCGCCATATATATAGGATTAATATATATTATTCTTCAACAAATACTAAAGGACATAAATACTTTAGATATTCATAATTGCCCTTGTTACTTATTAGGGACAACACACAGGGTTAATTTATCGAAGCTTGACTCGGGAGGGTTTTCAGCAGGGACGGAAGGTGTTTCAGCAGTTTGGACCCTGCCAATAATTACGTTAGGGTGGAAATGTCTAGTGGGGAAGATTTGTTTTTTTGAGCAAGTCCTTGACATGTGACCCTTCTGGCCATAGTGGTAGCAGATGACATTACTGAGGTCCCCCTTGGTCCTATAAGTAGTGGAGATTCTTCCGGATGTCCTGGTTTTGCTGGTAGGAGGTTTGGGGGGAGGTTCGTCATCCGTGCAGCATGCCTCTTTGCCCTTTGGAGCTGACGCCCCCTTGGATTCATCCTTGAGGGGCTCTTTGGCTTTCTTGGGGAAGTGGAAGTGTACTTGTACTTCCCATTCCCTTATTTCACTCATCAGTTACATGAAGCTGTGGGGTTTAGCTGCTCAGGGTGCTCCTCGCATCAGGATGGCGACGGGGTGTAACGACAGGGATACATTCAGGACCTGCTTAAGTCTATATTCAGAAACACAAACCAGGAGATCACAGAATCTCCCAAAAGATCCCTATTAATTGCACTCCAGGGCTGCTAAAGTAAAGGGGGTTAAATACTCCCCGACATGATGTTTAGTTGGCTGATAGGTACACAAAGAAACCGCTCCCAACACTGTGGGAGGACAGTTACAACTAAAAACCTGGATAGGTCAAAAATAATAAAATTTTATTTAACCATAAACAACGGTGCAAACTCACAGTAATAAAACCAATTAAAAATGGGTGATGAGGTAACCTCAATAGGGAACAAGGGGTAATCCCAAAGTATCTGTATAGACAGTCCCCTATGGTGGTTGCTAGATCATTCCGTATGTGGATGGACCACTAGAGAGGTGGATATATAATACCTGCTAGATCCGGTTTAAATGAACCACTCGGGTCCCTTGTCCCCAGGAAACCTGGGGAGTGGGAGTGACTGTTATTTACAGTCCTTTCTGTGAGGATATTTTTTTGTTATCAGTAAATTTGTTTGTGCCTCTTTCATATATTTAGTATGATTCTGTATCTTATTTTGCACATACACCTGATTCTACCTATGGTTTTACCTTAGCTTTTTTTGATAATTCTAACCGGCCATATGGGATCTTTGATTCCATGGTGGAATTATTCAGGTTTATTATCTGCTTTGGTTTAACTAGGGAATTTCTTCCCACACATTTTTAGGCTGTACATGTCTGTCAGTTTTTTTCCCTGTTTGTTTTTAGATTGTATGTTTATTTTTTTGCTCTCTCCCTGTTCCCTCTTTCCAATTGATCCATGATTAATAAATTGTTTATATATTTTTTCATTATTTAGCCATGTGTTTTTTTTTGGATTTGAGTGCTTGTTGTGGGACTGTCTGTCTTTTTTGTGTATGTATATATATGTATAACAAAACAAGCAAAAAGATAAAGTAGCGCCTCTATTATATCCTGACTAAAGTGAATTATAGAAGAACTAGTAACTAATCATGAATACGTTTAGTGGGGCAGCTAGATATTAGCTAATACACAATGATATAGACTATATAATAATACAATATTTGATTCAATCACTGATTATAATTAAAGTTAAAAATACCTATAAAATGTAAGTTTAATAAAAATAAAAATATAAAAAATATGTTAATAAGTGAAAAAAAGAAAAAATACAAAAATAAAAATGAAAAAAACTTCAATACACAATGTCCTGTTTCAATGATAATAGCTGACACGTTAAATATGTGTAAATATCTCCCTATAAATATCATGGAGGGGCGTTTAGAGGCTACCCCTGAAGAAGTCATCATCGATGACGAAACGCGTAGGGCATGGTTAGATTGCGGCCGCCATTTGCCCACGAACATTGCTGCTACCTGCTGTCAGATACTGGCTCTCGTGTGTGTCATTACGGCCCTAACAACAATACAGAGGACTTCCAAGGCATTGCTTCCGGAGGGACCTCTCTTGCTGAACGAGGTATTCCGTTTCCGGTTTCGGCTGCACGAAGAAGGGTCACGTGATGACGCCATTGCCCTGAGCCAGACTGTGATGATCGAGCTGTTGGCACATGAGAGCCTATCTCATACATGCTATTGATTGCTGTACCTTTGTGAGTGGGCATTTGAAAGATTTTATGTTCCTTTAATACAATTTTATTATGGTAATGCACTAGGTGTGCGCCTGTTTTTCTCTTTCTTTTTTTTTCATATATATGTATATATATATCAGGTAATAAAGAACCATAGGCACTCCGTCTGAATAGAAAAAATGGGTGCAAATCATGTACAAATAAATAGGCAATACGATACCACACGTGGACGAATATCAGAGGCAGCACTCCAAATGAATATCAAAAATCCTGTATTATTCAACATATGATGTTTTGTTGAATAATACAGGATTTTTGATATTCATTTGGAGTGCTGCCTCTGATATTCCTCCACGTGCGGTATCGTCTTGCCTATATATATATATATATATATATATATATATATATATATATATATATATATATATATATATTATATATATATATATATATAGAAAACAGAATACAATCAGCGCAAATTCCAAACACTTAGTGGGGTTGTAGTAGTAAAAATATTAACTACCCCTTGCCAATCAGTCAAACAGGAGGTGTTATACCTTACAATCTATTCTTGCTTGAATGCAGCCAATTAGGTCTGCGGCTCCACACTTGCCGCAATGGATAATGTAGAGAAGAAATGACCTAGGCGCAAATAAGCCAGGAAAGAAACAAAGAGAAAAATATCATAGGGCAGTATGTCTGTTACTTTCAGAGTTAAGGTGGTAAGGTATACACTTACACTTAATCAGCCAAATAAAAGCCTTTAATCCACCACTGGGATTCAGGAACACTGCTGCTGGGATTTCTTTGCTGTTTGCATGGATCTCAGACTCTCCACGACTGCTGCTTGCTTCAGGGGTCACCTTTTCATCTGCAGCTGCGTGTCTCCTTAACGTGGGATATAGCTCACCAGGGAGGGGGGGGGGGGGGGAAGGGGAAGAGGGACAATGGAACAAAAATAGTATAAAACCTTTTATTGTAAAAACTATCTAAAAAATAACAAACAGTATCTCACTCACATGGTGTGAAATAATTTCAAGCAGTTGAGAGTTTGAATTGAGTCTCTCACACTCGTAGAGTAAGCTGTCCGGTCCACTGCACTGCTGCTAGCCTGGTTTACTTCCGCGTCACGTGCTCCGGCTCCAATTCTCGCGAGACTTCGACCTCCAATGACGTCACAGCGCTATCTCCACTCCGTTCTGCAGCGCGTCTCACTCTGCTCGGTTTGCAATGCCTGCAATGACTGCAGGGTCTGCCCTACGCGTTTCTCCTCTAGGGCTTCCTCAGGGGCATAATACCATTGTATCTCCCCACCCCTGGTATATATACCCACCTCCTGTGACTGATTGGATGCTTGCAAACAATTATATTAAACACATTACCTCCGTGACGGGTACTAATTAAAAACGAATGGTGAACACAAGATGAACCAAATGTTCCTATTACCCAGACTGGCGATACCTATATGTACTTTAAGAAGAGATAATTACATAATGTATACATTTGACAATACTGGTTTATGCCTTAGCCTATAGAGTCAATTGGCTGTAATGCCATAATCTCTTGTTTCCCTAATCTAATCAGGGATCATATTGAGTACATAAACTAATCAGGGATCTTATTGAGGAACATAAGCTAACCTCATATATCTAATTGTGCCAATTGGTATTAGAATAGAAATTTAGACACTATATATGTTGTATGACAACTAGAATCGCTAGGTTGGGTAACAGAAAAAACAACAAAATTTCATACACACACAAGAACAGTTAGAAGGTGAATTAAATGGAGCTTAATGCCCCTACCATTAAGACAAGTTGTATACATTGTTAAGGCTAGAATATGCATATATACAATTTTTAAATACTGCCAGAGCTCACTAAATTGGCATAGGTTCTTTTTAGCAAATAATTTAGAGCCAACTCTTTAAGTGCCAGCAATAGAGAGATTTATACTTAGGACTGGAAGTCAATAATATGTTATATTTGGATAGTGTATTGGCAAATCATCATAATGACACATCAAGCTTATTGATAATGAAGGGACCAGAAAATTTAGTCAGATCTGACAACAAGAGTATTACTAAATATTGGATCTAGACTATATATACAGATGAGAGACATTGAGTCAGGAGTTAATAGATTACGATATACACAAATCTATATATAGCTAAGTGAAACAGAGACTTAAATACAGATGAATAATTTGGTAGCTGGTATCTTTGATAAACAACAGACCCAAATTAAACGCTATAAGTGGACATACCACATATCATATTTCCGATACAACATATTAAAATTTCCTGTGGCTTAGGTAGAACATATTCAGATCATGAAAAAACTTATTTACTTCGGTATTAAACATTGCGAACATAGTAAAGATTATTTCTATGATTGACATAGTAATCGTTACTTGGTAAACCCTTATAGATCTATACTGTTGGTGTTCCTGATTGTTATCTATGACACAGTATTTACACTATATAATCCACTATATCATGTGGAGCATTATATTAGTACTAATGGCATGAGTTAGATGGTATCAAGAGTGATACAACCCACAGTCATATTGGGGTAAGAGATAGCTACACACTAATAATAAACATAATAAACATAAATGCTTCCAGGGGGGACAGGATGGATAAGCACCTATTTAATGATCTTCCCATAAGCTAAGCGAATTGAAGTCAAGAAAGAAGAGCAGTACTTTCAGTAATCAAGAACACCAAAGGCCATTGAACAGTAATTACATTCTTCCTACTTTATAACACTCAGACTAAACAGATAATTTGGCTTATCTTACTTCTCTTAAGCAGGGGTTGACAGTCTAAGATTTGTACAACAGTTCAAAGGATTTTTGGGAGGCATCTTACAGGCCTACATAGGGGAAGATGGAATATGGACAAGAACACTTAATTGAATACAGTACCGAAAATATAGAGGTATGTCGAGTAGGATATTAATATTACTCTCTCAGGAAGGACCCCAGGTCAATATCAATATTCATACCCAAAGGTGCTAACGTTTTTAGGGTATAAATCCAGAAAGTTTCCTGTCTGGATATTTTTATGACCTGGTTCCCACTCCTCCAATTGGGATGAATTTTGTCTATTCCAACAAATTGTAGACCATTTGGGTTTTGGCCGTGGTATTCCTTAAAGTGTTTTGATACACTGTGTTGGACAAAACCTCTTTCTATATTTTTCACGTGTTCAGCAATTCTTAGTTTCAATTTACGTGTTGTCCTCCCTATGTATTGTTTATTACATGGGCACTGTAGCATGTATATTACATGACTTGAGTTGCAGTCAATAAAATCCTTTATTTCAAACTCTTCATTTGTTGTTGCAGATGTTATTTGTTTATAAGACTTTGATGTATTTTGGCATAATTTACAGCCTCTGCATGTCAGACACTTATAGAAGCCATTTGTTATACTTACAGGTTTGATGCATTCTTTTTTCAAACAGCTGGGAGCTAATCTCTGTTTGAGGTTAGGGGCCTCGGTGAAAATAATTTCGGGTTTAGTTGGTAAAATCCCTTGTAAAATAGGGTCTTTTTGGAGAATATTCCAATGCTTTTGGAATATCTTCCTAATATGTTTGGAGGAGCTCGTAAATTGTGTAACGAATGGCACAGATATTTTGCCTTCCTCACCTCTATTTTCCTTGATTTCTTTTGATTTGTAAGTTAACAAGTCTTTACGCTCCATCTGTTTGACTCTGCTAAAGGCCTCATCTACAACTTCTTTCTTGTATTTTCTATCAATAAACTTTTCCATTAGATCATTTGCTTGTTCCTGGAAAACGTTATCCTGAGTACAGTTTCGTTTTACTCTTTGTAGTTGGCCCAGGGGGATGTTGTTTATCCACCTATCTAGATGACCACTATCCCCCATCAAGAAATTATGGCAGTCCACCTCTTTTACAAACGTTTTGGTTTCTAAAACCCCATTCAACACATATAACTGTAAATCTAAAAAGTCGATGGTCGTTTGACTATATTTATATGTGAACTTCAGGTTGTAGGGATTGTTGTTAAGTGTGGTTAGAAATAGCTGTAGTCTCTCCAGGCTCCCGTCCCATACAAACAGAATATCGTCAATGTATCTCTGCCAGGACACCAGACTTGCCCCAAACTCATGGTTGGACCAGATGTATTCGTCTTCCCACATGCCCATAAAAATGTTGGCATAGTTTGGGGCAAATCTGGTGCCCATAGCAGTGCCCCTGATTTGCAAATAGTACTTGTCGTCATACCAAAAGTAATTATGGCTAAGTATATGTCGAATACAGTCTACAATGAATCTGGTTTGTATTGGGTCTAATTCCCCATTTCGAAGAAGGGTATCCCTAACTGCGTTACATCCTTGTGTGTGATCTATCACTGTGTACAATGTGCACACATCACATGTAACCAAAAGGTAGTTATCGCTCCATGTCATATTCTGTACAGTGTTGATTATCTGAATACTGTCCTGCACATAGGATCTCAAGTTCCTAACTGTACTCTTTAGAAATGTGTCTATGTAGCCCGAGAGGTTAGCGGTTAGGGATTTTATCCCTGAGACTATAGGGCGTCCTGGGGGTTGGGTGGTGCTCTTGTGCACTTTAGGCAAGTAATAGAAGATTGGGACTCTTGGGGACTCGGTGTTTAGGTATTCCCATTCTGATTTTGTTAGAATCCCATCCCTTAATCCTTCATTTAGTAGTCCCAATAGTTCTTTTTTGTATTGTTCTGTTGGGTTACCCTGTAGTAGTTTATATGTTTCACTGTCACCTAATAATCTGTGGGATTCTATATCGTAATCTCTTCTATTTAAGATAACCACCCCCCCCCCCTTTATCTGCCGGTTTGATTACAATGTCCTGTCTTTTGGACAACTCGTCAACTGCTTTTAATTCACCTTTCGTTAGATTTTTCAGGGTTCTTGGTTTCTTGTCTCTCTCTAGCTTTTCAATATCTTCTTGAACTGATTTTGTGAATGTGTCTATGTGTCCTCCTTTTAAATAGCTTGGAAAGAATATGGAGTTCTTTTTACATGCTGTATGAACAAATCTCTCACAAGTGGAGATTCCACCCTGAGTGACCTCATGTGTCAAGTTTTGTTTTAGGAAGTATTTTTTGAGGGTTAGGTTTCTAGCAAACTTACTCACATCAATATATGTATTGAATGTGTTGATCTTATTTGTGGGGGCAAAAGCTAAGCCTCTTTGCAGTATGTTAATATGCTCTTGGGTGAGAGTGGTGTCGCTTAGATTAAATATACCAGTCTGCTGCTTTCTTACACTGTTTGCTTTTTTGATGCTGGTTTTTGTCCCTCCTCTCGTTCCTCTTTTTGTGGGCTTTCTATCTTCCTTTTCTGAGGAGTATGGGATTTGGTGTCCTCCTTCAGTTGTGCTTTTATTACTTCCCCTGGTCTCTCTCTCTGTTGCTTCCGTTCTAAAAAAGAAGACGCTGATGTGGATGGTCTCTCCTCATCCACAAAAACATCCTCCCTTTCTTTCTCTTTGGGTGCATATTCTTGTCTGGTAGTATGGTAACTCTGTTGTCCTTTCCAACTATGTTGCCTACCCCTATAGTTCCCTGACCCTCGTCTATCCCTATCATGATGATATTTATTTTTGTTCCAATATCTGTTATCCTTGTGATAATGCGTATTAGGTCTAGGACCCATGTATCTATTTTCATTTACATTTTGATGTCCCTGTTGTACCTCATTGGAATTGGTCTCCTTGACCTCTACTTTATTGTCTGATTGATTCTTTTTCCAAGATCTATAGCAATTATTCACATAGTCCTCTTTATCTCTCCTAAACTTCCTTTGTTTGGACAGCTTAGTTTCCCTTTCAACTTTGTCTGTTCTTAATTTAACCTTCTTTTCAATCTCTTTGTGTTTCTCAGTTTTATCTAAGTCATTTAATTTTTTCTCTATCACCTGTATATCAGTTTCTAGAGTGACTAGAGCCTTGTTCCTATGTGTTATTAAAAATTTCATCAACTCCATTGATGCTTTGTCTAAAATTTTGTTCCATTCTGTCATAAATAGGATATCATCCTGATCCGAGGTTGGGTCTTTAAAGATCCTTAAACCTCTCGGTATCCTGTCTACTGAAATATATTGTTCTAACGCAATCACCTCCCAGTAGGCTTTTGTATCTTTAATCATCAACCTTTCTAATTTCAAAAATAAAGTGTCTAAGTCTTCGTCATCTCCTGATACACTTTCTAACCTTATATCGTCTGAAAATATATTATCTAGTTCTCCGCCTCTATGTTTCCTCATATAAAATATAGAATCATTTTCTATTGCTGTGGCCATTTTGACACTGTGTATAGGAAATGCTGCTAACTGTGTAGTGGATGGATACAGAGAAAACAGAATACAATCAGCGCAAATTCCAAACACTTAGTGGGGTTGTAGTAGTAAAAATATTAACTACCCCTTGCCAATCAGTCAAACAGGAGGTGTTATACCTTACAATCTATTCTTGCTTGAATGCAGCCAATTAGGTCTGCGGCTCCACACTTGCCGCAATGGATAATGTAGAGAAGAAATGACCTAGGCGCAAATAAGCCAGGAAAGAAACAAAGAGAAAAATATCATAGGGCAGTATGTCTGTTACTTTCAGAGTTAAGGTGGTAAGGTATACACTTACACTTAATCAGCCAAATAAAAGCCTTTAATCCACCACTGGGATTCAGGAACACTGCTGCTGGGATTTCTTTGCTGTTTGCATGGATCTCAGACTCTCCACGACTGCTGCTTGCTTCAGGGGTCACCTTTTCATCTGCAGCTGCGTGTCTCCTTAACGTGGGATATAGCTCACCAGGGAGGGGGGGGGGGGGGGAAGGGGAAGAGGGACAATGGAACAAAAATAGTATAAAACCTTTTATTGTAAAAACTATCTAAAAAATAACAAACAGTATCTCACTCACATGGTGTGAAATAATTTCAAGCAGTTGAGAGTTTGAATTGAGTCTCTCACACTCGTAGAGTAAGCTGTCCGGTCCACTGCACTGCTGCTAGCCTGGTTTACTTCCGCGTCACGTGCTCCGGCTCCAATTCTCGCGAGACTTCGACCTCCAATGACGTCACAGCGCTATCTCCACTCCGTTCTGCAGCGCGTCTCACTCTGCTCGGTTTGCAATGCCTGCAATGACTGCAGGGTCTGCCCTACGCGTTTCTCCTCTAGGGCTTCCTCAGGGGCATAATACCATTGTATCTCCCCACCCCTGGTATATATACCCACCTCCTGTGACTGATTGGATGCTTGCAAACAATTATATTAAACACATTACCTCCGTGACGGGTACTAATTAAAAACGAATGGTGAACACAAGATGAACCAAATGTTCCTATTACCCAGACTGGCGATACCTATATGTACTTTAAGAAGAGATAATTACATAATGTATACATTTGACAATACTGGTTTATGCCTTAGCCTATAGAGTCAATTGGCTGTAATGCCATAATCTCTTGTTTCCCTAATCTAATCAGGGATCATATTGAGTACATAAAAAAATCAGGGATCAGGGAGCCAATTGACTCTATAGGCTAAGGCATAAACCAGTATTGTCAAATGTATACATTATGTAATTATCTCTTCTTAAAGTACATATAGGTATCGCCAGTCTGGGTAATAGGAACATTTGGTTCATCTTGTGTTCACCATTCGTTTTTAATTAGTACCCGTCACGGAGGTAATGTGTTTAATATAATTGTTTGCAAGCATCCAATCAGTCACAGGAGGTGGGTATATATACCAGGGGTGGGGAGATACAATGGTATTATGCCCCTGAGGAAGCCCTAGAGGAGAAACGCGTAGGGCAGACCCTGCAGTCATTGCAGGCATTGCAAACCGAGCAGAGTGAGACGCGCTGCAGAACGGAGTGGAGATAGCGCTGTGACGTCTTTGGAGGTCGAAGTCTCGCGAGAATTGGAGCCGGAGCACGTGACGCGGAAGTAAACCAGGCTAGCAGCAGTGCAGTGGACCGGACAGCTTACTCTACGAGTGTGAGAGACTCAATTCAAACTCTCAACTGCTTGAAATTATTTCACACCATGTGAGTGAGATACTGTTTGTTATTTTTTAGATAGTTTTTACAATAAAAGGTTTTATACTATTTTTGTTCCATTGTCCCTCTTCCCCTTCCCCCCCCCCTCCCTGGTGAGCTATATCCCACGTTAAGGAGACACGCAGCTGCAGATGAAAAGGTGACCCCTGAAGCAAGCAGCAGTCGTGGAGAGTCTGAGATCCATGCAAACAGCAAAGAAATCCCAGCAGCAGTGTTCCTGAATCCCAGTGGTGGATTAAAGGCTTTTATTTGGCTGATTAAGTGTAAGTGTATACCTTACCACCTTAACTCTGAAAGTAACAGACATACTGCCCTATGATATTTTTCTCTTTGTTTCTTTCCTGGCTTATTTGCGCCTAGGTCATTTCTTCTCTACATTATCCATTGCGGCAAGTGTGGAGCCGCAGACCTAATTGGCTGCATTCAAGCAAGAATAGATTGTAAGGTATAACACCTCCTGTTTGACTGATTGGCAAGGGGTAGTTAATATTTTTACTACTACAACCCCACTAAGTGTTTGGAATTTGCGCTGATTGTATTCTGTTTTCTCTGTATCCATCCACTACACAGTTAGCAGCATTTCCTATACACAGTGTCAAAATGGCCACAGCAATAGAAAATGATTCTATATTTTATATGAGGAAACATAGAGGCGGAGAACTAGATAATATATTTTCAGACGATATAAGGTTAGAAAGTGTATCAGGAGATGACGAAGACTTAGACACTTTATTTTTGAAATTAGAAAGGTTGATGATTAAAGATACAAAAGCCTACTGGGAGGTGATTGCGTTAGAACAATATATTTCAGTAGACAGGATACCGAGAGGTTTAAGGATCTTTAAAGACCCAACCTCGGATCAGGATGATATCCTATTTATGACAGAATGGAACAAAATTTTAGACAAAGCATCAATGGAGTTGATGAAATTTTTAATAACACATAGGAACAAGGCTCTAGTCACTCTAGAAACTGATATACAGGTGATAGAGAAAAAATTAAATGACTTAGATAAAACTGAGAAACACAAAGAGATTGAAAAGAAGGTTAAATTAAGAACAGACAAAGTTGAAAGGGAAACTAAGCTGTCCAAACAAAGGAAGTTTAGGAGAGATAAAGAGGACTATGTGAATAATTGCTATAGATCTTGGAAAAAGAATCAATCAGACAATAAAGTAGAGGTCAAGGAGACCAATTCCAATGAGGTACAACAGGGACATCAAAATGTAAATGAAAATAGATACATGGGTCCTAGACCTAATACGCATTATCACAAGGATAACAGATATTGGAACAAAAATAAATATCATCATGATAGGGATAGACGAGGGTCAGGGAACTATAGGGGTAGGCAACATAGTTGGAAAGGACAACAGAGTTACCATACTACCAGACAAGAATATGCACCCAAAGAGAAAGAAAGGGAGGATGTTTTTGTGGATGAGGAGAGACCATCCACATCAGCGTCTTCTTTTTTAGAACGGAAGCAACAGAGAGAGAGACCAGGGGAAGTAATAAAAGCACAACTGAAGGAGGACACCAAATCCCATACTCCTCAGAAAAGGAAGATAGAAAGCCCACAAAAAGAGGAACGAGAGGAGGGACAAAAACCAGCATCAAAAAAGCAAACAGTGTAAGAAAGCAGCAGACTGGTATATTTAATCTAAGCGACACCACTCTCACCCAAGAGCATATTAACATACTGCAAAGAGGCTTAGCTTTTGCCCCCACAAATAAGATCAACACATTCAATACATATATTGATGTGAGTAAGTTTGCTAGAAACCTAACCCTCAAAAAATACTTCCTAAAACAAAACTTGACACATGAGGTCACTCAGGGTGGAATCTCCACTTGTGAGAGATTTGTTCATACAGCATGTAAAAAGAACTCCATATTCTTTCCAAGCTATTTAAAAGGAGGACACATAGACACATTCACAAAATCAGTTCAAGAAGATATTGAAAAGCTAGAGAGAGACAAGAAACCAAGAACCCTGAAAAATCTAACGAAAGGTGAATTAAAAGCAGTTGACGAGTTGTCCAAAAGACAGGACATTGTAATCAAACCGGCAGATAAAGGGGGGGGGGGTGGTTATCTTAAATAGAAGAGATTACGATATAGAATCCCACAGATTATTAGGTGACAGTGAAACATATAAACTACTACAGGGTAACCCAACAGAACAATACAAAAAAGAACTATTGGGACTACTAAATGAAGGATTAAGGGATGGGATTCTAACAAAATCAGAATGGGAATACCTAAACACCGAGTCCCCAAGAGTCCCAATCTTCTATTACTTGCCTAAAGTGCACAAGAGCACCACCCAACCCCCAGGACGCCCTATAGTCTCAGGGATAAAATCCCTAACCGCTAACCTCTCGGGCTACATAGACACATTTCTAAAGAGTACAGTTAGGAACTTGAGATCCTATGTGCAGGACAGTATTCAGATAATCAACACTGTACAGAATATGACATGGAGCGATAACTACCTTTTGGTTACATGTGATGTGTGCACATTGTACACAGTGATAGATCACACACAAGGATGTAACGCAGTTAGGGATACCCTTCTTCGAAATGGGGAATTAGACCCAATACAAACCAGATTCATTGTAGACTGTATTCGACATATACTTAGCCATAATTACTTTTGGTATGACGACAAGTACTATTTGCAAATCAGGGGCACTGCTATGGGCACCAGATTTGCCCCAAACTATGCCAACATTTTTATGGGCATGTGGGAAGACGAATACATCTGGTCCAACCATGAGTTTGGGGCAAGTCTGGTGTCCTGGCAGAGATACATTGACGATATTCTGTTTGTATGGGACGGGAGCCTGGAGAGACTACAGCTATTTCTAACCACACTTAACAACAATCCCTACAACCTGAAGTTCACATATAAATATAGTCAAACGACCATCGACTTTTTAGATTTACAGTTATATGTGTTGAATGGGGTTTTAGAAACCAAAACGTTTGTAAAAGAGGTGGACTGCCATAATTTCTTGATGGGGGATAGTGGTCATCTAGATAGGTGGATAAACAACATCCCCCTGGGCCAACTACAAAGAGTAAAACGAAACTGTACTCAGGATAACGTTTTCCAGGAACAAGCAAATGATCTAATGGAAAAGTTTATTGATAGAAAATACAAGAAAGAAGTTGTAGATGAGGCCTTTAGCAGAGTCAAACAGATGGAGCGTAAAGACTTGTTAACTTACAAATCAAAAGAAATCAAGGAAAATAGAGGTGAGGAAGGCAAAATATCTGTGCCATTCGTTACACAATTTACGAGCTCCTCCAAACATATTAGGAAGATATTCCAAAAGCATTGGAATATTCTCCAAAAAGACCCTATTTTACAAGGGATTTTACCAACTAAACCCGAAATTATTTTCACCGAGGCCCCTAACCTCAAACAGAGATTAGCTCCCAGCTGTTTGAAAAAAGAATGCATCAAACCTGTAAGTATAACAAATGGCTTCTATAAGTGTCTGACATGCAGAGGCTGTAAATTATGCCAAAATACATCAAAGTCTTATAAACAAATAACATCTGCAACAACAAATGAAGAGTTTGAAATAAAGGATTTTATTGACTGCAACTCAAGTCATGTAATATACATGCTACAGTGCCCATGTAATAAACAATACATAGGGAGGACAACACGTAAATTGAAACTAAGAATTGCTGAACACGTGAAAAATATAGAAAGAGGTTTTGTCCAACACAGTGTATCAAAACACTTTAAGGAATACCACGGCCAAAACCCAAATGGTCTACAATTTGTTGGAATAGACAAAATTCATCCCAATTGGAGGGGTGGGAACCAGGTCATAAAAATATCCAGACAGGAAACTTTCTGGATTTATACCCTAAAAACGTTAGCACCTTTGGGTATGAATATTGATATTGACCTGGGGTCCTTCCTGAGAGAGTAATATTAATATCCTACTCGACATACCTCTATATTTTCGGTACTGTATTCAATTAAGTGTTCTTGTCCATATTCCATCTTCCCCTATGTAGGCCTGTAAGATGCCTCCCAAAAATCCTTTGAACTGTTGTACAAATCTTAGACTGTCAACCCCTGCTTAAGAGAAGTAAGATAAGCCAAATTATCTGTTTAGTCTGAGTGTTATAAAGTAGGAAGAATGTAATTACTGTTCAATGGCCT